>NC_058131.1:568840445-568928446 GCF_016433145.1 Gracilinanus agilis
GAAGCCAAGCTGACTATTGGTTATCACAGATATTCTTCCTAGGTGTTCACTAACTATTTATTTAAGAATTCATTCTAGAATTTCCCCAAGAATTGGAATCAACTTCAGTAATCCCAAGCCTGCAGATTCTATTCTCTTCCCTTTTGCGAATGTGAACCTACCAACTAGAGGACATCTCCATGAGGACAAAGCTTGTGTTTTCTTCCATAATCACCACAGTACTTTCTAAAGACTTGTTGATATATGGATTGTTTTTTCCAGAGTAAGATTCTATCTTCTCCTCTTACTTGAATCAACTGAAAAGTTTAAATCCTTCTCTAAAACCATTTTGAAAGGAGTAGGAGAATGGATAAAAGGAGTTCTATGTTCTATTCTACTCAAAAATAAAGGGAAGGCCCTATCAAAAATTCTTCTCTTTTTCCAGACCATACTCTTCCTTTTTTATTCATTTAACAAATATTTTATCATTGATGTGTTTGGGATGTTCAGGGAGGGCTAGACCCTCTGATGTGAGGGCTTGCCGCTCATCCACCTCTGGTGTCCATCTGTCACCCAACTCTCAATTTTGGCTCCAAGACATGATAGAATATGTATTGTGGCCACACCCTGTTAAAACCATCTACCAAGAGGGGCTAAATCAGGTTAATCAAACCAGCTCAAACTCATTGATGAGTTGGGGACAATATCTACTCTGAGAAGGTGCAAGATTTCCCATTGAGGAATGAGTGGATGAGAATAATTCATTCCCAGCCCTGAGGGCAACTGAAGTGCCTGCACTGTGGAATGCTGAAAACTTGGACAGATATCAAAGTCTCCAAGGTTGCCCACTGCATTCTAGGACATTGCCAGTAATCCTGATTTTCGTCTTCCTGGTGGAAGAGAGAGTGAGGCTAAAGACTTGGTGCAACTCTGTCTTACTTAAATCCAATTCAGGTGCAAGTCAAGACATCACCTTTGTGACGTCGTTGGTCCTCTTTGAAAACATAGGATGAAGAACAACATTATCAATTAACAATTTTGTGCAATCCATGGGGATGGGTCCTAAGACAAAGTTTATTTTTTTATTTGTTAATTGGGGAAAACAAATTAATTAATTAAGAATATTTTTCCATGGTTACCTGATTCATGTTCTTTCCCTCCCCTCAAACACTGACACACAATTCCACTGGGTTTTACAAGTATCATTGATCAAGACTTATTTCCATATTATTGATAATTACACTGGAGTGATCCTTAGAGTCTACATCCCCAATCATATCCCCCATTGACCCATGTGATCAAGCAGTTGTTTTTCTTCGGTGTTTCTGCTCCCACAGTTCTTACTCTGAATGTGGATGGCATTCTTTCTCTTAAGTCCCTCAGCCTTGTTAAGACAAAGTTTAAACACAGTCTCTGCCTTCAAAGTGCTTACAATGGAGTTGGTACTCTTTGAGATGGCAGATCAAGCCAGGTTTCCCAGAGGAGGTGGCATTTGAGCTGAGCTTTGAAGGCTAAGTGGGATGTAAACAAATAGAGAGAGATATAATGGAAGAGATGTTTTTTTTTTCATCAATAAAGGGCACCCACCATTCTTTCAGTCACCTGGGTAGACAACATTTTTATTCCCTTACACTCTCTTTACATATCCAAGCAGTTGCTAAATCTCGCTGTTTCTACTTCTACAGCTCTCATGTACAATTCCTCCTCTGCACTCCTACAATTTTTGTTACTTCTTGCCTGGGTTATTCCAGCAGTCATCTAATAGGTCTCCCTGCCTTGAGCCTGTCCCTGCTTCAATCCAGCCTCTACATTGCTGCCAAAGGGATTTTCCTAAAGAACAAGTCTGAAGATTTCACCAGCACCCTCAACTCAATAATCTCCAGGGGCTCCCCATTACCTCTAAGATCTATTTGACATTTAGCACTCCTCACAACGTTGCCTTTCCACCTTGCCAGTCTTCCTATGTATTACTTATCTCCATATATTCTGCAAGCCATCCATCCATGTTGTCCTTCTTACTTTGCTGAACATAAGACACTCTGTCTCTGTTCCCTGTGTCTTTACCCTGCTCATCCCCATGCCTCGAATGCTCTCGCTCATTTTCACACCCTCTTGGAAACCTTCTTTTTCCTCAAGCCTCAACAAGATCCACCTTCTTCATGAAGTGTTTTCTGGCTCCCCAAAAGCTGCTAGGATCCTCCTTTCCAAAACATGTATGTATCTTTTATCAATAGAAACACGATCATATTCACATTTACCTATGCACACCTATATACATTTTATGTGTGTGTACATGTTATTTCGTGAAGTTATAGATACATGTTGTCTTCTTGTTAGAACATAAGTCCCTTGAAGGCAGGGACTGTTGTGCATTATTTTTTTGGGTTTTTTTTTAAACCTTTACCTTCCATCTTGGAGTCAATACTGTGTATTAGCTCCAAGGTAGAAGAGCAGTAAGGGCTAGGCAATAGGGGTTAAGTGACTTGCCCAGGGTCACACAGCTGGGAAGTGTCTCAGGCTATATTTGAACCCAGGACCTCCTATCTCTAGTCCTGGCTCTCTTCTCTACTGAGCCTTCCAGCTGCCCCCCAATGCCACCTTTTGAGATAGAGAAGGTAGGTTGGAAACACACACACACACACACACACACACACACACACACACACACACACACTTCTTCTCCCTGAGCTCCTGAGCAGAGGAGGAGGGTTGTTTTTGCTAGTCAACTGTGAGCTTCAGACAGGAGAGAGGGCCAAGTTGTCAGGCATCTTCCCTGCCTGACATTCCAGGCTCCTTGGTTGGTAGCTTTATTTGGAGCCTAATAGCTGCATAATTGGGAGAAATCATCATGACTCATGCACCAAACGCTGTTTTTGTTTTCTTCCCTTTCTTAAAAATCTCAGCTATTGGCTATTTTTACCACAAGGAGAGATGTACTTTTTTAAGGTCTTTTTTCTCCTTTCTTGGGTTTCTCAAACTCGTTGCCACAGGAACCACAGCTACGTCCCCCAAGCAGTCATTTAGGTAGCCCTATTGATTCCCCCAAGGGGAAAAAAGGAAAGTATGTGAATAACAGCCAGCATCACATCAGATTCCTTCTTGACTGCTGACAGGGCCCCACTTAGCTTTCACAGAAGAACATTTAGGCAAACAAAATCCAAACATCGAGATGAGTTCTAGCCTCACCTGTCATTGGAGTCTTCTCCCAGAACTGAACCCCAGGAAATTGCAGCAATCAAACAGGCAGGACGGCAGCTCTGAAGTTAGCAGAGAATGCTAACAACTCCAAAAGGGGCATCAGCCTCTCTCCCTCTCTCTCCCCTTGGGAGGATGCCCATAGTCGACTTCTAAAAGAAGAGCTCATTTAGGATTTGGGGCTGGTGTTTCTGAAACTGGCCCTTGGATTATATAAAAGGGGCAGTAGGTGACTTAGTGGAGAGAGAGCCGGGTCTAGAGATGGAAGGCCTTGGGTTCAAATGTGGCTTCAGATACTTCCTGTATGACCCTAGGCAAGTCACTTGACCCCAATTGCCTAGCCCTAACCACTAGGTTAGAGTTCTGCCTTGGAACCAATCATTTGTGTTGATTCTAAGAAGGAAAGTAAAGATTAAGATAAAAAGAAAACTGCAATGATGAGAGAGCAAGGGGAGACCTCTGAGTGACCCATCAGAGCAGTTCCTAAGAGTCTGGGTCCTATGTGGTATTGACTGAGTGCTCCCTGCTGTCCACTTGCTGGAGGTCTTAAGAGCAGGACACTCCAGTAGACTGTCACAAGGTTAGTGGCTGCATCCTTCAGAGCCTTTCCCCTCTTTCTCAAGCGTATCTCTTTCAGAGGTCAATCAGAAATCAAAAGTCCTTGATCCCCAAATTCTCACTGGAACAGAAGCATCTACCACACACACACACACACTTCATATGCCAAGTTCACCCAATAAAATGGAGATGGACCCTAGAGAGTCAATAAAACCAGACAGACAGAATAGAAAAGTCCCCTTATTTTATAAGTAAAGAAAATTAAGATCCCCAAAGAGAAAATCATTTTCTTAAGAATCATATGACCAATGAATATCGGAGCCCATCCTGGATGGTAAATCTCCTGAATTTCAGATCAGAGCACATCGTGGGCAAAAGTGTGGAAGTGGGACTGTTCAGGGTGTCTTTGGCTCATGGTCAGTGGAGAACACCAGTCTGGCTAGGAGGAGGATTCCTTTAAGGAAGTCGTAGGAGATAAGCCCAGAATTACAGGTTGAGGCCAAATTTTGAAGACCTTGGATGTCAGGCTAAATCAGAAATTTGGACTTGATCCTCTTACTAGTGGTCTTCAGACTTTTCTAATTACACACATTTATCTAAAAAGTATCGGGCATCTACTCTAGATACGTGTATATTTTGTTCAGTCATGTCTGACTTTTCATAACCTAATTTGGGGTTTTCTTGGCAAAGATATTAGAGTGGTTTGCCATTTCTTTCTCTAGCTCATTTTACAGGTGAGGAAACTAAGGCAAACAGAGTGAAGTGACTTTCTCAGAGTCACACAGACAGCTTATGAGTGTCTAAAGCCAGATTTGAACTCAGGAAGATGAGCCTTCCTGCCATCAATTGCCCTTACAAATTATAACTGCTACTATTTACTAGCAGCTAGGTAGCTCAGTGGATAGAGTACTGAGCCTAGAGTCAGGAAGACCTGAGTTCAAATCCAGCCCCAGATACTTTCTAGCTATGTGATCCTGGGCAAGTCATTTAATCCCCATAGCCTAGCCCTTACCGCTCTTGTGTTGTGGAACCAAAACATGGTGTTGATTCTAAGAAAGAAGGTAAGGGTTAAAAAAAAAGAATAAGAATTTAAAGGGCTCTCATGTGAAAGAGAGATCAGACTTGTTCTGCTTGGACACAGACAATAGAACTAGGGACTATGAGTAGAAGTTTTAGAGAAGAAAGAAGTGAGGTAACACAATGGATAGAGCACCAGGCATAGACTCAAGAGGACTTGGATTCAAAACTAGCTTCAGACATTTCTTGGCTGTGTGATCTTGGACAAGTCACTTAGTCCCCATTGCTTAGCCCTTACCTCTCTTCTGCATTGGAACCAAAACACAGTGTTGATTCTAAGAAAGAAGGTAAAGGTTAAAAAAAAAAAAAAAAAAAAAAAAGGTATTGCAGATCCAAGATCATTCCCATAATGTAAAATGCAATCCACCTCTAGAGATAGAATTGATGAACTTTGAATACAAATTGAAACATATTTTTTAAAACTTTTTTAATTATTATCTCATTTTTTCTGGTATTTTCTTTTGCAATGTGGTTAACAAGGAAATATGTTTTGCACGACCTCATATGTATAATTGAAATCAAATTTTTTGTCTTCTCAAGAAGTTGAGAGGGGCAGGAAAGAGAGATAATTTGGAACTCAAGTTTTTTTTAAGTGATTGTTTAAAAATGTACATGTAATTGTGAAATATTTGATGAAATAAATAAGAATAATAAACTTTTTTTTTAAAACCCTTACCTTCCGTCTTAGAGTCAATATTGTGGTTCCAAGGCAGAAGAGTGGTAAGGGTAGGCAATGGGGGTCAAGTGACTTGCCCAGGGTCACACAGCTGGGAAGTGTTTGAGGCCAGATTTGAACCTAGGACCTCCTGTCTCTAGGCCTGGCTCTCAATCCACTGAGCTACCCAGCTGCCCCCGAATAATAAACTTTTTAAAGTCTATTGCAATCCCTATCAGATTGCTTACCATCTCAGGGAGAAGGGAGGGGTGAGGAAGGGAGGGAGGGAGGAAAAGAGGGAGAGTGGGAGAAAAAGAAGAGAATTTGGAACTCAAAAACTTTTTTAAAATGAACATTAAAAATTTTTTTACATGTAATTGGGCAAAGGGAATAAATATTATTCAAGACAAATAAATAAGTAAATAAGTAAAATAAAAGTTATTGTCATAATCTAGGTAAGAGGTGATGAGGGACTAAAACAGGGTGTGGCTGTGTGAGTGGATAAGGGGACAGAGAGGAACAATGTTTCAGAGGCAGAAGTAGTAAGATTTGGTATGTGGGGTGAAGGAGAATAAGGTGTCAAAGATGGTGCTGCGGTTTTGAACCTGGAAGGATAATGGAAATATCACTATAAGGAGGGAAGTTTAGAAGATGGAAAAGATATAATAACATCTGCTGTGTATATTTCAACCCATCCTTAGCTATTTGTCATGAGCATGTCTCCCCATTCCACTCAAAATGAAAAGGGGCAGCTGGTCACTATCTTAGAGCTAGAGCCTACCTGTCCCAACCACAGGCTGAGTCCAGATTTGAACTCAAGTCTTCCTGACTCCAGGTTCCAGGACTCTATTCACTGTACCACCTAGCTACTCCAAGCAACAGAAAGTCACGGGAGATATTTGAGCATGACAGCATCATGATCAACAAATAGTTTCAGGAATATTCATCTTGATAGCAGACATAGATGCAAACAAACACTGACATAGGGGAGGTAAGTGGTGCAATGGATAAAGTGTCAGGGCTGGAATCAAGATCTGAGTTCATATCTGGACTCAGATGCTTACTAGCTGGGTAACTCTGGACAAGTCACTCAATCTCTATCTGCCTCAGTTTCCTCAACTGTAAAAAGAGTTGGAAAAGGAAATGGCAAACAACTCCAGTATCTCTGCCAAGAAAACCCCAAATTGGGTCACAAAGAGTCCAACAACAGCAGTGACACTGATATTATTGGAGCTGGGGAATGACACAGAACTGGGTAGGAAGCATTAATTATGGGGGAGTGTCACATCCATATTTGGAGGGAGTCAAATAGCTGTTTGAAAATAGAATGAATCTGGGTGTGTGTTGTGACAGATAAATAACACATGGGCTCCCTGTGGTTTTCTAAATGAGTCAGAGCAGTGTAGAAGATAGCCATGAGTAAGGGAAGCAAAGAAACCCAAAATCTAGTTCTATCTCTGTCCTTAACCAACTAGGTGACTTTGGATGGATGACCTTCCCCCTCAGAACCTCAGTCTCTTTATCTGTATAATGCCTAAACTAGATCTCTAATGGTCTCTCCCTTTCTTAGCATATAAAGGTATCCAAGGTGCCAGACCACAGATTTTCAAGCCTAGAATAGTCCTAAGCTAAACTATAATGTTCTTCTTCAGTCATATCAAATAGCTTTTTAGTTCTTCTCTCCCCAACTTCTGGTACCACTCTCTCTCCATGGAAGCACCCAGTGACTCTTCATCCATGCCATCATCTCTCTCCTCCTTCTCCAAATATTTCTTTCTCAATTATAAAAACCTCAAGCATCAGATAAATGAATTGGCAGCAATATGTTCATAGTTGTGTTGAGGGGAAGGAAGAAATTTGGCCAGACCTCTGGTTTTATCCTTAGAAGAAGTTCCTGGTAAGGTATTCACTCTCTTTACTAAGGCACCTGTCTTTGTGCTTATCATTTCAGAAAGTTGTCTGGGTCACAGAGATGATAAATGACTTGCCCAAGGTGACATAACCAAAAATGTCAAAGGCATGACTTGACTTAGGTATTCCTGACTCATAGGACAGCTCTATGTCTATGATACCACGCCACAAGTAACACACACAAAAAAGCCTTTACCTAAGACTTTAATTTTAATGTGAGATCTCATAACTCAGGCATCAGTGAAAGTCCAAGGAGCAGGGAGAAGGTTGACAATCAAAGATCACAAGAGTGAAAAACAAAATTTACCTTATTTATTTTAAAGAAAGAAAGATAAAATGTTCCACTTATGCTCATGGAACATATGGCTAGCACTATAAATAATAACAACTCTATTTCGCTTCTATAATATTAAGGCAGGGAAAAAAGAGATGGAGGGGAGGAAGAAAGAGAAGAAGAGATGAAGTGAGGATAGGACAGAGAAAAATCAAGAATACTAGATGAAGACAGACTTACAGATTGAGACAGTGTAGGAAAAACAGAGTAAATAATGGACAGACAACTGTGAAGGAACCTAAATCAAATTAGACCTACTGAGGAAAAGCAGCCAAAAAAGACAGATAACATATCCTTCACAGATAACATATAATGAGAAACTGAACAGACACACAGGGACCCAGAAATAGGCTTTCATGGATTATAGGATCAAAAATTTAGGGCTTGAAGGGACTTGAAAGAATCTCAGAAGACAACTAGGTAGCACAGTGGATAGAGCTCTAGGACTAAAGCTGGAAAGACTTGGGTTCAAATCTGGCCTAAGACACTTTATAGCTGTGTGACCCTGGGCAAGTCACTTAATCCCCATTGCCTAGCCCTTGCCCTTCTGTCTTAGAGTTGTTACTAGGACAGAAATTTAAGGGTTTAAAAAAAAGCCATGATAGACATTTTTTAAAGTCCGTAATTTTCATCTCAGAATCAATACTAATTTCAAGACAGAAGAGAAGTAAGGGCTGGCAATTGGGGTTAAATGATTTGTTCAGGGTCACATAGCTAGCAAGTGCCACTGAGCCACCTTGTTGCCCCTGTGATAGTTTAATCTGCATTATAAACATTTTCTCCATTACTTGCTTCAGCCTAGACAGTTAACAAAATGATAAATTAAGCTCTGATTTATGAAATTTGCCTTTCCAAAGTATAAAATTCATAATCAGCTTTCCTGAGCCTATTGGAGCTAATTCCAACACTACTCTGACTATGGAAGTGCTTTGAGGGCAGGAGTTCTTTCCCAACTAGAAGAAGGTAAGTTTCTGAAGTACAGGATAAGGCAAGGACCATGTTTTCCCTTTTCCTTTTAAAGTCCAAGGCTCTACATGCAGAAGAAATCTGATCCACGCCTAGTAAGATACATGAAGAGGCTGTAAGATTTTTCCACTCATCATAGTCCTTTGTGGCTGACTTGGCTGTGATATTTTTCCATTTAACCAAATAAAGTAGGAGAGTGGGGGAATACAAGAAAAAAGGAGAGAGGGGACATCTAGGTAGAGAGAGAGCCAGGCATGGAGATGGGAGGTCTTGGGTCCAAATGTGGCCTCAGACACTTCCTCGCTGTGTGACCTTGGGTGAGTCACTTAACCCTTTTTGCCTAGCTCAGGGGTCGGCAACCTTTTTGGCCGTGAGAGCCATAAATGCCACATTTTTAAAAATGTAATTTTGTGAGAGCCATACAGTGCTCACAGTGCGCACTCCTGTAACAGCGCCTGAAAAAAAAATTGACTTTATGGCTCCTGCAGAAAGAGCCCTATCTGGCCCTCAAAAGAGCCAGATATGACTCGAGAGCCATATGTTGCCGACCCCTGGCCTAGCCCTTACCACTCTTCTGCCTTGGAACTGATTCTAAGACAGACAATAAGGGTTGTTTGTTGTTGTTGCTTTTTTAAACTTTACTTTCTGTCTTAGAATCAATTCTGTGTATTGGCTCCAAGGCAGAAGAGTGGTAAGGGCTGGGCAATGGAGGTTAAGTGACTTGCCCAGGGTCACACAGCTAGGAAGTGTATGAAAGGTTAGATTTTAACCCAGGACCTCCTGTCTCTAGGCATGGCTCTCAATCCACTGAGCTACCCAGCTGCCCCCACAATAAGGGTTTTAAAGAAAAGAAAAGAAAAGAAAAAAATGGAGAGAAGCAAAAAATTCACTTCTCTTCTCTTCTTCCCAGGGAATCTTCCCCTGTATGAAGTCACTATACCTCCTGGCAAGCATTGTTTTCCCTTTATGTGCAGAGAGGATTAGGAGCTGCCAGTTACACCAAGCTAGCCTGGCGGGGGTTCAACATGCAAATGATTTTCCCACTTGTATGTGCGGTTTAACTAACTGTCCACATGGCTGAGCACCAGTTCTTCTGGGACAAAAACAGCCCCTCTTGTGCAACTCCATCTGGGGAGACAGACAAATGAGTAAGGTAAAAAAATATTTTATTTGGAGTATGGGGAAATGGAACAAAGTTGGAAGAAAATGACATACCAAAACACTTTAGATTTTTTAGATCATGGTTGCCAGGATCAGAAGCAGTCCATCAATGGACATTTATTAAGTACCAACTATGTGCAAGGGATCGTGCTAAGCACATCACATTTGCCGCAATAAGTCAGAAGCATGGCTGATACTCTCCCCACTCATAAATACCCATAACCCTTCATCTCACCTAATTCTTACCCATCCCTACAAGGCTCAGCTCAAGATGTAGCTCCTCCAGGAAACCTTCCCTTCCATTCAGATGAACTCAAGTCAACTAGACAAATAGATGGACAAATTGGCAGATGAATGGACAAATGGACAGATGGATGGATGGGTGGATGGATGGAAGGTAGGTAGATAGGTAGATAAAGATGAATGAGTGGATGGAAGATGGATAGATAGAGAAAGAGTGAGATAGAGAGATAGATGGATAGGTGGATGGACAGATGGATAGAGAGATAGATGTTTGATAGCTATGCCTCAGTTTCCTCATCTATAAAATAAGGGATTGAAATTACATGATTTCTGAGTTCTCTTCCAAATCAAATTCTTTATATTGTAAAGTGAAAATATCACTATGTTTTGGGGTAGCTAGGTGGCTCAGAGGATTGAGAGCCAGACCTAGGGACAGGAAGTCCTGGATTCAAATCTGGATTCAGATACTTCCTAGCTATGTAACCCTGAGCAAATCACTTAACTCCCTTGCCTAGCTCTTACTGCTCTTCTGCTTTAGAACCAATACACAGTATTGATTCTAAGACAGAAGATAAAGGTTTAAAAGATATGTATAATCTATATTTATATCATTAGATTTTGACATCAAAGGATTCAAATCCAACTACTACCTGAGCAACTTTAGACAAATGACAACCTCTCTAAATTTAATTTCTTCGTCTACAAAATGGAAGATTTAGGTTGGTTGGCCTCTAAGGTCTTTTTCAGTTTTAAATCTACGAACTTGTGTTAAACCCAACATCATTTCTGTAAAGTTGAGGGAGAGAGCAGTAATAACTGAATGGATGAGGAAAGGTTTTGTGTAGGAAGCAGGCAAATCTTAAGCTAAAGCTTGATAAGAACTAGAAATTATAAGAGGTAGAAGTGAAGAGGAAAGACCCAGCCCGAGCAAAGGTTTAGAGGCAAGAGAGGAAATGTGTATGGAGAATAGCAAATAAGCTAGTTCATCTGGAATGTGGCATGGGTATGGGGATATAATTTGAAATCAGTCTAGAAAGTTAAGATGGAGCCAGATTGTGACAGGTTTTAAAACCCACATAGAGAAGTTTGTGCTTTATCCTAGAGGCAATAGGGAACCTCTGAAGTTTCTTGAGTAGAAGAGTGACACAACTAGATACATGCTTTATGAATATTAATTTGAAAGCTATGAAGTAGGTGGATTGGAAAGGTAAGAGAGTGGAATCAGGAGAACCAATTAGGCTATTAAAACAGTCTAGGTAAAAGGTGATGATTCCCTGCTGATGGCAGCACACAAGATTTCTTCTTCATCAAATTCCTTCTTCATATTGTCTCTCCCACTTGATTTAACGCCTAACAGAGTCTTAGATTATAAGTGTCTGATTGTTTTGTATTCTATTTCCTTCCCTTCCTAGGTTATTAACTTCTTTTTCACTGGGACTCTGCCTCATACTTTCTTTTGTATTCCATAGTATATTACTCCAGACACTTTGCCTCTTTACAAGGCAGGCAGGTCAGGAGAGCAGAAGCAGTAAAGCTCCCTGAGTGAGAGATAAGAGGTGGAAGGTGTCAGGTGGGTCAGATCATCACCATCAACTCCCCTTTGATTCTGATGGAGACATCCCAAGACCTTGAACCCCCAAACCCCAGGAATAACAGCACCAGGCAGAGTCTTAGCACTGCTTTTAACCTAGACTTTAAATGTTGCAGTTATTCATTCAGTCATTTTCAAGCATGTCCGACTCTTTGTGACCAAATTTGGGAATGTCTTGACAAAGATACTGGAGTGATTTGCCATTTCCTTCTCCAGCTCATTGATAGAGGAGGACACTGAGGTAAACAGGTTTAAGTGACTTGTCTAGGGTCACATAGCTAGTAAGAGTCTGAGACCAGATTTGAACTTGGGTCTTCCTGACTCCAGACCCAATACTCCAACCCCTGTACCACCTTGCTGGCCAGGCTTTAAATTAGCCATTATTTAGGGAAGCGATCTCTGTGAAGAAGGAGCCTATCTTTCTCACCTTCATCAATACCGACCACTGACCAACTGCCACCAATGAGCAGATAAGCCCAAGAGGCCTTGGAATGGTAGCACTCCTGTGATCACTGATCTTGTTTCCAGCCACCCTGGGAAGCAACCATAGTGGAAAGATGGATGCTACAACCCCGTCTGCTTGGCAACCACAGCTAATGAAGACTATGGAAAGAAGGTTCTCACAATTAAAGTCCTTGGCACTGCCAACAGGTTCAGCATCAGGGGCAACTAGGTAACTCGGCAGATTGAGTAGGAGGACCTGGATTCAAATTTGACCTCAGACACTTCCTAGCTATATGACTCTAGGCAAGTCACTTAACCCGGATTGCTTAGCCCTTGCCACTCTTTTGTCTTATAATTGATACTAAGACAGAAGATAAGGATTAAAAAAAAAAGAATTCTCTCTATTGGTGCCTAATATTATTAGTCTATAGGAAGTAATTGATTGCTATCCCTTGAAGGGGAAGCAGCATCTCAAGCTATCTATCCAAGACTTTTACTCCCTTCCCACCAAATACCACTTCCATAATGAATGTAGCAAATAGCAAATAGATCCACTTACCCAAGACGATAGCAAACAGAAATCAGAGAAGATATACCTAAAAGAATATACTTGATAATACACAGTGTAGATGAGCTATCTTGGCTCTACCAAGAGAATCCCAGGTGTCACCCAAAGGGAAATTCTCTGAAGTCTCTATATAGTAACCTCAGGATGGGGACATGGTCAATGTGTCAGGTCCTCTACCTATTGGCTTCTTTCTCATGCTTTCTTTCCCCTTAGGAACTTTTTTCTATTTGGAACTATATGCCTTCTCTCTTGAAGCTAGAAGCCGAAAGACCAAGATCTCTCTTCTCTCTCAAGCTCTCACCAACCTCGATCCTCATAACATTAGAAAGCATTGAGTAATCTCTCTCCACTAATGAAGAGAATTGTGCAAATGGGCTTCAAATTATGGGTTCCTTATTTCAGCGTTTCAGTGATTCATGATCACATGGATTCCCGCCCCCCCCCCCCCAAACAATGGAGCTCACATTGCTTCTATGCCTTAGTAGATGGTTTCATGAATTAATAAAGTGGAAAGAAAACTGCTTCTAGTCTGTGGTCACCCAGGTAGTAAATATCAGAAGCAGGATTGGAACTCAAGACTCTGACACTGTTGCCTCCCTACCTGGGGCTTGCTTTCACCCTTCTCAATCCCTGCACTCTATACCAAGTGTGGCTTCCTCCCTCAAGAACAGTAAAGGCTAGCTTGTCAATCACCTAGCAGTAAAGGCTAGGCATTGGGGGTTAGGTGACTTGCCCAACTAGGAAATCCCAGGACCTTCCATCTCTAGGCCTTGCTCTCAATCCCCTGAGCCATCTGGCTGCCCTGTAGCAGTTTCTTAAAATGAGACATGGAGATTTGTCACATCATTTGACTCTTCTTTCATTTGAAAACTTAGAGGCTATTGTAGGGTTATTAGTTGGACCAATTTCCATAGTGTTTTGCCTCTGTGAGATTCATATTGCAGAGAGGGGTTCAAGCTGCAGAGGGGGGTTTAGGCTACATCATGGAATTCCAGAGGGCCCCACAGAACTCTAAGAGAGCAGTTAAAGGCAATTGGAGCTCTGGGATAGGAAGGAAGGCAGGTCACTCTGCTTGCTGGTCTTTAGTCCTGGGTTGGTTTTGGGGCTTGAGTTTTGGATCTGAGCAGAATCATTTAGTTCCTAACTGCCAAGCTGCTTGACTTTGGTTAGACATTCAAACAACATCACAGTCTACCTTAGTTTAGTTATTTTGATATAGAAGAAGAATATTTATAGGGTTAGAGAGCAGATCAGCCATTCAGGATACCTATCCCCCTTTGAGGGGAGGGGCTGCTTTGACAACTATTTGAGGGTTTCCCTGACTGTATCTATTCTTATCCATCCCATCCTTCCCATTCTCACCTATCATTAAACCTTTTATCAATTGGGAGCAGTGCCTAGTTATATATTTTGGGATATACTCACAACCTCCTCAAGTCGAGTTCTTCCTACTTTGTAGCCCTGAAGTAAATCCTAACCTCTGTGCCTGTGAGTTTCTAAGACATTAAGCTTCTCCAGTACAATCCTGTGGGAAATAATTTAAAGAAAGTTATCATCTTTAGAAGTTTAGCCTTTCCTAACTTACTGTCTTGGCCCAGTAGTTAACAAGTCTGTCCACCATTATCATATTGTAACTGACTTTCCAACTGCCTAGTGGGAGGGGGGAAGTGGAGGAGCACTTTGACAAGATCCTGCCCCTCCTTTCCAGTCAAGCCAGCTTGTGGGTGCATGTGTGTCCCTCCATAGACCAAAGGATTAGAGAAACTTGATTGATACGGACCCCTGTCATCGTACAGCTTCTCAAATACAACACCTCACAGACAAAGACAGAGAGAAAGAGAGAAATAAAGAGACACAGAGAGACAGACAGACAGATAGGGGCACAAAGAGGCAGAAATGGAGAGACACAGAAACAGAGAGACAGAGACAGAGAGAGAGGAGAGAAAGATGGAGAGAGAGAGAGACAGGGAGAGAGAGAGAAAGAGAAAGACAGAGAGATACACAGAGACAGAGAGGCAGAGACAGAGACAGAGACAGAGAGATGAAGAGAGAGACAGGCAGACAGACATGAAGAGAAGGACAAAGATAGAGAGAAAGAGAGCAGGAGAGACAGACAGAATGGGAACTTCTGCTTGGTGAAGTCAGAACTCACATAACATTTATCAATTAAGTCTGACATCTTCTATGGGCTCGACCCTTGGTGTCCCCAAAGAATTACAATGGGACCATCAAAGATCATTGATCACATCACCATAACAGATGAAATAATACTGAAAGAGTTTGAACTATCCCAAGAATTGAGAATTAAGAAACTGTGACACAGATGCGACATGAGCACACGCTGTTGGAAAAAATGGCACCGATGGCCCAAATAGATTCGCTCATATCAAGGTTTCCTCAAATCTTCAATTTGTAATAAAATAAAATAAAATAAAAACCACCATCTGCGAAGCGCAATAAAGCAAAGCGCCATGCAGTGAGTTCTGCCTGTACTGTAATATTCTATCCACTGCGCCACCTAGCTGCTGTTGCTGCTGCTGCTGCCTCTTTACATCTTCAGAATGTTCCTCTTACACATCCAGTCCAGATCATGTCGCTACCTATCTCCGAGAGAGGGGAGGGAAGGGAAGAAAGGAGACAATTTGGATCTTATAATGTTGGGAAACGTGTGGAAAATCATTATTACCTGTAACTGGGAAAATAAAATCTCTTTCGCTAAAACAAGAATTTTATTCTTGAGTGAGTCCCAACTCTTGTGAGCTGGTTTCCTCATGGACTCCTAGTGTGTGGGATCCTACTCACCCTTCTTCTGAACCCCTAGAAATATGCTTTATCAAATCCGACTTTCTTTTTATATATATATATTTAAACCCTTAACTTCTGTGTATTAGTTCCTTGGTGGAAGAGTGGTAAGGGTAGGCAATGGGGGTCAAGTGACTTGCCCAGGGTCACACAGCTGGGAAGTGTTTGAGGCCAGATTTGAACCCAGGACCTCCCATCTCTAGGCCTGGCTCTCAATCCACTGAGCTACCCAGCTGCCCCCTAACTTTCTTTTTTTTGACCTAGATAGACAAGTCCATTCTCACCATGATTCCTGTTATTTTTAACACAGCAACTCATTATTCCTCATTTGTGAGAAGCAGATCCAGAATAGAAATTCCCTTCCATAGTTCCTTTATGTTTCAAAAGATGAAAGTTTTAATTAAGGTAAGTCAACACATTTTTAGTTATTGAGCTTGGGGCAGAATGCACTTTTTTTTTTTTTGAGGAGGGGGGTACTGCTATCTTTTTATAGCAAATATGTTCTGGACTCCCAGAGCCAGGCTGCCTTTTTTTTTTTTTTCAGGATTCTAGAGGATACCCTGAGGGACTGACCTGTTTCTTCTTTAAATACTATCAGCTAAAGTGTCCAGTGGTTGTGGATGACTAGAATCCCAGTTCTGACACTATTTAACATAAGTTAGCTTTAAAAAAAACCCTTACCTTCTGTCTTAGAATTGATACTGTGCTTTGGATCCAAGACAGAAGAGCAGTAGGAGCTGGAGAATGGGTTAAGTGACTTGCCCAGGGTCACACAGCTAGGAATTATCTGAGGTCAGATTTAACACCAGGACCTCTCCTTTCTAGGCCTGGCTCTTAGTCCACTGTGCTACCTAAGTGCCCCTCCCAGAATGAGTTTTTACAAAGGGAGATTTACTTCAAAGATATGACAATGGTAAAAGCACATTTTCCTTTAACACTTTGGGGGAGTATGCTTCCCGATCCCCACTATGTCTCTGGGGACAGTGGGCTCAGACTTAGCACAATTGCTACTTAGAATTCATCTCACAAGTTCATATCTAAAAGCAGTAACACTACTGGGTAAATCCTCTTTTTTTTTTTTCTGGGCTGGGTCTCAAAGTTCACTCTTTGTTCCTTGGGGTATTGATGCTGAACTGACTACAAAACTCAGCATGGTCTCAATGCCTAAATACCAGGATGTCCAAATTCCTGGATGGACCTCTCTCCTGACCCTCCAATCTGTTCACTTAAAACAAAAGAAGAAAACTCTAGGATGGCAAGGAAACGATACACATATTTATGGCACCACATGTCAGGGCTGAACTCCTCTCCCTTTATAGAGCATTGATTCCTAGTAGATACTGTCAGTGAAGGAGTCAAGCCAAGAACAAAGATCCACAAAGAGAGGAAAAAAAGGCTCAGGCTGATGAAAGACTTTTAAAGCTGTCCACAGTTGTAATTCTATAACTAGAACCAATCCGAGAGGCTACTACCATCCACCACATGGGTAGCAAGCGAGACCCATTTTCAGAATGTCCACACATGTTCCAAACTCTCTCTAATTCACTTCAATTACATGTCATCACGACTTTCTCAGAAGCAGGTTCCCCAGTTCTCTTCCATGTGGGGAATAGAATCAAAGGTGCTCTATTCATGAACCAGTCCTTTGTTACACATTCTTACAATAGCTAACCATCTCTGCTCTAGAAGCTCTGCCCTCCTCCTTCCTACCATCTCATCCCATTGCTTTTCTGGGACTGTGTCCACTGGTGGACAAAAGCTCTTAATGTCTCCCATTGGAGCTCCTTTGTTGATGCTCTAATATTTAGAAAAGGCCTTTACTGCTCTTCTGTTTGGGGGTCAGTATACAGTATTGATTCCAAGATGGAATCAATAATTTAAATTTTAAAATTTACTTTTAATTTAATTTAACTTTAGTTTAATTTCTAAACTTATAAATTAATAAATAATATCTATACATTTATAAATTAATTAATTAAAATTTTAAATTAAAAAAAGAAATTCCACAGCCACCCCAGCCTCCAGCAACCATCGCCATGATCAATAGCAACCATGAACAATGAGGCGAGACCCTCTACCAACAAAGATTATGTCGATGAAGGCTCAGATGATGGTTAGAATTTTTTTTAGCAATAAAGTATTTTAATCAAGTATGTACATTTTAGACACAATGCAATTATACATTTAATAGACTACAATATAGTATAAGCATAACTTTTATATGCATTAGGAAACCAAAAAATTTATGTGACTCATTTTATTGCGATATTCACTTTATTGCGGTGGTCTGGAACTGAACCTGCAGTATTTCCAAGGTATGCCTGTATATAGTCTGTAAAAACAGAGCTGAGGTCAATGTGAGGGAAAAAAAAACCCTTTCCAAATCACTAGTTATATAAGTGAAAATTATAGAAACTGCGAAGTTCTAGCTCATACCTATCAGATTGGCAAAGATAACAAAAAAAGGAAAATGATAAATGTTAACAGTGTTTCAAGAAAGCAAGCCCATTAATACATTGTTGTTGGAACTATGAATTGGTCCAGTCATTCTGGAAAGCATTTTGGAACAATGCTCAAAAAGTTCATAGGCTCATACCCTAAAGAGATCAAAGGAGAAAAGCAGCCATATGTACAAAAATATTTACAGCAGCAGTTTGGTTTTTTAAGCCTTGTCTTTTGTCTTAGAATCAATACTAAGGGGGCAGCTGGGTGTCTCTGTGGATTGAGAACCAGACATAGAGATAGGAGATCCTGGGTTCAAATCTGACCTCAGATGCCTCCTACCTGTGTGACCCTGGGCAAGTCAAGTAACCCCCATTGCCTAGCCCTTATCACTCTTCTGCCCATTGATTCTAAGGTAGAAGGAAAAGGTTTAAGGGGAAAAAAAGAATCAATATTAAATACTGATTCCTAGACAGATGAGCATACAACTAGGAAGTATCTGAGGCCAGATTTGAACCCAGGTCCCCACTCCAGGCCTGGCTCTCAATCCACTGAGTCACCCAGCTGCCCATAGCATCTGTTTTCATAGTAACCCCAAATCAGAAATTAAGGAGATGCCCTCCCTGCTGGGAAATAGCTAAACAAATTATCATATATGAATCAAGTGGAATATTATTGTGCCATAAGAAATGATGACATGAAGTTTCAGGGGAAATTGGGAAGACCTACATGAATGAACACAGAGTGAAATTAGACAAACTAGACCAATTTATATGAAGACAATAACTTTATAAAGTAAAACAACGTTGAAAGGCTTTAGAACTCTGAGCAATGCTCACCCCTCAATCCAGAGGACCACTGGATCATCTAAGATCTGCCACTCACCTCCTGCCAGAGAGTTGTAAAGGACTTAAAATCCAGGATGAGTTGTGCCTCTTTGGGTACAGCCAATGAGAAGATCTGTTTTCTTGGATGATGCAAATTTTTTTGCCAGGTTTTTGTTGTTGATATTCTATTGGGTGGGGAAGCAGCAGGAGGGAAAGACACTAAATGCTTGTGATTTTTAAGAATGAATTAATGTTGGCAACAAAACTATGGTTGGAAAAAAGTTTTTTCCAGCTGTGATGGTGAATGAAGATGATAGAAAAGGGCAAGATCTGCCACTTAAAGTGGATAGGATGATGATAATTAATTAAGCACCTGGAAGACTGTCTAGCCTCTTCTCCTTTGGGCTCTGGGAACAGGAGGTTCAATGCAGAGTCTTCCTTGGCACAAAGGGAATGAATGCTTCTGCAATTCAGAATCCCAGATTTCCCAGAATCACTGCTCATCCATGACACAGATAACCCAATCATTAAGCTCAAGATCAATCAGAAAGAAGACTAAGCAAAATCCAAGACCATTGTCTAGGGGATCATTAGCGACAGGTTAGATTTGTTTTTACAATGGAAATATGGTACGAGTGTATTCTTCCTCCCCAAAATAACGGTACAATGATGAGTTTTGTACGAGAGCCGCCTATGTGCATATCCTAGATAAACCGCTCTGTGATGAACTGGTTATAATTAATTCTCTACGGTGAATGCTCCCTACTTTCCACTCATAGGATCAGTTACTTTCTGGAAGAAAAAGTACATGAACGCAAAAAGTTCATGGAACACTTCACACATATGAATTAACTAAGTTAAATTGTACAGAAGGAGGGAAATAATACTAACTCACAAGTATATAGTACAAGTTATCCCTTCCACATCACGACTTTCCTCATTGTGGTTTCATACATCACAGGTCAGGCATAAGAAATTAAATTAAAATTTGGGGGGAGTTTTGTGGAAGCCACAGATGATGTGTGAAGGCCAACAGACAACACAGAAAAAGCTTAGGAACTCAGAAAGGCATATTTAACCCCAAATTTACAATAAGGTACTGTAAGCACTCAATAAAAAAGAAAAAATGCAGACTTCTCTGGGTCGAAGGGAGGACCAAAAAATTCTATGCCAACTTTCCAGATGATGGGGGCGCCTCGCTCCTGCCCCCTGTGACGTGAAGGAGATAACATACTTTAATTCCATACATATTGTCTCCCCTACAAGAATATGAACTCTTGAGGTCAAGAACTCTCTTAATTGTCTATTTGTGTTGCCAGTCCTTAGTGAGGTGCTTTATACTTAGTAAGTGCCTAATAAATGTCTTATTTATTCATTCATTCCTAAAGATTTCTTCACATTAGTGAAAAAACAATTAAACCTATTTTATAGATGAGGCAAGTGAGGCTCTGAGAGGTTAAATGAGTTATCCAAGGCCACACAAACTAGTAAGTATAAAAGCTAGGACTCAAAGCCAGGTCTCCTGATTCTAAGACCTCTGTTCTTGCCATTACATTATGCAAGGGAAGAGAAAAAGGCTGAGTTAAAGTAGAGTTCTTGGCTGATCTCTTTGTCCATTTGACTATGAGCTCCTAGTGGGCAGGGACTGCCTTTTGTAGCCCCAGCTCTTAGCAAAGTTCCTGGCACATAGTAGGTGTTTGTTATGGTTGTTGTTGGTCAATCATTTTCTGTCATGCCTGACTTTCTGTGGCCCCATTTGGGATTTTCTTGACATAGACACTAGAATTGTCTTTTCCTTCCATACAGATGAGGAAACTGAGATAAACAGGGTTAAGTGACTTGCCCAGGGTCACACAGCTAGGAAGTATCTGAGGCCAGATTTGAACTCACTATATAACTCTTCCTGACTCCAGACTTGGCCCTCTATTTCACTTGCTTCACCTAGAATGGGGAAAATTTATCTCACCTAGAAGAGGCATGCCAGGAAAAATGTTTACAGTGGAGGAGAAAAGTAGGAGTG
The DNA here is from genome assembly GCF_016433145.1 of Gracilinanus agilis. Lineage (NCBI taxonomy): Eukaryota > Metazoa > Chordata > Mammalia > Didelphimorphia > Didelphidae > Gracilinanus > Gracilinanus agilis. The sequence continues at coordinate 568,861,219 of NC_058131.1, forward strand.
GGGGAGGTTAATGCTTGATCCTCACTCTCATCTAAATTGGTTCAAAGAAGGGGAAAAAATACACACACACATATGTGCACACACACACACACACACTTAGTTGGGTATAGAAATTTAACTTGTCCAACAGGGAAACAGGAGGGGAAGGAAGTAAGAAAAGGGAGGTGACAAATAGGGGTGCAGATTAAGGGAGGCAATTGTAAGAAGCCAAACATACGAGGCAGCTAGGCACTTACCTGTTTATCTTCTTACTTTGGGGAGGCAAGGCAGCTAGCATATTGTCAGGAGTTTGAGAAGGGAGAAAAGCTTTCTTCTCATTTCTTGTGGTAAAGCATCCTTCAACCATCTGCACACATTGCCGGGCTTGAGCCCCATTTCTCCTTCAGCAGTGGCCCTTTGGGGAAGGGAATGGCGTGACTCAGAAAATGGGCTGAGAGCCACATAGGTTCTGAGAGCCTGGACTGATAGGAAACAATCAAGGGCACAATAAGGGGAGTATATTGAGGAGAACCAGGAGGACTCTGGGGACACTGGCAGGCACAGTTTGTTTGCCAGAGAGCGTGACTCAGTTGAACCAGTAGAAAGTGGACTTTATAGCTTGGATGTCCTCCAGAGCCAAGGAATAAGATAAATTGATTGGATTTCTCTGCTTCACCAGTGGAGTTTCTCTTGGTCCAGGCCCAACTGGAAATTATGGGTCTCAGTTGCTGTTTCTGGGTCAGCTCCTAGAATTGGGGGGCTGCCGGTAATTGTGGTTAAGAGCTCCATAGTGTAGCTGCTCATTCCTGAACCATCTGCTTTAATCAGGAAAGCAATGATCTACAATCCAGGCTGTTTTCACTCAAAGCTCAGTTCGGGTTGGCTGGTGAAAGCTGGGGCCAGGCGTCTGTCCTGCAGAATTGCATGGTAGACGTAGCTTCATTTGACTTAAATGGAAGCTGCCATCTCCCTCTTCTCAACTCACTAGGGGCACTGGAAATGGGTCCAATGGTCACAACCTGGAGCTGGGGAAATCAAGATTCTACATTTGTGATATTTCGGAAAACCTGGATGCGGTAGTCTGACTTTGTCCGTGCTTTTGCCTCTAAGAAAAAATACACATTCCTCTATATGGCATTTAAAACTCTTCAGAAATTATCTTTCCAGATCAGTAGTACATTACTCCCACTCTTACACTCTGGACTTAAGCCAAACTAGTCTACTTGCTGCTCCCTCACACTCCACGTTCCATTTCTTATCTCTGTGTCTTTACGTGGAGATACGTCTGAAATGTTCTCTTTCTTCACATCTACCTCTTGAATTTCTAGCTCCATTCAAGGGCAGCTTGATGGCTGATTCCTACATAAGGACTTATTACTGCTCCTCCCCCCCCCACCCCCAATAACATCAAAATTTGTTGTTCAGCCGTTTCAGTCATATTGAACTTTTCATTCTCCTATTTGGGGTTTTCTTGGCAAAGATACTGAAGAGGCTTGCCATTTCCTTCTTTGGCTCATTTTACACATGAGGAAACTGAGGCAAACAAGGTGACATGACTTGCTCAAGGTCACCCAGCTAGTAAGTTTCTGAGGCCAGATTTGAACTCATGAAGCTGTCTTCCTGTTTCCAGGCTTGGGGTTCCCCACCTGGCTGCCCCCAACATCAAAGTAGCCTTGTGTTCATTGTGACTGTAACCGAAGCCTCAGAGCTCATGTGTTTGGGATTCTCCTCTGGGGAAACTGACTACTCAATGCTCTGTACCTGTGGGAGGGATGGAGTTGGTGAGAAACTGAGGAAAGAAAGATCCTGGTCTTCTGGCTTCAAGAGAAAAAAATGAAGTGCTTTTAGACTCTCTTTAGGTGAAGAGAAAAATTCTGGGAGAAAGATGACATATAAAGGAGCCAGGACTTCAATCTTGTCCCTAGCTTACTCCACTAAAGACCAGGGATTTTCCCCTAGGATGAGATCCAAAACTATCTCTCATCTCTCATCTCTCCCTGTCCCTGTTCCTGTCTCTCTGTCTCTGTCTCTGTCTCTATCTCTGGCTCTTTGTCTCTGTCTCTCTGTCTCTGTCTCTGTCTCTGTCTCTGTCTCTCTTTCTTTGTCTCTGTCTCTCTGTTTGTCTCTCTCTCTCTCTCTCTCCCTTGCTCTCAGTCTCCTCCTCCTAATAGTAGAGTTCATTCACTTTGTATTGTTTGACATGGATTTGTAGATCTGTTTCCTCTGGGTTTCTATTTTGCTATCTCTTGAATAAATGGGTTTCTTACTTGCTTTGTATTTTGATTGTGGAATGGCATCTCATAGAAAAAGAGTCAAGCCTTGGCTATATAGCTTGGGACATTCTATTTCCATTAAGGGATAGCAATCAGGAGACTAACTTGAACCTAACAATTGTTTCCCCTAAACTAACAACGTTTAAGGGAGCAGACTGGTCACATCAGAGCATGGTACACCCTCTCTGAGGACCACAGAGCAGCCAGCCTCTGGTCCCCACCTTCTGCTTGCTCTCCTGGCAGGAATCAAAGTCTCCCCTGGAGAAGGGTAGGGGAAGGACATTCCAGAGTTTTCTAGCCTTGGCTCCCTGAGAGCTACATTTAGACAGGCTTGTGTGGACACATATAGCCTACCTGGGCCAAAAACACAACCCCCGCCCACTCCTACATGTATATACCTTCTGTTTACTTATCTGTACAGTCTGTATCTCCATCCACCACCACCATCAATAGGATATAAGCTCGAGCGCAGCTCACACCTCCTGTGCTGCAGGGGCCCAGAGTTCTTTTTTTTTTTTTTTTCCAGGGTGGCCTCACAGTTATCTCCAATGGGTATAGCATCTCTGCTGGATGGGTTGCTCAGCCTGGTTCCCATAGTTCTCAGTTCTTCACAATTTGGCTCAATTGCCAGGGTTAGTCTTCATTTGAATCCATAGAGGACTGTCTTCTCCATCACCAGAAGTCACATTCCTTGAAATTTCTTTTTGCCAGCAGTAGTCTATATCTGTGTCTCTCTGTGCTCCCTGTTGGATTCAGTGTCTCCTACTGGGAAAATACCATTGCTGTAAGACACCATGATTGGAGGGAGGGGGCGAGTCTAGGGGATAGGTAGGAAAAGAGAAAATCTCCTCTCCCCTTCCCCACTCAGTTGGCTTCTTATGGAGTCCCAGGGGGTCACACTCCATGAAGCTATGTGTATTCATTGTCTCCAAGGCAAGGGAGTTTTTCTAGTTTTGTTTTTTTTAAGTCACCAGGAACATGGCCAATGTTTGGTCAAACAATGGCCAGCTGCCCTTCCAATTCCCACTGGGAAACTTCATGACTTGTAAAGGGATCTTTACACTTCATTTTAACATTAACACGTCTTACTCTTGTTATATGCCCCTTATTTTCTGTGATTACATCAGCTTGGGCCAGGGCAGGGAGTCGTACACCCACTATGTTTATAAGCCAGTGTGCTGCTAAATGAAATGGGAATAATCATCTCTGTCCCACTGACCTTGTAGCACGTTTAAAAGGAACAGTGAGATCATGGATTTGAAAGCACTTTGAAATAGTAAGAGCATTACATAAAGATAAGGGATCATTCTTGAACTTAGGTCAATTTTCTTTTAGAGATGCAAAAAAATCTGAGATTGGAATCAGAGATAATTTGCATTGCTGAGTTTTTGTTCATATTGGAGAATTTCTGGCTGCTGCTTCTTCTCCTTCTTCTCCTTCTTCTCCTTCTTCTCCTTCTTCTTCTTCTTCTTCTTCTTCTTCTTCTTCTTCTTCTTCTTCTTCTTCTTCTTCTTCTTCTTCTTCTTCTTCTTCTTCTTCTTCTCCTTCATAAACCTTTACCTTCCAACCTGGAGTCAATACTGTGTATTGGCTCCTAGGTGGAAGAGTGGTAAGGGTAGGCAATGGGGGTCAAGTGACTTGCCCAGGGTCACACAGCTGGGAAGTGTCTGAGGCCAGATTTGAACCCAAGACCTCCCATCTCTGGACCTGGTTATCAATCCACTGAGCTACCCAGCTGCCCCCTCTGGCTTCTTAAATAATTGATAAAGGGGAGCAAAAAACTGAGGTGCTAGACTTCTTTTCTGGTAGTTCTAGTGAATGGGGGGTTTTGTTTGTTTGTTTGATGGACCCATTTCTTCTCAATTGGTTATTTACCCAGTAATTTAATTCAGCTCTCATTGAAGAACTTTCTAATGAATAAGACTCTTCAGCAGTAGATCAGGATTGCCTCAAAAAAGAGTGAGTTCTCATTGCTGAAAGTGGTCAAGCAGAAACTGGATCGCCATCCATTAGAAAGGGCTCCTGTGTTGGTTGGGAGATGAGAGTTCTAACTCTAAGTTTCTATGAGCCAAAGATTCAGATTCCGTTCCTTGTGTGTGTTGGTTTGTTTTACATGGTCCTGGGTTCAAATGGCTTCAGACATTTCCTAGCTATGTGACCCTGGACAAGTCACTTAACCCCAATTGCATAGTCCTTACCACTCTTCTGCCTTAGCATCAATATTTGTATTGATTCTAAAGACAGAACTTAAGATTTTATTTTTAAAAAGCATAGGTAAAGAATTTTAAAATAAAAGTCTGTCAATTCTGCCATCTGTAAGCTCCTGTCTCTTGGCCTGACTCTCAAACTACTGAACCACCCAGCTTCCCCCATTACCTATACTTGCCAACAATTCCCTGCCCTCTATGTGAACATCTCTGTATTTCGAGAGGCTGTTGCCAATCTGTCTTCTCTGGTGATCTGTGGTCTTCTCGATGCAAAATTCCGGCTGTCAAAGCTCAGCTTGGCTACCAAAGGGTAGTCTTAGCCTCTGTGAGCTGAAGGTTGTCCATCATCCCTGCCATGGAGTGGTGTCACCATGGTGAGAGAGGTTGATGCAGGGCATTGCAGTCCTAAAGTGTCATTACCCTCTGAGGATAGAACCTCAGAATGCCAAAGTGTTAGAAGGTCCTGGTCCAATGCATTCATTTTATAGAGGAAGAAACTGAGGCACAAAGGGATCAGTGACTTGCACAAGGACATGATTGTAGATTCAATGCAATTCATTAAGCATGTATTTGTATATCAATTTGTTGGACTTTCACTTGCAATGTGTCAATTCAATATGAATCGGTACCCCTTTTTGGCACCCTGAGACAGACAACCTTTTGATTTTAAAGCAAAACAGCTTACTTCTGAACCTCTGCATTGTGTCTCTCTGGGGTGATGGGTGGTCTTCCCGACCATAATGGGAGATGCTGTAGCGGTGCTGTGTGGCCATTCTAAGGACCCCATGGTGACTCCTGGCATCCAGAAGACCACCTCCTATCCAGTCTGAGGTGGGAGTCCTCCAAATCAGAGGGGCTCAGGGAAAGGGACATCATGAAGAGCATAAATTGGAGCAAGGGCAGAAAGTAGGGGCGGCTTACCTTGGTATCACAGTCAGAGTAGGCAGCTAAGAGAGAGCTGGCACGCCCAGTGTCTGGCTCTTGGCACACCCAGTGTCTGGCTCCTCAACTGGCTGGGGGTGGCACTAGCAGAATGCCAGCTCGGGTGGTCTAGCTCTGGGCTGGCTAAGGGCACACCTGCCCATCCGAGGTCTAGCTCAGAACTGGCACGCCTGGCTGGGGGACGAAGCTGCTAAGGAATGGCCAGCCACACGTGGTGGGTACTTTTTCTTTCTCTGACCCACATTTCATTACTTCATAAAGACGTATACATTAAGATACAGCCTCCGGAGAATGTTCATCATAACACTTAATCGCAAAACAACTTCTCTCCCAAAGCCCACTCAGAAGCAAATCTCACTTCAGATGAGCCAATAAAGTCATTCTGCTTTGAATAAGAGTTCCAGCGTGTTTTTGCAAGCCTATGATTCATTTCCTTGCTGGGCCAAGCAACAATAAGCCATGCCTTTTAGATGCACGGACTGGGTAGGAAGCATATCCTAAACGAAGGACTGAAGATCGCTTTTTCCATAAGCATTTATTGTTTTGTCCATAGGATAGGTGGAGTAGGGCAGTGGATAGAGGACCAGGCAGGGATCCATTCAAGTCTCACCTGGGACACCTACGGAGCCAATCACTTAACCACCCAGGGTGCTAAGCAACTCTCTGAGAATTTAAGTTGAAGAGGAGGTGCCGCCTCCTAAGGATAGCTCGATGGCCCAGTGAATAGAACACTGGGTGGTTATTTCTAAAATAACACTCCTTGGAGGGAAACATAGGAAATATAAACAGATTCTGGAAAGGATCAGAAAAATATTTCCCTAAGTAGATGTGAATTCCAAAGGATCCAAGGTTTACATTTGGGCTCTCCCTTCTGGCAGCCCTTTTACTTCATGAAAAACTCCCCGACGGCCCCGATCAGTTTTCTTCTGAGAACAGGCTCGGTAGGCTATAGAACTCGAGGGATGAGGGTCTCGTCATGCCTTTCTTAGCCCATGGAAGTTCACGCCTGTGAATGAACAGAGACAAGTTTTCCCCAGCATCCATCCATATGCCCATGATTGTATTTACACACAACCCCCGTCATCACACACACAAGGTCACAGAACCTTTTCTTCAGAGACCAGACCAGACATTTGCATGGAAATTTTAAAAATTAAACCTTTTGTGTGTTAACATTTGTTGACACTAAATTTCAATATGTACTTTTTTTCACAACAAAATCTATCTCCATTGTCTGGTTCAATGCCTTCTAGGCTGGGTGGGCCATTAGGTGGCACAGTGAATAGAACACTGGGTCTGGAGTTAGGAAGACTTGATTTCCAATCTGACCTCAGACACTTATTAGCTGTGTTACTCATTTAACCTTGTTTGCCTCAGTTTCTTCATCTGTCAAATGAGCTGTAGAAGGATACTCCAGTATCTTTGCCAAAAAAAAAAAAACAAAACAAAACCCAGATGGGGTCACAAAGAGTCAGATATGACTAAAATCACTAAATAAGAGATGCTCCAGGCACTGTGCTGGAAGCAAGTGAAGAGGAAGTTCAGAGATAAAATTGAAAGAACTCCTGCTTCAAGGAACTTAAATTCTACTAGAGGAAGAAGAGAACACCATGTACTCGTGTTAGCAAATATTAAGTATGTATTTTTGAGAGGGAGAGAGTTAATAATTATGGAGAGTAGGAAAGATGTGGCAGCTGAGCTGGGATTTAAAAGCAAGTAGGGAATCTTCAGGGTGGAGACGAGGAAGGAGCACATTCCAGACTTGAGGGACCAGCTATGCAAAAGCGAGGAGGCAGGAGGCAGACCGTCATGTATGGGGAATAGCTAAAAGGTCAATTTGTCTAGAATGGAGAGTGCAGGAAGGAGAAATAAAATTCACATGAAATATCGTTAGGAAATAAATTTTAAAAGGAAGGAAGGAACCAGCTTGTAGAGGGGAGCCATAGAAACCTTTATTTTATTTTATTTTATTTTTTAGGCAAACAGGATTAAGGGACTTCCCCAGTGTCACACAACTAGTAAGTGTCTGAGGCCAGATTTGAAATCAGGTCTTTCTGACTCCAAGCCCAGCACGCTATCCATTGCATCACCTAGCTGCTCTATAATAGAAGATTTTTGAGTAAGGGAATAACACATTCAGGTCCATGCATTAGTAATATTAGTTTCACAGTTTGTAAAATTTAATAAATATTTGTTGAATTTAATTAGGAGAGGAATTTTAGGTAGTAAAATGTGCATTATATTGTAATACTTTGCATATTATTTCTGCCACCTTGTGATACTTATAATGCAAGTGAGCTTGTTTGCAGCTTTCCTTGGCTTATAGTGAGGGTGATGTGTCACTTTGTTAATTATCCAGCCAGGGGTACAATATTTGAAGCAGGTAGATAGATAGCCTGGAGTCAGGAAGACCCGAGTTCAAATGGGACCTCAGATACCCACTTGTGTGATCCTGAGCAAGTTACTTAACTTTTGTTTGCCTCAGTTTCCTCAACTATAAAATGTAGATAATAGTAGCACCTATCTTCCAGGGTTGTTGTGAGAATCAAATGAGATAATATTTGTAAAGCACAGCGTCTAGCACATAGTAGATGCTTAATAAATGTTTTCCCCCTCCCTAACATGTGGCACTCTCCGTCAGTCAAATAGTCCCCTCAGTTTCCACTCCAGTACAGAAGTGGGATAGCCTTCTTTTGCATTTATTAAATTTATTTATTAAATGTTTTCCAATTACATATAGAAACAATTTTTGGTAATTTTTTGGATCATTTTTCAATCCAGATTCTCTTTCTCCTGCCCTTCCCCCCCCCCATTATGTTGTATATAGTCTCATATAAGTTATACCAGTATTTTCAGGCAATTATAGCCTTCTTGAAAACCACAATATTCCACTTGCTACCAAAAGCCTGATGTGTTCCTCTGCCACCAAGCCTGTGGATTTGAGTGAAGATGATGAGAAATTCAGATTCATGCTGTCTAGGTTCAGAGTTCTCCAAAGGATGAAATGGAATATTACTCCAAACACCAAAAGTACAAAAATCTATAGTTCTCATGCCCCCATAGTGTTTGTTTGCATTCTCCTCTCTTGTCATAACCTGACACATTTCCAAGATTCAGACACTCAACATGATGTCATCACAAAATTTATTGAACATGGAGACAATGGAAGGGAAAAAACTCAAGTACTCCTACGTGAAACCTTCCCTCAAACATCTTCCTTTTCCCCAAGACACCAACAGACACAGTTCCATAAAAAAGAATAAAAGGAGAAATGTATGTCTAGGGGTCCCAGCCCTACATCACACTCTATGATGAGGGATAGTGGTGAAAGAACTCATAAGATTATGGATTCAGAGTCAGAAGGGACTTGAGAGGCCACTGAGTCCTACCCACTCATTTTACAAATGAGGAAGCAAAATCTCAAAGAGATTAAATGACTCACCCAGGGTCACTGAGCTAGTAAGGTTGTCTTTCAGTCCTGAGACAGAATTCAAACTTGGGTTTCCCCAATTCCCAATCTAATATTCTTTCCTCTTTACCCAGCTTTTCTTTCTTCTCGCTGCTTTGGCCTCTCTCACTGCACTAGGATCTAGGTAATATTACCAGATTTGATCTTCCTTCCATTGGAATCTTAGACTATAGCAGCCGCAAAGTTACTCTGGTTTCCCTTACAGATGTCTAGAAATCCAAGAGCAGTTCCCCTATAGTTCTCACATGTTGTTCAGTAAGCATGAATTTTAAGAGTGGTGGGGAAAAGGGGGGGCAACTGGGTGGCTTAGTAAATTGAGAGCCAGGCCTAGAGATGGGAGGTCCTGGGTTCAAATCTAGCCTCAGATAGCTCCTGGCTGTGTGGCCCTGGGCAAGTCCTCCAAAGTCTCTGCCTTAGAACTAATACACAGTATTGATTCTAAGGTGGAAGGCAAGGGTTTTCTTTTTCTTTTTTTTTAAGGTAATGGGAAAAAGAAGGAACTTCATTCCTGTCTACCAGAGTCTAGACTTTATACGTCCTTCTGGGCTATCAAATAGGCTCATCACTCATGGAGATTCCTTTCATGGGTAGCAGAAGGAGGAGTCCAGAGCATTCAAAATTGCTTTATTGACTCTTTGTGATATCTCCAGACCCCAAATCCCCCCATGTACACATACAAAGAAAAGATTAAAGGGTCCAAGTTCCATCAGAATCATGAAATTCAAAAATCATCTTAAAAACTATTCCTGGGGGCAACCAGCTGGCTCAGTGGATAGAGAGCCAAGCCTGGAGATGAGAGGTCCTGGGTTCAAATCTGGCCTCAGACTTTCCTAGCTATGTGACTGGGAGCAAGTCATTTAACCCCCATTGCTACTCTTCTGCCTTCAAACTATTACATAGTATTGATTCTAAGACAGAAGGTAATGGTTTTTTAGAAAGTGGTCCTCATTGTAGATTCTCCAACATGCATCCTAGGTAGTTCCCTACCTTTCCTCATTCCAGCTGTGATCCCTCCCTTCCTTTTTCCAGCATTGTTCTCACCATCTCCAAGTTCAGAGGAGTATCATTCCTGGAAAAGTCAGTAAAAGAGTGGTCTAAGATATGCTGATGTTTCCCCCATAAGTACTGAAGGTAACGTGTGACCAGATCTGCCTCCTGGGCAGAAATTGGGTTTCCATGCATGGGCTGGAAGGGACAGAATCCAGCTAGTAACTCCAGACTCTTTGATGTTCACATACACTCAGGGTAATATTTTTCCAGCCCTTCCTGAGCTATGTTTACATTATCCACATTTCATCCAAGTTCTTCATTCTCCCTGCCCTCCCAGACTTCCTCAAAGGAACCTTCTCCATTTCATTTCTCAGACTAGTTCGGCAACTGTTCAGATGTGAAGCGTATGGCTAAGAAAGGAAATGCTGACCATGAGAAATGAACAACCCACTCTGGGAATGTCTCCTGAACACTCAGCCCTCCCACTCTCCTGAATACTGGCTCCATGAAAGATGTATGAAAGGGATCACCTAGAACCCTAGACTTCATTAGAGTACCACAGAGCTAGAAAAGACCTTAGTCCTTCTCTAGGGCAACCCCTTCATTCTACAGGGAGGAAAGTGACCAACATCACACTTTGGGGACACAACTAGGACTAACTATAATCTGAGGGTCCTAAAATCCAGATGTCCTGACTCTTCTTCCTTCCTTCCCTCTTTCATTCCTTCCTTCCCTCCTTTCTTCCTTCCTTCCCTCCTTTCTTCCTTCCTTCCTTCCTTTCTTCCTTCTTTCCTTCCCTCCTTCCCTCCTTTCTTCCTTCTTTCCTTCCCTCCTTCCCTCCTTTCTTCCTTCTTTCCTTCCCTCCTTCCCTCCTTTCTTCCTTCCTTCCTTCCTTGTTTCCTTCCTTCCTTCCTTCCTTCCTTTCCTTCCTTCCTTCCTCTCTCTCTGATTGTCTATCTGTCTGTCTGTCTCTGCCTGTTTCTGTCTCTGACTCTCTCTGTCTCTCTGTCTCTGTCTCTGTCTCTGTCTCTCTCTGTCTCTCTCTTTCTTTCTCTTTACCTTCTGCCTTGAATCAATATTATGTATTGGTCTGAGGCAGAAGAGCATTAGGGCTAGGCAATGGGGGTTAAGTGATATGCCCAGAGTCCAGACAGTTAGGAAGTTTCTGAGGTCAGATTTGAACTTAGGAAGAGGAGTTCTCCTGACTCCAGGTCCAGCATTCTATCCACTGCACTAAATCTAGCTGTCATGACTTTTTGTCCATTGCTCATTCCACTTCTCTACACTATCTCCTAGCATTATGACACTGGCAGAATGTGTCAAGTTGGAAGGTGTGTGCATACACACTGGTCTTCCTTCTCTTCCTACTTCAGCCGCTGCTGCTGCTAAAATAATAATAATAATAATTAATAACAATAATCAGCATTTATACAGTGCCTTAACATATACTTATGTATCTGATCCTCACAACAACCCTATTATTATCATCACTATTTTGCAGATGGAAAAATTGAGGCTCAGAAAGGTAAGTGAGCTAGTAAGTATGAGAGACAAGATCTGTACAAAGGTCATTAAGCCTCCCAAGTCACCACTCTCAGCAATCTGGGACAATCCTGAAGAATTTATGACTGGGAATGTATCCACCTCCAGAGAAAGAACTTTGTTGGAGTCAGATGGATGTGGATCAAATCAGACTCTCTTTCACATCAGTGTATTTATGGTTTTATTTGGGGGTTTTAATTTTTATGAGGGTGCCCTTATAACAATGACCAGTATGGATGTGTGTCTTGCATGAAAATAAAATTAAATTAAAAAAAAAGGTTCCCAAGTCACGTACTCTATCCAGTGCCCTTACCTCCTCAAGTAACTTTTATCTTGAGCTCAAGAGACTCCATTTCCCCAAAGAGCTTATTTTACCAAGGGACAACAATAAGAGTTGCCTCAGAAATCTACTGGCCGAGGGTGAAATTCCATAGCCTTATCCCTAGGAGGATGAGACTGTGGCTGAACTCCAAGTTTACTCTCAGGTCCAGGAATGAGATGAAGACAATTCCATCCCCTCAGTGACTTTATTGCGACACCCAAAGGGAAGAAATTCTACAGGGCCAGACCTAAGAAGATGCTCTCTTGTCCACAGCAATATTCAATGGTGAGCATTTCTGAATGACTTAGCTATTCTTTGCAATATAGTAACCCCAGACAACCCTCAAGGATTCATGAAGAAAAATACCTTCTGCCTTGAGAGAAGAACAGATGATGTCTAGATGCAGACTGAGACAGTCTATATTTCCCTTTTCTTTAGTTCGTTCAAGTTCTCTTTCACAAACTGACTGATATGGAAAGATGTTTTATACTCTTACACATGTTAAATCTATATCAGATTGTGTGCCACCTCAGGCAGGGGACCATAAAGGGAGGGTGAAATGGATGGTAAGAATTTGGCTCAAACTTTAAAAATGTAAAGGTTAAAAAAATTGGATTTTTTGTTCGAGAGGATGTGGCAAAATTGGGACACTAATACATTGCTGGTGGAGTTGTGAATTGATCCAACCATTCTGCAAGGCAATTTGGAATTATGCCCAAAGGGCTTTAAATGACTGCCTTCCCTTTGATCCAGTCATACTACTGCTGGGTTTGTACCCCAAAGAGATAATAGGGAAAAATACATGTACAAAACTATTTATAGCCGTGCTATTTGTGGTGGCAAAAAAATTGGAAAATGAGGGGATGTTCATCGATTGGGAAATGGCTGAACAAATTGTAGTATCTGCTGGTGATGGAATACTATTGTGCTGAAAGATATAATGAAGTGGAGGAATTCCATGTGAACTGGAATGACCTCCAGGAATTGATGCAGAGTGAAAGGAACAGAACCAGGAGAACATTATAGACAGAGACGGATACACTGTGGCACAGTCAAATGTAATGGACTTCTCTGCTAGCAGCAATGCAAGGATCCAGGACAATTCTGAGGGACATATGAGAAAGAACGCTACATTCAGAGAAAGAACTGTGGGAGTAGAAACATCGAAGAAAAACAACTGCTTGATCACATGGTTTGATGGGGATATGATTGGGATGTAGAATCTAAACGATCACTCTAGTGCAAATATTAATAATATGGAAATAGATCTTGATCAATGACACATGTAAAACCCAGTGGAATTGCAAGTTGGCTATGGGAGGGGAGTAGGAGAAGGGGAGAGAAAAAACATGAATCATGGAATCATGGAAAAAAAATATTCTAAATAAATAAATAAATACAAATTTTTTTAAAATTTGGATTTTTTCACATAATTGAGGAAAAATTAAATATTATTTAAAAACCTAACCAAGGAGATACTCTCCCCTGCATCCCTTGTTGATTCTTCCCTTTACCATAAGCACAGCTGCAGGCTGAGGGAAGCCTGAGGAGGGTGGAGAGTGGTGAGAGAAGGGGGTGGAAGGAAGCTCAGTCTGAATAGCAATGAGAAGGACTGCATGCCACCAGATTTCTAGCTCTAGTTCCAGCCTCCATGATCACACTCTTGACTATTTCAGCAACAGACAGGTTTGAGAGAATGTGCGGAGAGGACAATTCTCTTGAAATCCCTGCTGTTTTGGATGCTAGGGGTGGAATTGCAGATGTGAGAGCAGGAGCTGTCAGATTGCAGCATGGTCTAATTCAAGAAGTAGAACTCTAAAGGAGGGAAGATAGTGTGGAGGGCATCTAGATGGCTGAATGGTCTGAAAGTTGGACTTAGAGCTTGGCAGTCCTGGGTTCAAATCTAGCCTCAGATACTTCCTCACTGTGTGACCCTGGGCAAGTCATTTAGCCTCCGTTGCCTAGCCCTTACTGGTCTTCTGTCTTGGAAGAATATATAATATTAATTCTAAGGTGGAACATTTAAAAAAAAAAAAGAAATACGGGACAGCTGGGGAAGCTCAGTGGATTGAGAGCCAGGCCTAGAGACAGGAGGTCCTAGGTTAAAATGTGGCCCCAGACATTTCCTAGCGAGGTGACCATGGGCAAGTCACTTAACCCCTGTTGTCCAACATTTACTGTTCTTCTGACTTGGAACCAATACACAGTGTTGATTCTAAGGCAGAAGGTAAGGGTTTTATTTTTAAAAATTTTTTAAAAATAATAATAATAAAGAAGTAGAACCCTGCAAATGGGAGAAAACCAAAAATCAGTGGTCCTGCCAACTTCCAAAGCATAATCTTTTCTTTTCAACCTTATTTTCCTCCTGGAAGCAATTACCTTTGAAGAAACTTTTGTTGTGCAGATTAAAACAATGTGCCCAAAAAAGTCATCCCCCAGCCAGCCCACCAGCCAGCAGAGAACGCATTTGTGTGCAGTGGTGAAAGGGGGTCCAGAGGCTTATCTTCTGTTTCTGGCTTCTAGGGGAATCCTGGAATCTGGGGCTAGAAGGAACTGTAGGTGTTACCTGATCCACTCCTCTCATGTTACAGCCAAAGAAATGGGGGGAGTGATTAGATGACTTGTCCAAGATCCCACAGGTACCAAGTGGCAGATCCAGGAGCTAAACCTCAAAGTTTCATTACTTGAAATAGTAAAACAGTTGGAAACCATCTTTATGGGGATTAGCTGAATAAAGGTTGACACTTGAATACAGGACAGTATCAGTTTGGGGGGTTTTCTGGACCTGTGGTTTAATAAGGATGGGAAATTCCTGATCCAGAAACTCTTTCTCCCCATGCAAGTTGGCGTCTTATATGTAATTTACCTTAGAGACACAAAGAAATTAAGTGACTTACAGTCAGTATGTGCCAGAGACAAAGCTGAGCCTGGAGGTCTTCCTGGCTCTGAGGCTGACTCTATCCCTTACCCCAGTGGAGAATAGAAACAAATAAAAACTAGACCATTAAATCATACATAAGGATTCCTGCAGGTCATATATTAACTTAGAAAACCACATACTAACATTATCTATGTTCTATTATATTTTTATTTATTTTGTCAAATATTTTCCACTTACATTTTTTTAAACCCTTACCTTCTATCTTTGAATCAATACTGTGTATTGGTTCCAAGGCAGAAGAGTGGTAAGGGTAGGCAATGGGGGTTGAATGACTTACCCAGGGTCACACTGCTAGGAAGTGTCTGAGGCCAGATTTGAACCCACTAAGTCTGGATTTCAATCCACTGAGCAGCCTAACTGTCCCCTAATTCCATTTTAGTCTGGATCCAGCCACTCTTGGGAATGCTGTACACTACATACAGACCATGTATGTCTGACACCTCTGCTCATCATGTTGCCTTTCTAATGGAATATTAAAGGGCTGTTTTAATAAATGATAGGAATAGGGGCAAAAGCTGGTGATTTATTCACATAGTGAACTCTTAGGGGAGGAAACTACCTTTATCAATCTAAGTGGATGCCTACCCTGCAACTTAGAGTGACTCACCCAAGGTCACACATCAAGTATGTGCTAGAGGTGAGATTTGCACTCATGTCTTCCTAGTTTTAAGGCTTGTCTATCTGCTATACCACATTCATTTTCCAAAAAATATGTATGTATGTGGAGATATTTAAAGACCCATATGAGGTGTCCAAAGGACAATCAGTAGAACTAGAAACATTGCATAGAAAACTGCAAAAACAAGGAACAACAACAACAAAAAAAAAAAACCAGAAGAAAAGAAGCCAAAAGAAGCATAATTTCAGACAGACTTTGAAAGAGACAGATCTAAGATTTTTTTTAATTCATTTGGTCACATTTTGTTATAAGTCAAGGGTTTTAGATAAAATTTTACTCCTTTTGTAGGCTAATTTTATTTTTTTAAGCCCTTAACCTTTTGTCTTAGAATTAATACTGTGTATTGGTTCCAAGGCAGGAGAGTTTTAAAGGTAGGCAATGTGGGTTAAGTGACTTGCTTAGAGTCACACAGCTAAGAAGTATCTGAGGTCAGATTTGAATCCAGGTCTTCCAGATTTCAGACCTGACTTTCAATCCCCTGAGCCACTTAGCTACCCATTAATTTGATTGTTTATTTCTGTTTCCTATTAATAATTTTTAAAAATAGTCTTTACTGCTTCTCTTAGAATCAATCCTGTGTATTGGTTCCAAGGCAGAAGAGTGGTAAGGGCTAGGCAACTGGGGGTTGAGTGACTTGCCCAGGGTCACCCAACTAGGAAGTATCTGAGGCCAAATTTGAACCCAGAACCTCCCATCTCCAGACCTGCCTCTCTATCCATGGTGCTACCTAGCCGCCATCCCCCCCTTTTAAATGACATGATTTTTAATAATACCAATAAATGCATAGTTATTTTGAAACACTTAGGTGAATAAGACCTGATTTCAAATCCACCCTTCTTTGTGTGGTCCTGGGCAAGTCAATTAACCTCCATTTGCCTCAGTTTTCTCAAGTGTAAAATGAGGATAATAATAGCACCTGCCCCCCAGGGAAGCAGTAAGGATCAAACAGCTATTATCTGAGAAGCATCTAATAACGCCTGGCACATAGTAAATGCTTAATAAGGGTTTAATTCTCTTTTTCCTTCCTTCAGAGCAAGGGAGGTCAGAGTCCTGCTGCCCTCTGCCCTGCTTACGCCGCAGTTGGC
Source organism: Gracilinanus agilis (assembly GCF_016433145.1). Taxonomy (NCBI): domain Eukaryota; kingdom Metazoa; phylum Chordata; class Mammalia; order Didelphimorphia; family Didelphidae; genus Gracilinanus; species Gracilinanus agilis. The sequence goes on from NC_058131.1 coordinate 568,877,648, forward strand.
ACGCGGCATCCAGCTCTAGGCTGGGTTCAGGAAGGGCACTGACCAGTGGAAGCACCCCCAGAGGGGCCACCTGAATAATGAAGGGTCTCAGAACCAGACCAGCTGAGACTCGGTGGGAAGGAGCGGGGCTCTTTGTACGGAGACCCGGTGACATGAGAGCGGGCTTCGAGCATCTGACAGGTTGCTCTACTGAAAAGGAATTGGGTCTGTTTTACTTGGCACCAGAAAGAACCAGAAACAATGGGTGTAACTTTCAAAGAAGTAGATTTTGGCTCAAAAGATGCAAAAACCTCTCAATAATTAAAGTCATTCAAAAGCAGAATGGTCCATCTCCGCGGTTAGTGAGTTCTCCATCACTGGGTACCTTCAAATAGAACCTGGAATACTGCCTGGCAGCAGAACTAGAATTTGTAAGGGATGAGGAATTCCCTCTAGGGCAGCTAGGTAGCCCAGTGGAGAGAGAGTCAGGCATAGAGCTGGGAGAAATTGGGTTCAAATATGACTCAGACATTTCCTTGCTCTGTGACCCTGGGAAAGTCACTTAACCCCAATTGCCTATTCTTTACCATTCTTCTGCTTTGTAATTGATATTTAGTATCTATTCTAAGACAAAAGGTAATGGCAAAAACAAAAAAGAAAAAAAGGAAGACTCCTCTTTGTGAGTTCAAATCTGGCTTCACTAGTTGTGTGATCTAAGCAAGTCACTTAACCCTATTTGCCTCAGTTTCCTCATCTGTAAAATGAGTTGGAGAAGGAAATGGCAAGCCACTCCAGAATGTTAAGTCTCAGACACTTACCATCTGTGTGACCCTGGGCAAGTCACTTAACCCTATTTGCCTCAGTTTCCTCATCCATAAAATGAGCTGGGGGAAAAAATGGCAAGCTACTCCAGAATCTTTAGTCTCAGACACTTACCATCTGTGTGACCCTAGGCAAGTCACTTAACCCTATTTGCCTCAGTTTCCTCATCTGTAAAATGAGCTGAACCCCACATGGGATTACAAAGGCAGTTAGGACTAAAACAACCCAAAAACATCAAAAAGAAGTAATAGGAAGTCAACCCAGCTTATCAAACAGGGCAGTGATAGGTCGGGAGTGTGACTAACATAAGCTCCCCTCTATGCTCCTCCCCGTTGCCCTAGGCACAACCCCCCCAGTTAAAGCTCTGCTTCCCAAAGATGTTATAGAGGTTATTACTGTTTGGAGATAGGATGAACTAAGTGTGCTTTGAGTATCCGTCCAACTCTCAGATTCTGTGATTATAAAACACTTGGTGGTTTAAACGTTAAACTGATTTTGGCTCAATTTAAGGAAAAACTTCCTTCCCACTGGCCCAGGGACAAGAACACATTTAGAACAACATGAAAGAAGAAGGAAACAGGGTCTCCCTCACCTCCTTTGCAAAGATCCTCTCCAAGATGTTTGATCTGAGGATTCCAAGGAAATTCTGCCTCAAATTCAATACTTTCCAAAGTCACTAACACTCAACTGAAAGTTCACTTGATTTCTCCTGCCTCAAAAAGAATCATCTTGTTTCTCTCCGGTTCAAAGATTTCCAGAGTTTTAGCCTGAGCAACCATCTCTAATATCCCTCAAGTAAAGTTTGGGGCTTCCTTCATTCAAGACCATTTAGGTGGAGCAGTGGTGAGGGTAACCTGCTTTCTCCATCTGGGATTTCAATGGAATTGTTCCCAGCCTGCCATGGCTACCCCTAGAGCTCGGAAGGAAAGTGTAGCAGCTTATTTCTGGGAACATAATCGATCAGAAATTGGGAGTTACCCCAGAGAAGGCTGAAGTACTCTCCAAGTAGGAGGGACAGGTGCTTCCCCATTGTGTTCAGAAATATTTTGTAGTTTTATTGTTTGAATTTGCATAATAATAATAATAATAATAATTTGACATTGAGTCATTTCAGTTATGTCAGACCCTTCAAGAGCCCGTTTGGGATGTTCTAGGCCAAGATGCTAGAGTGGTTTGCCATTTCCTTCTTCAGCTCCTTTTACAGATATGGAAACTGAGGCAAACAGGGTGAAATGATTTGCCCAAAATCTCACAGTTGGTAAGCATCCGACACCAGATTTAAACTTGGAAAGATGAGTCAGAAAGACTCTCTCCAGGCCCATCACTCTATGTACCGGGCCACTTAGCTGCCCAATAATAATAACAGTTTTATCAACTATTGATAATATGATCATATTATCTTTTCCAACCTTTTCCCACCACACTAGCCAACAACAATATTTTTATAATATTGCTATAATATGATCATATTATCAGTAATAATAATAGTCGAACCTTTTATAGTGCTTTAAAATCTTCAAGGCACATTACATTACACACATTACCCCAGTTGGTTCTTCACACCTACCTTGTGGATTATTATTATCCATAAAAAGCACCAAGGCTCAGAAAGTTTAAAAGCCTTTCTCTAGGGTCACACAGCTAATAAGGCTTTTTAAAAAACAATTATACATAATAACAAATTCTAAGGATTCCTAAGTTATATAATCAAACTTATCTCCCTTCCCTTCTTTTTCCCTTCTAGTGCTGGCAGGCAACTTGATCTGAGTTAAACACGTATTATCATGCATAACATATTTCCACATTGTTCATTTTTGTAAGTGAGTAATCTTAAAAAACAAGACCCCCAAATGTATACCCAAATAAACAAATGATAAATAGTACGCATTTATCTGCATTTTAAATTTAACAGTTCTTTGAAGGTGGACAGCATTCTCTGCCGTAAGTCCCTCAGAATTGTCCTGGATCATTGTATTACTGAGAGTAGCTGAGTCTTTCTTTCACAGCTGATCATCACACAATATTGCAGTTACTGTGTACAATGTCCTCCTGGCTCTGCTTATTTCACTCTGCATCAGTTCAGGTAGCTCTTTCCAGCTCTTTCTGAAATCCTCCTGCTCATCATTCCTTAGAGCACAGTAATATTCCATCATCATCATATACCACCATTTGTTCAGTCATTCCCTTCCTGATTCCTTGTCCAGCACTTTATGCCCTGACAACACAATGTCTCTCTCTCTCTCTCTCTCTTATTTTTTAAGGGAGGGGATCTGCTAGATGGCTCATTGATTAGAGAGCCAAGCCTAAAGTTGGAAGGTCCTGGGTTCAAGGATCTAGCCTCAGACACTTCCCAGCTGTGTGACCCTGGGCAAGTCACCTAATCCCAATTGCCTAGCCCTTACCACTCTTCTGCCTTGGAACCAATACTTAGTATTGATTCCAGAAAGGAAGATAGAGATTTTATTTTATTTTTTTAGGCATGCTATACAAGAGACTAAGGAGCAGAATCCCAGATATGTTTTGTTCAGCCCCTGGCCCCTCCAGATGATATCTGATGTAGGGCTCTGAAGGTAAGGAAGTTCAGATGATATCTCATGTTCCACACTTACACACACACATACACACACACATTCTAATCATCATTAATACTAAAGTGAAAAAAAATGCTTCTGGAAACACTTATACAAATAACAAGTCAAAGGCACACAAGCCAAATAGCTTCTGCCCCCAGCTGTGGATCCATCCAGAAATGTTTATTTCTAGATCATGTATGAGGAAGAGAAGCAGCTGGAAAAGTTGAGGAGGGAGGCCTGGTGACAGCTTTCCAAAGAAAAGTGGCATTTCCAGGCACGCATGGCCAGCCTGTCTGAGTGGGCACCATCCTGAAGCCGTTCCAGACTGACTAGAAGAGGCGACAGGGAAGAGCGTATAAGGTCAAGGTCGAGATTCACTCTCCTAATGCTGAGAGCTGAGCAGAAGATGAAGAAATGAGCCAGCTTTATAGGTGCTTCTGTAGAACTCAGCAGAGAAGATAGAGACAGATATTAAGAAGCAAAATCCATCCCATTTCAGGATGTTCCTGGGGTTTTGATGAATTTCCCTTGGAATATATTCATCTTCTTTTTAAGTTAAGTGACTTGTCCAAAGTCACACAGCAAAGTGTCCGATGCAGGATATGGAGTACTTTTTTTTTAACCTTACCTTATATTTTAAAATCAGTACTATGTATTAGCTCTAAGGCAGAAGCATGGTAAGGGCTAGGCAATGGGGGCTAAGTGACTTGCCCAGGGTCATACCGATAGGAAGTGTCTGAGGTCAGATTTGAACCCAGGACTGCCTGGCTCTAGGCCTGGCTCTCAGTCCACTGAGCCACCCAGATGCCAGGATATGAAGTACTCTTGAGTTCAGTGCTCTTACTCATTGAGTCACTCAGTTGGCTTTCAAAATTAATTAATTAATTAATCGGGGGAGGGGGGGAGTTTGTATTCCCTGAGCACAAAACCAGCTTAATTGTAGATGGAGAGGTAACTAAGAAAGGTGATAGATAGTATCAAAGAGAAAACTTGAAGGTAAGGGTTGATTTTTTTTAAACTTATGTGGGAGTCAATATTTTTCACAGCAAATCTCCATGCAGATCATTAGAAGTTGAGTCTATATCAAACTCTCCTTGGCAAAGGAAGAAAAGGAGAGGAGGAGAGAAAGAAAAAGACTGAAAAATAGAAAGAGACAAGAAGAGAAAGAAGTAGGGGAAAAATACTCTTCTTCTACACCTAAGGGTCACCCAGATATCTATCTCCCATCACTCACCCCACCACCCTAAATCAATCAATCAACAACTATCGATTACCTAACAGGACTTCGGGGTTGTACTAGGCACAAGTCGGGGGGGCTGGGTGAAAAAAAAGTGTAAGGTATGATCCTTGATCTCAAGAAACTTTTAATTCTAGGGGATAAAACATGGAACAATTAAAGATAACTAAATGTCAAAAGGAGGTACTGATTGAACTCCAGAGAAAGGAGACATCAATAAAGTTGGGGTAACCTTATGAAAGCTTTTTGGTTTTTTTTTTTAAATAAAGCCTTACTTTCTGTCAGTATCAATTCTAAAACAGAAAAGCAGTCAGGATTAACCTCAATTGGAGTCAAGTCCATGGTCACACAGCTAGAAAGTGTCTAAGGCCAGATTTGAACACAGGTTCTGTGAACTCCAAGCCTGGCTCTCTATCCACTGTGCCACCTAGCTGCCCCAATCTATGGAAGCTTCAAAAAAAATGGGGAGGTCTCAAGTTGGGCCCTGAAGGAAAGGTAGGCTTTGATTTGGTGGAAAAGAAAGTCAAAGACCTTCTAGGAGCTATGGAACTGAATAAGCAAGGACAAGAGGGAGTGTTGAGTTGTCTTGAGTTGACTTGACTTAAGTTGACTTGACTTGACTTGACTTGACTTGACTTGAACATGGAATATTTGTCAGACAGAGAAGAGATGGGTAATATGATGGGTGAGTGATGGGAAATAAGGGTGGAAAAGTAAAGTGGGAACACATTATGGAAAATCAGGCAGAAGAATTTCAACTTGAGGCAGTAAATCATAGGAAGCCTTTTAGATTCATACACAGAGGAAATAATTGGAAGACTGGAAGAGACTGGGTCAAAGAGTGTTATAGAGGAAACCGTGTTCACTCGTAGTTAGAAAACCCGGGTTCAAACATCAGCTTTGTCACTTACTACCTGTATAAATTTAGATGTCACTTAAACTCCCTCAGGGCCTCCATTTCTTTATCTATAAATTAATGCAACTAAACTACTTGACCCCTAAGGTGCCTTCCAGGTTTAAATCTGAAATTCTCTGATCTTTCCCCCAAAAGCTTCTTGACCTCAGCCCAGGAGATGGACTATGTTCCTTCCTCCATTCCAGTTAGTTTAGACCTGTCAATCTTATGACTGGTTTCTTTCTTCATTTTTCAATTGTGCACTTACCTTTGGCCTTCATATATGGGATTTTTCTTCACTGTCATTTTATAGCTTGGTTTAATCTTGTGGCTTCCAAGGTCTCCATGGCTATTTGCCTGCCTCCAACTTTTCTGACACTTGGGCATGTTAAATACTGTTCTCTCTGGTTATTCTTTTTTTTTAAACCCTTACCTTCCATCTTAGAATCAATACTGTGTATTGGTTCTAAGGCAGAAGAGCAGTAAGGGCTAGACAATGGGGGTTAAGTGACTTGCCCAGGGTCACCCAGCTAGGAAGTGACTGAGACCAGATTTGAACCTAGGACTTCCCATCTCTAGATCCAGCTCTCAGACTTCCCATCTCTAGGTCCAGCTCTCAATCCACTGAGCCACCCAGTTGCCCCCTCTCTGGCTTATTCTTGGACATCCTGAGCCCTGCCTAGGTCTGGATAAAAGTGCCATCAGCTCGGTCACTACACAATTACTGGTCTGACTTGACACTGAGGCTTTGAGACGCCAGGAATGCATCCCTGGCTGGGATCCTGGCTAGAACCTCCAAGCTTTCCCTGGAGTTGCCCATGAACTTTAGGCTGCAGTATAATTCTCCTTCAAAGGGATGCTTTCTTTATCTATCAGGAGTGGATGTTTGTGTTACCACTATAGCAGTTTTCCTTTGGTAGCTTTACTGTAGATGCTGTACATATTTGTGGCCTGATAAATGTAGATTACAGTGTAGCTTCCCGGATTTGGTATAGGTTCTGTACACAGTGTGGTCACTAGATAAATTCTGGTCAGTGTCTCATAAATGAAGATGAAATAAGGAAGAATGGCATGTCCAAGGGGTCTAGCATTTTATCTTTGATATAAGAGCAGAGAGAAGTTTGGGAAATCATGAGTCACCCAAGTGGTTATTATCTAAGATTAAGCTCTGTAAATTGGTCTTCAAGGTGAGATCTAAGGCGATCGATAGAAATCAAGGGAACTCAGGAGTAGCTGCAGAGCCTGCTAATAGGCAACAGATATATCGGCTTTCAATGATCTGTACTGATGCTAAAGCTTTCATTGTGATCATTCAAATTGGAAATATGATATTAAAAGTAATTTTATAAAAACCAAACACTTGCCTTTCTAGTTAGATTTTGCTTGGATTCCTATTAGAAAAATAGTATTCATTTCGTGAGCATAAACCAGATTGACTAGAAAAGGGGAGGTGGGATGATTGCCATTGAGGGAGAGATTGGTTAGGAGTTAATATTTGGCATAGTAATTGCACAATATGGATAATCTTCACGTAAATAATTAGAATCATCTATATCAGATTACTTGGGTATAAAACAAAAAGAAAGATGGAGGGAAAGGGGGAAGAAAAAAGAGCCAGTGGGAAAAAGAGAAAGACAGAAAACCATAAAGGAGATAGAAAAAGGTGACTAAGAGGGGCAGAAGAAAGAGAAAGAAGGAGGGAGAGGAGAGGAGAGAAAGGAGACTACTTTATCTATAAAATGAGAAAGCTAGACTAGCTGTTGTATATCTTTGGCCCCTCCCAGCTCTACGCCCTACCCTTCAATGAGAGGAAGAAAGAAGGGAAGAAAAAGATAGAGAAAAACAAAAACAGAGAACTGTTTTTTAATGATACAATGAGCCAGCTCAAGTATCAAAAGCTTTAAATGCATGATAGAAAAATGAGATAAATTGACCCTTTGGAGAGGTGAAGAGATGTCAAAGGAATAGTCCAAGCACTGTACTGGTATCCTAGACATGTCAGGAGAAATCAAGGATGGCCCCCAGCATGGCAAACTCATGAGACAGCATGAACAGGAGTTACACAGTATGGACAGGCATGGATGGGTTTTTGCATCATTAAAAAGAACATCCAAATCTATGAAATCACAAGCCTGTTTGAGCACGTCTGGAAGAATAAACATTTTGATCTTTGCCATTCACTAGATCTCAGTAATAATGAGTGTCTCATTAGGAAACTGGACCCCTGCATTTCCCTCTCTTTTCTAAGTCAGGCCTGGGTACAGCACAGTACAGTCCAGGTACTTGAACCCATTCAGAATGTCACATCAAGGCAAAGATCTTTTGTGAAGGCAGCAATCTACTCTGGTCCAGAGAGACTCTAGATCCCCTCTCCTAGAACTTTCAAGTCATTCCTTCTGCCTGCAATGACTAACTTCTCTCTGGAGAGCTTTCCTCTTCCATGCTATTCTCTTGATAATTTCTTTAGTTTCCATGGGTTCAATTAATATTTCTGTGTGGACAATTCCTAGATCTACATAACCAATCTAGCCTCTCTCTCCTAAAGCCCAGTGCCATGTCACCATCTCCCTCTTAAACATCTCCAATTGGTTGTACAAGAGGCATCTCAAATTCAACATACCAGGGGAGTTAGGTAGCACAGTGGATTAAGCACCAAACCTGGAGTCAGGAGGACCTGGGTTCAAATCTGGTCTCAGACACTTCCTAGCTGTGTGACCCTGGGCTAGTCACTTAATCCTCATTGCCTAAAACTTGCCACTCTTCTGTCTTAGAATTAATACTAAGACTTAGACAGTAAGGGCTTAAAATTTTTTTTTCATCATACCCAAAATGGAACTCATTACCTTTCCTGAAAAATCCAGCCCTCTTCCTAACTTCTTTATTTCTTCCAAGGGGAGTGCCAACCTTCTAATAATGCAGTTTGAGAACTTTGAAAATCAACAACTAATCATTCTCTCTCATCTCTCATAACCTCTCATATACCAAGTTTCATCAATTCTACCATCATGACATCTCTCTCATTTCTCCCAAGTTCTCTATTCACCTATCACCCAAGTTTGGGTTCTTATCATCTCTTACCTGTGTAAGATTAAAATTAATATCCAATTACTCCAAGTATGATATTTTATAAGATTTATTAATAATCACTTGAAGTAGAAATAAAAGGACAAAAGTAAAAGTCTGATTAAACCTATTTTCCCAGCAGTGAAAAGAGAGAGAGATGGGCAGGGTCACACACCAATTTTATCTCTAAAACATAAGGATGTAATGTGAAAAGGAAAGTGGGATGCTGGGAGAGTCCTGAGGTTCAAATCCTAATTACACACCTGGATCATTGCAATAGCATACTAATTGGTCTCTCTCTCTCTCCAGACTTCCTCATTCCAATTCGTCTTTCACGCAGTTGCCAAAGTAAATCTATCCCTAAAGCACAGGTCTGAAAATGTCACTCTCCTACTTAATAAATTCCTGTGGCTCCCTTTTATTCCTGAGATTAAATATAAACTCTGACGTTTGGTAGTTAAAACACTTTGCAATCTGATTCCAACTTATCTTTCCATCAATATACATTATTCTCCTTCATGCACTATTTAGTCTAGTCAAATTAGCCTTCTTGATGTTACACAGATGGTATTCCCCAATCTGTTGGTCTTTACACAGATGGCTGGACAAGACTCCTTATCTTTACCCTTTACAATCCCAAGCTTCCTTCAAACAATAGTTCAGGTGCCTCCTCCTTCAGGCTGCCTCCCCCAATTCTAGCTGCTAGTGTCTCCCACTCAAAATTACTTATTTATTTTAAACATATGTCTTATATACTTATTTGTATGTGTTGCTTTCTCCTAGAAGGCAGAGGCTGCCTCCTATTAATCTTTGTTTTCCTAACACCAGCACTGTTCTTGGCATATAGGAGATGCTTAGTAAGTGATTGTTGATTATAAATTGGTTCTTCCATCCTTTAGAACAGTGATTCCCAAAGTGGGTGCCACCTCCCACTGGTAGGTGATCCAGTGGGGCAGTGATGGCCACAGGTGCACTTATATTTCCTATTAATTGCTATTAAAATTTTTAAAAATTAATTTCCAGGGGACTAAGTAACATTTTTTGAAAGGGGGCGGTAGGCCAAAAAAGTTTAGGAACCACTGCTTTAGAAAGTGAACTCTTAGGGAGGCAAGATGAGAAGGAGGGAGAGAATTTGCCACTCAAAACTTTTTAAAAATAAATATTTAAAATTGTTTTTACAAATAATTAGAGGGGGAATAAAATAGTGTTTTAAAAAAAGAATGTGAGCTCCTTGAGATCAGAGACCATCTTTTCATATTTGTATCCCCAGCATTTTGTACCATGTGGGGCATAGAGGGCGTTCAGGAAGAACTAGCACCTCTAGTATGAGGGCTTGCCAAGCCCTTTTCAGGACTGCTCATCCATTTTTGGCATCCACCTGGCACTTAACTCTCACTTGTGGCCCCAAGTAGCTGTAGCATGCACGGTGGCCACAACCTAGTAAACCATCTCACCAGATGGGCTAAACTAAGTTGAGGGTAACTAATGGATGAACTTTAAGTTACGGGGGAATGTCTGCCCTTGGTATATGAACACTTCCCTTGGGAGTGGATGCATTAGACAAATTCGTTCCATTGCCATGAAGGAAGCTGAAACAGGCTTTGTGGAATGCTTAGAGCTTAGTTAAACACTGAAGATACTAAGGTCATCCACTGCAACCTGGGCCATCACCGGTTATCTTGACTTGCGTTCTGCCATTGGCTATCAATGACTCTGGAAGAGAAAGAGAAACTGAAATTTTGTGCAACTCTGCTTCACTTTGATCCAACTCATGATCAAGTCAAGACATCACTCCATGCTGTCACTGAATCTCTTCTAAGCAAAGGACAAACCACACGCTTGATACTGTAAGTGCTTAATAATGACTCATTCATTCATTGCTTGAGAAAGCGCCTAGTACATTGTAGATACTCAGTTAGCCAGCCTGTCAAAGTGTGTAGATGATCACAGGCAATGGTTGCTGAAATAAGAGGAAAGGGTGGCTGTTGCATTCATTCTTTATAACCAGAAATGCAAGGCAAAACAGTCTTCCTGAGAAGTCTGTGCCACTAGGCAGTGTCTGAGGGGTTAAAGACCCTACAGCTTCACCCTGCCTCCAAGAAGGCTCTAATAAGACAGCTTTCTCCATCTAGAATCAATACCCCATTGCTCTTTTGGAGATTATCCTCCCTCCTCCCTTCATGCCATTTAGAATCAAAGACTGTTAAGACCTTCTGGCTCTAACATCACATTCCATCTCTTTCATTTTACAGATGAGAAAACCAAGGTTCACAAAGGTGAAGTGGCTTGCCAAAGACCACCTAGTAGGTTAGTGACATAGCCAAGACTTAGAGGGTACAGCCTAGTCCAGTACTCTCTTCATAATACCATATGGTTTCAGAGACTATTATTATTTCAGGGCTTCAAGAGGTTCCTTGGATAATAACCAAAACTAGTTAACAAAACCTCTGGATATATTCAGAGCTCACCCTGGTGGAGTCACATATTGTGGGCATCTGGTAGGATGAGGAATTATGGGACCAAGGAAGTAGTGCAGAGGATGTGGGCAATAGCAGCAATGGAGACATAAGAGAGAATAAGCAATGGTTTGTACAACAATACCATACCCACCCTGGATCTACCTAGATCAGTGATTCCCAAACTTTTTTGGCCTACTGCCCCCTTTCCAGAAAAAATATTACTTAGCCCACTGGAAATTATGAAACTATTTATTGAACTCAATACAATGTAATACAAAAAAAAATGTGTGGCCATCACTGCTTCCCTAGATTGCTGCAGTACCAACCAGGGGGCGGTGGCACCCACTTTGGGAATCACTGACCTAGATGGAATAAGCCATTGTCTATGGGTTCTGACCTGGGGATCCCTGAGAAGATTCTTCTCTTCAAGTCTCACTTCTGCACTGTTTAAAATTCTTCATTTAACTTCTCTCATATTCCCTTACATTCCACCAATAAGAATCATTTGAGGCAATCCCCAGCTATTAGTCATTAACATATTAGTAAGAATTAGTCTACTCAGATTATTTTCTTCCTGATACTAGCCTAAAATCAGTAAGTAAGGAACATTAGTTTTGATGGAAACAGGTAGAACGACAAGAAGGAAGATCATTGGATACACCTAGATGTGCATGTGGTAGAGGAGGGGAGATAAATCCTGTATAGAGTATAGAACCATGTTGGTGAATTTATGGCACACCTGCCAGAGGGGGCTGCTCCCTTCTCCTTCTCCATCATGTCTGAGGACATTTTTCACATCATCTGCCTCTCTGCCCAGCAGCCCAATGGGAGTGATTCCTCCCTCCCCTGTCTGGTAAGAGGACGCAATTTTAGCACTCAGACTCTAAAAGGTTCACCATCACTGGTAGCCTTTGGGAAGCCTATAGGTAGAATGCAGTTGTGGGAGAGAACAAAAAGAGGCAGAGGAGGAAGGAGCTACTTCTTACCTATGTGGCCTTGGATGAGTAAACTTCTCTGAGCTTTGATTTGCTCAAGTATAAAATGAGTGAGTTAGATTGGATGATACTGCCTAGATTTAAATCATATAATGATTTTGGGGTGGGGGTGATATGGAGATGTCAAATAATCATCTAATTACAGTTGTTGGCAAAACCCTGTATGGGTTTGAGTCAAAGCCCTTTCGAGACTCCACCATCATTTTGTGGTCAGAAGGAAAGGTTGAAGTCATTCTAAAGCCTTTAAGTCAGGAACTTTCAGAGGCAAGGGTCACTTCAGTTTGTAAGTAACTCAGCCAGAATATTAACAATTAAGATACATGTAAACAAAACAGCTCCCTAAAAAAGCGATCTGCTTTTTATTCAACAAATGCCTTCCTAGCCTTCTGTACAATCGAGTTTTGCATAATGTTAATACTGCTATGAAGGTGGGTGAGACAATTCAAATGCTAGGATCCCTCTTGGGTGAGCCACAAAAGTTCTTTTCTTTCTAAACTTGAGCTGGACCAAATGGATGCCCCATGCTCTGTCCTCCACTGGCCCAGGCCTTTAAAGAAAAGGAAAGGAGGGTATCTCCACTTCATACACCCTCAGGGAAAAGAGAATTGAGCTCTCTGGTGTGTTTACTTGTGGGTAAATCATTTCAAACCATTTTCTCCATCTATAAGGATTTGAAGTCAGAAAACCTGCCCTGAAATCCAGATTCTACCACTTCTTACCTGTGTGACCATGAGCAAATTGCTTCAACTAGTCTTCTCTGTCAAATAAAAAATGTTGGTCACCAGATCATCTCTAAACTCCCTTCAGCTCTTTATATATCTTTTTATATACTTTATCCTTACGTATGCATACATATATGCATATATCTTTATATATATACTATCTAATATATGTGATACTATCATACGTATAAATATATAATACTATCTAATCACTTATTTAGACTAGAAGTCAGAAAGACCCAAGTTCAAATCCTGCCTTAGATTAGACACTTACTAGACATGTGACTGCACATCAAATCACTTTACTTCTACCAGCCTCAGTTTCCTCATCTACAAAATGGGAATGTTAACAGCACCTACTTTATGGGGTTGTTGTGAGAATCAGATGAACTAAGGCAGCTAGGCACCTGAGTGGATTGAGAGCCAAGTCTAGAGCTAGAAAGTCCAGGGGTCAAATCTGGCCTCAGACACTTCCTAGCTGTGTGACCCTGGGCAAGTCACTTAAAGCCCATTGGCTAGCCCTTTCTGCGGATCTGCATTGGAACCAATATACTGTATTGATTCTACTACGGATGGGAAGGTTTAGAAGGAAAAAAAAAAGAATCAAAGGAGCTAAAGTGTTTTCAAACCACAAGCCTCCCTATAAATGGAAATTGTTATTACTACCTGTTGTGGGGAGGTCTGGTGAAAGAATGGACAGAAAAGTCTTTCAGAAAACAAAGCGTCTTAAAAGTAATGATTATTCTTTCCAATGCTGATAATAAGAAGTTCTAGCATTTATGCACGGTTTGCAAAATGTTTGGCATATACTCTTATTTGATTATTATATAATAATCCAAAATCTCTCCACTTTAGAAGTCCCTCTTTGGGGAGCGCGGGGGGACGTTGCCTGTGGGAAAGAGAGTCCTAGAAGGGGGCGGGGGTGGGGGTAGAGGGGCGGGAGGCAGAGGCTGGGCAGTTGCCTGGCCTGAAGCAGAAAGGGCCAGCGCCAGCATTGGCGAATTGGAGGAGTGTGCTCGTCCCTCCTCCCGGCTCTACTCGACCCCTCCCACTTCCTCTCAATGAACTGCTCCTGTCAGGGAGCCGGAGGGGAGCCGAGGCAAAGAGAAAACTTTCTCCTCAGCGCTGCAGGCTGACACTGGCTCGCTGCCTCCAGCGAGCGGCTGGTCTGAGCGAGTGGACCCGGCAGCCCCAAGAGCACTTTGCCATGGCCTTGCCCAAAGGCTTCTTGGTAGCCTGGGTGCTCAGTTTATGGCCAGGTAAGTGCCGCCCTCCGGGTGTCTGTTGGCTCGAGTGTCCCTACCGCCACCATCACCTCCACCTCTACAGCGCTCAGGGAATTCTGCATGGATTTGTGGGTCTATACGTACTCTGGGCGCTCAGCGCAGTTTGGGGGAGCATTGTAAGGACTTTAAGTCATTCCAGGAATTTCTTTTGAATTTCATCTCAATCAAAGTGTCTTTCAAGGAGGAGGGCATGTGTAGGCTGCCTGGAGCCTCTATTTGGATTTTGCTAGGGCTTGGTGTTTGGGGTTTTGAAAGTTAGAGGCTGATGGGACAACAGCGCCGGATCTGCAGAAGCAGCCCCTGAGCGGTCCCTGGCACATCTCGGTCCCCGGAGGCTGGACCAAGCAAGCCCCAGGCCCGCTAAGGGAAGGAGGGGAGAGTCATAACGGGAGGGGGTGAGTGGCAATGATTCACAAGAGCCAGCGAAGGCTCTAGAACTTCGGGAGCTGGGACCCCCAAACGTGAGGAGAGCTGGTGCAGTGCCCAGGGCTGCCTGGGGAAATTGGTTTTCTCCTAGAATGGGCAGGCAGGAGCGGAGGGCTCTCTCGTCCCTTATTGCTGGGGTCCTCCTGGGAGCCACAGAAGACGAGACCCTTGGCCTGAGCTGAAAGGGAAAATTGTTTCTGTACTCATGGCCTCGGATCAAATCGGGGCGCACGGGAAACTGTGCAGGAGCCACTCTTTAGCACAAGTGGCTCACCCCCAAAACTGGCTAGGACGCGAGGAGGAGGGGCCGTATTGCCCGTCTTTTGGGTAACGGAATCCCCTGCCTCGACGTAGCTGCTTTGGCTCCTTGGGGACCGCTGGAACATTACAGGATACCCCCGGCGAGAAGGGAGCATCTCGTCTCCCTTTCTTCTCTCTCTCTCTCTCTCTCTCTCTCTCTCTCTCTCTCTCTCTCTCTCTCTCTCTCTCTCTCTCTCTCTCTCCACCTCCCTCTTTTTTCTCCTTGCCCCTTCCGAATTATGCAATTACTTAATAATCCAAGAGAAGCCGCAGCCGAGGCTCCCTCCTCTGTCTAATCCAGACCATGTGTGCAGGCATATAACACGTTGACAAATTTGGGTTTACGTTGTGCGCGCAGCCCCTAAAGTGAGACTCCAGGCTCGTTCCAACCCAGAGGGCGCTCAGTGCTGCGCCTAGCTCCGAGGTACCGAGACCCTTCTGGGTAGTTGGGACCGGTCGACTGCTCCTAGATGGCACATGCTTTTCTCGTTGTCCCAACAGTGAGAGGGGGTCTCCCGTGAGCCTTGCAGCCAGAGTTAGTGTTTTGTAATTTGGAAACTCCATGCTTTCTTGAAGGGGAGTTGGGGGGCAGCTGGGTAGCTCAGTGGATTGAGAATCAGGCCTATAGACGGGAGGCCCTAGGTTCAAATCCAGCCTCAGACACTTCCCAGCTGTGTGACCCTGGGCAACGTCACTTGATCCCCATTGCCCACCCTTACCACTCTTCCACCTAGGAGCCAATACACAGAAGTTAAGGGTTTTTTGTTTTTTTTTAAAGGGGAAAAAAAGATAAGGGTTTGAAAGGGGTTTGGGGGAAGAGGAGGAAGGGAGATATCTGACCCCTAGAGAGCCAGAAGCCATAGAACCCTGGCTAGAGAACAGGAACTCCTGGCTAGCAGTAGAGGCAGGTCTATTGCTATTTTGGACATGCTATTTTGGGCAAATCTGGACCTCAGTTTCCTCATCTGTAAAATGTGGGGATTAAACAGGAAGGGCTTTAAGGTCCCTTGCCATTCCTCTTTATGATGTGGGTTCAAATTCTGCCTCCACCTTTTACTGCTTATGTGAGGAATGAATTATATGGTCTCTAAGATCCCTCCCCAATTCTACATCTAAGTACCTAAGGTGGTTGGTAAAGAAATGACTGAGAAGGGATGGGGTAGGAGTAGGGCAAATCATCTTAAGACCTGAAATGGCCCCACAAATCAGGATTTCTTACACCTTTGTATGACCCTCGGAAAAATAACATGTTAAAATTTTTTTTAAAAAACCTTTTGATTTCAATGTGATGGGTTGATGTTTAGAAATTGACTTGCTATTAAAAAGATCTTTTTGTGAAGCAGATGGTGATGTTTTTTATAAACCAGAGTATTGGGTTACAGTTCTGGGCATTACACTTTAAGAGGATCCTGACAGACTATGGTGCATGGGGGTGGGGAGGTGTCTGGAAAACTATGTTGTGCGAAGAAACTGCTGGTGATTAACCTCCAGAAGAGACTCGGGGGAATGAGATCCTCTGTTTCCAAGTATTTGAAATGGAGTCATGTGGTAAAGGAATTAAACCTCTTCTCTGGTATTCTTAAGGAGAGGAGTATTCATGGGTAGAAGGTTTAATTTTGCTGTTTGATTGGACCTGTGATTTCATTGGCATAGGAAATGCCCATAGAGGAAACTACCTCTGTCGTTGAGTGTGTCCAAGTCTTCATGACACCGTTTGGGATTTTCTTGGCAAAGATATTGGAGAGATTTGCCATTCCTTCTCTGGCTCATTTTTACAGATGAGGAAACTGTGGCAAACAGGATTGAGTGATTTACTCAGTGTCACACAGCTAGTGTCTGAGGTCAGATTTGAACAGTTTTTCCTGACTTCGGTCCCATTACTCTTTCCACTGTCCCAACTCCTGCCTCCAGGAAATCAATAACTTGTAGTCATAGAAAATGAGAAACTATGACTTACCCAGGATCTCTGAATCAATACATATGAGAAAGGGGACCTGAAATGTCATAACTCCGGAGCTGGCCCTTTATCTCTCATGCCACAAAACCTCTGGTGCAAATTAGAGAGGCAGACTTCAGCCCAATGTAGAGAAGAAATGTTTTGGTCCTACAGCTGTCCAATAATAAAAGTATCTATCTTGGGGGGGCGGGGAGGGAGGAAGGATTAAACTCTTTGTTCTAGGAAGTGTTTAAGCAAAGAACAAATAGCTAGCTACCATTTTTTTTAGGGGAATCCTGGGTGAATTGGGGACTATGCATGTTAGATTTTCTTAATTATCAGGCAGCAAAGGATTGATTAGTGAGCACTTTCTTTGTGAAAGACTGTCCTAGAAATATATAGTATGTGACTTAATATTTTCCTCCCTTTGGAGCCTTACTTTACTGCCTAATTAAGGAGGTAGGAAAAACACATTTTAAAAGGTAAAAGACACAAGACAGTGTGAGGTAAGTACTGTAGAGTGGTGCCATTGGGAGTCATAGACCCCCTGTGGGCTGGTCGGGGAAGTCTTCATAAATTTGACCTAAAAGGGTAGGTAAGGTTTAACTTTCCCTTAAAGCAGGGTTCACTTTTATTCTAATGCATTACCTCACAGGAAAAGGATTGCTTTGAGAACTGATCAATGGATCCTCCAAGAAGGGGTTACAATCTACTATCCTCTGGCAATAAGATAAAGCCAGCCTTGTTCAGCAGAAATTGTGCTGGATTTGGAGTTGGAGGATCTGGGTAAAAATCCTGGCTCTGACACTTGATTTCTCTTGGCCTTAGTTTCCTCATCCGTAGAATGAGAAGTTAAGGAGATGAATAGATTTTTCAAGCAGCTAGATGGCATAGTGGACAGAGTATTGGGTCTGGAGTCTGGAAGATTCATTTTCCTGAGTCCAAATCTGATCTCAGATACTTACTAGTTGTGTGGCCCTGGGCAAGTCACTTTACCCTGTTTACCTCAGCTTCCTCATCTGTCAAATGAGATGGAAAAGCAATGGAATAGCAAATCACCCCAGTTAGTATCTCTGCCAAAAAAAGCCCAAATGTGGTCATAAAGAGCCCAATACAACTGAAACAATAAATAACATAAGGGGTGTGGACTAAAGGCTCTTTAAATTTCCTTCCAGTTCTAAATCTATTATCCTATTAGGCAACTAGATGGCACCATAGTGCACAGAGCACTGGGCTTCAAGTCAGAAAGACCTAAATTCAAATCTAACCTTGGACATTTACTAGCTGTGTAAGGCAAGTCAGTTAATTTCTGCCTGCCTCAGTTTCCTCAACTTTAAAGGGGGGGTAATAATAGTACCTACTTCCCATGGTTGTTCTGAGGATTAAATTAAATAATATCTGGAAAGCACTTAGCACCATCTCTGGCATATTGTAAGTACTATGTAAATTCTAGCTATTATTATTATTATTTATTTTTATAGTTCCTTAAAATGGATGTCATAGAATCATAGATGTAGACTGGAAGGAACCTAGTCATCTAGTCCAACCCCTTCATTTTACAGATTGAAGGAACAGACCACAGGGGTTGAGTGATTTGCCCCAAGTCACATAAGTAGTAAGTGGTAAAACCAAGGACCCAAATGTCAGCCCAACAAAACTATCAGTTGCTCCCTCTGTGACCCCTTTAACTTTCCTTTTGTCCATTCATCTCTATCACTGCGTATAAAGGTTTCCTTATAATATAACTACTCTGTTCTTTTGGCTGTACTTTCTCCTCTTTTATTATTTCAATGAGTCTCCCCAGATTTCTTTATACCAACCTTAATTACATTATAATTACTTTGATACACTCTAGGCTACATACAAAGTTAGCAAATGTCAGCAACAGGATTTGAACCCGGGACTTCTTGGCTCTAGGTTGAGTGTCATCCATGCACATACCACAATTTATTCATTCATTCCCCAATTCTTAGACTTTTGGTTGTTTCTAATTTCTATGAAATGATAAAAATGCTGCTAAAAATATCTTTGAATATAGAGCTTTTGATGAATGACTTCAGATGGGAGTTTGCTAAGAGAATAAGTCCCAGCAGGAGATTCTGTTTTTTAAAAAACTGAAATGCCAATGCCCTTAGCATTTACATTTTTCTGTTTTGATCCAGGCCTATGAGAAACACAGCCTAAAATTTTCAAGCTCAAAACAGCTATCAAGCTATCACCTAGACTCTTTTTCAAGGCTATTTCTCTTTTAAAAGAGATGACTTGTAAACAAAAGATTAAATGCACAAATTTTAGGCACTGCAACCCAAGTAAAGTAAGGAATCTCAGCCTGCCTCAAGGGAATTTTGTGGGGAAAGAGGAAACTAAGGTAACCCTTTAAATCCCATTAAGTAGGCACCCACCAATTTCACTGATGCTAAGGCTGGTCTCATCTAACGGGACCATATTGGGTCCTAAATTGAAAATCACAGAGGATCAAAGTGGGAAGAAAACTCAAAAGCTATCAACCAATTAGGAAGTGACCACCCAAGCTCCATAGTGAAGGGAAACCCAGTGCCTTCTAAGGCAACTCATTTCACTTTTGGCCAGCTCTGCTCATGAGGAAATGTTTCCTTACCTCAGGCCTAAGCTTGCTTTTTAGCATTTCCTGCCCCATTGCTCCCAGGCTGCCCTCTGGGGCCAAGCAAAACAAGCCCAATTCCTCTTCAAATACTCAGGGAGAGCTCCCATGTCCCCACTCAGCCTTTTCTTCTCAAGTTAAACGTCCCCAATTCCTTTAGCCAAGCCTCACATGGCAGGCACAACAAAAGCTGGACAACAGAGCTCTTTTCTTTGAAATGGTTTTCCCTGGACACCTTTAAGGATGTGGAACAATGTCAAGGGAGATGGATGCCTGTAGGAGGACTGCGAGGTGATAGACACTGGTCCTGAGGAAAAAAGGCATCCTCTAGGTAAAGCAAATACAAGTAGACATTTTGGTCCCCACATTTTCACAAATTCATCTCTCTCTGCTCCTCTTTACTACAAGGACTTGGGCTAGACATGGCAAATAACTGGGAGAAGTAGAAGACAGACAGGGAGCAAGCTGCAGGATCCTATTGGTCTAAAACAACAACAACAACCACCAAAAATAAACCCCACAAACCCCAAAATTCTCATATGTATACGATCAGTATATTATCAGCATATTATACCTCTTTAGATAGCACCAACTTTAGGCTTAGCTTCATGGTGGTAAGAACCCCTTCCTCCCACAACATATAAATGTGTGTATATCTATCCTTTAGCCACATGTGGCCCTTTGGCAACATTGCCCTCATTTCTTTCCTCCCCCTTTAATGGTGATGCAGAGGTTCATTTTAACCCAATTTGACTTCTATGGAAGTATTATAAGGTAATGGTAAAGGGAAACAGAGATAGAGAATTGCTCGAGGCCTGAATCTCCCTAGGTTTGGCAGTACTAGATAATGACACTTTGTAATTTTTTCTTTAATTTGCTTTTAATTTAACTTTTTTTTTCAATTATCTCCTTTTACAATTATCAAAAATCTACTTTCTCTCTCTTATCCCCCAATGGAAAGAAGGGGGTGGGGGGTTGAAATCCCTTATAACAAAAATGTATAGTCAAATAAAACAGATTTCCTCATTGACCATGTAAAAAAACCATGAAACTTAGTTTTGATGAAATGGTGGGTGCCTTGGCAGAGCTAAGAGTAGGAGCCCTGAGGGGTCTGAAAAGTCTAAAGAGGGCTCTTCCCTGTTCCAGAAGCTCCTCTGCTCTCTCTCAAGCAGATGATAACATAGGTTTCAGGGTTGGAAAGGACTTTAGATGTTAACTAGTCCAACTTGCTTCCTCTGTTTTATAGATGAGTAACCAGAAGAATAAGAGGAGTTTATATATAGGATCGTGGAATTGCTCAAGGTCACATCAGGAATAGAAAAACCAGAATCTGAAAGCAGGTCTTCTGACTCCAAATTCAAGAAGGAAGGAAGGAAGGAAGGAAGGAAGGAAGAGAGGGAGGAAGGAAAGAATGAAGGGAAGGAAGGAGGGAAGGAGAGAGAGAGGGAGGGAAAGAGAGAGCAAGGGAAGGAGGGAGAGAGGGAGGAAGAAAAGAATGAAGGAAGGGAGGGAAAGAGGGAGGGAGGAACGGAGGGAAGGAGAGAGAGGGAGGGAATGAGGAAGGGAGGGAGGGAAGGAGGAAGGAAGGATTCTAAGAAGAAAATGCATCCTCTAGGTAAAGCAAGTACAAGTGGACATTTTGATCCCCACACTTTTTATAGTTTTTATAGATGAAAGGAAGGGATGGAGGGAGGGAGAAAGGAAAGAGAGAGACAAAAGAAGGAAGGAATGAAGAGAGAGAAACAAGAAGGGATGAAGGAAGGACCCTGAAGAACTCGAAATCAGGAGACTTGTGTTTGAATCTTGCCATAGTATGAATTCTCTTACAAGGAAATGAGGATCTGAGGAGCACTGGAAAAGCAATTTTGGGAATGAAATAACTGGTTAGGAAGATGGCATCTGATAACAGGATTTGGATTTCTAGACTGGAGTTTAAAATAGAGTTATGTCTGGCTCTTGGTCAGGGATGGAATATATCTAACAAGAGTCAGCAAAAATAGCTTTGCAGGGAAATTTAATTATCTGATGAAGAGGGTTGCAAATTGAAAATAGAAATATTAGGGTAAAAACTATTCCCATACGTCTAACAAAGCAGATACCATAGGAATAACATTCGTGGCGAGGCTCATTAATTCATGAGAGACTCTATTAGAAAAAGAGGTCTGTATTAAAACTCAGATGGTTCTACAAAAATGCAGATTATGGGTAATACATATACTCTTAACCAAAGTCGGTAAATTTGACATCATTGGTTTCACTAAGACTACATGGTCTATGACTTATGACTAATATGTGATTATAGCTATGGGAGGGTATGCCATATTTGAGTGGAACAGATTGATGGATTAAGCCAAGGTGTAGCATTTTATACCAAAGATAGAGTCATATAGGGAACTGGTAATCATGATGTAGAACCTCTATTAATGATCACTGGGAGGAAAAATAAAAGACTATCGTAGTGATATTGTATTACAAACTGCAGCTAGAAAGATAAAACAGATGATTATTTCAGAACTAGATTGGAAACCTGGCACACAGTTATTATTGCAGGCTTCAACTATCTGAACATCTGCTGGAATTCTTGCTATGCAGAGAAGCTGAGAAATTCTTTGTCTTAATGGAAACTTCATTCTTCAAAAGGTGGAGGCAGCAACAAGGAAAGCCTTACCCGATTCTGGTGACTGAAGCAGAAATGACAGAAATTTGAGATGGATAGTCCTATTCCATCTTTGAGTTTATAATACATAGGAGGGGGGAATTCTGATATATATCATAGATTTGGAGATCTCAGCTTGCAGAGTTCCAAGAATGAATCTCAACATTCTTGAAAATTTTACAGAAGTAGTGGATGGGATGGGACGGGACAGGATATCCTGAAGATCTAAATTCTGATCTTAAAAACACAACAATTCTATTGATAAAGAAAAGGAGGAATGACCTAAGGAGAGCTAGGTAAATAGAGGAAATGAATGGAATAACTGAACCTTTAAGAAGTCATTTATAGAAGATGGAAGAAAGAACAAGTAAATGAGAACAAATACAAAATTGGTGTGTGTTCTTGTACCAGTAGTGTTGGAGATACAAAAGTTCATAATGGACAGAAGTTAGTGATTGGTATGAAAGGCAAAAAGAGATTCTTAACTTCTTTGTTGAGGATAAGAAGATCAAAAGACGAATGAGACTACTGTTTGAGGTGGATGAAAGGATAATTTTAGAGAACATAGAACTGTCCAGTTTCTCTTTTGTCTGCCAAATAGAACTATGTTCTGAATGAGAAGAATAAAATAACAATAGTTAACCGAAAACATGTGAGAGGATAAGAGAACATCTCATTGATATCAGTGAACTCAACTCATCAGACCCAAGCAAAAGAGAAAGAACTGCTTTCTTGTTTTCAGCACACTGAAAGAACTGCTAGATTTGATTAATGAACAGCTGTTGGTTAACCTTGAAAAACCGTGGTGCATGGAAGAAGTGTCGTAGGATTGGAAATGTGCCAAAGTTGGCCTGATTTTTGGAAAGAGAAGGACAATAGACTCTTCAAACCACAGGCCAAAGAGACTGGCTTCAATTCTTTGCAAAACTCTCAAACATCATTAAAGGAATGAGAAGTAATTATCATTAAGAACAAATATCATTTCAAGAAGGCAGCTAAATGGCATGGTGGATAGAGTGCCAATCCTGAAATCAGGAAGATTTATCTTCTTTAGTTCAAATCCAGCCTCAGACACTTACAAGCCACGTGACCCTAGGCAATTCACTTAACCCTGTTTGACTCGGTTTCCTCATCTGTAAAAATGAACCAGAGAAGAAAATGGCAAGGCACTCTGGAACCTTTGCCAGGAAAATCCCAAATGGGGTCATGAAAAATCCAACATGACAGAAAAATGACTGAATAACAACAAATAGTTTCAAGAACAAGTCACACCAGACTTAATTAATTTCCTTTTCTGTAAGAGTTATTAGACTAGTAGATTGGAGAATGCCATTGACAAAGCATGCCAGGATTTCAACAAAGAATTTCCAAGGCTCCTGTGCAGCATTTGTAGAAAAAAGGAGGGATGCAGGGTAGAATATAGTGCAATTAGATGGATTAAAATCTGAATGACTGAGCCTAGAGAATTATTATTAATCAATTGATGTCAGTCTAGTAGAAGTTCTGCAGTGGGGTGCCCCCAGAAATCAGTCCTTATCTTTGCTCCATTTGACATTTTTACCAGTCCTTTGATGAAGGTATAGATATCATCCTTATCAAATAATAATAGTGTTTATATAGTACTTACTATGTGCCAGGCACAGTGCTAAATGCTTTATGTACATTATTTCATTTGATTTTTGTCACCCTGGGAGGTGCTATTATTATTCCCATTTTATAAATGAGGAAACCTAGGCAAACAGGTTGCCCAGGGTCACACAATTAGTAAATGGCTGAGGCCAGACTTGATCTCAGGTCTTTCTGACTCCAGGCCCAGCATTTCATCCACTAAGCTGACCAAGTTACCTCCTTAAATGCCAAATTGAGGAGTATGAATATTTTCCTAAAGGAAATTGGGAGCTCTGGCAGGTTCTGAACATGAAATGATATAGTCAGACCTGTGCCTTAAATTATTTTGACAACTATGTGAAAAATGGGTTGGAGAGAGGAGACTCTGAAAACAGGATGTCTAATTAAGAGGATATTAAGGGGTAGCTAGGTGACACAGTGGATAGAGTGCCAGGTCTGGAGTTCAAAGGACCTGGGTTCAAATCTAACCTCAGACACTTTCTACTGTGTGACTCTAGGCAAATCACTTAATTCTGTTTGCCTAACCTTTGCCCTTCTGTCTTAGAGTTGTTACTAAGACAAAAAGTAAGAGTTTTTAAAAGGAGGATATTACAAAAGTTCAGGCAAGAGATAATAAAATCCTGAACCAAAGAAGTACCATCTAAGAGAGTGAAGGGAACAGATGTGGGAGATATTCTGGAGGTAGAGTAAATAAGATAAATTATTGGACTCAGTGGGTAAGAGAGAAAAGAATCAAGGATGGCTCTGAGGTTATGAGCCTGGGTGGACATAATATCTTCAACAAAGATAGGGAAATTCAGAGAAGGAGGTGGATCAGTAGAGAAAAGGAATTCCATTTTGGACATGTTGGGCTGATGATCTGGGACAGAAGTTCAGGAGAAGGATGAGAACTGGATATATGGATTGAGAAGCCATATGCAAAGATAATAGATCAACCCATGAGAGCACTTGAGATCACCAAAGAAAAGTGTGTAAAGGGAGAAGAAAGAAGACCCAAGACAGATGAGTCCCCAGATTTATGGGATAGGAGATGACTGAAGATTCAGCAAACATAAGGAAATCCATTTCCAGAAGAGAGTAATATCCGAGAAGGCAATGGAGGAGAGAGTGTCCAGAGTAAGACAGATCAGTCAAAAGTTTCCTAGAGGGCAGGAAGGATAAAAACTAAGGAAAGGTCACTGGATGAGTGAGCAAATTAAAAATGCCCTAAGGAGCAAACTATATGAAAACGAAAGTGACTGATAGCACAGTCTTTTCTGAGAAAAGGTTTTAGCTAGGCATCCCTGTAGAGAGAGCCTAATCTGCAGTCAAGAAGACCTCAGTTCAAATTCTGGTTCAGACATTCAGTGACTGTATGACTCTGGGCAAGTCACTTGACCCTCTAAGCCTTAGTAAAATGAAGAGAATAATTTGTTGTTCAGTTGTTTTATAGTTGCGTCTGTCTCTTCATGAGGACCCCATTTGGTGTTTTCTTGGCAAAGATACTGGAAGTGGTTTGCTATTTCTTTTCCCAGCTCATTTTACAGATGAGGAAACTGAAGTATACATGGTTAAGTGATTTACCCAGGATCACACAACTAGTATGTGTCTGAGACAAGATTTGAACTCAGGGAGATGTTTTCCTGACTCCAGGCCCTCCACTACACCATCCAGCTGCCCAAAGTTAGCAATAGCATGTGCCTTGAAAAGTTGTGAGGACCAAATGAGATCATTAGATACATAAAGTGCTCTGTAAATCTGAGAACACTATATAAAGACACTAGCTAATAATGGGAGAATAAAGCAGGAAGGGGGAACCACAGAGCTGGAAAGGCCAAAGATGTCTAGTCTAAATCTCTCATTTTACAGACAAAGACGAGATTCAGAGAAGTGAGTGGCTTGCTCAGGGTGTCAGAACATCCTTTTAAAAAGTACTTAAGGGGAGACAGCTGGGTAGCTCAGTGGATTGAGAGCCAGGCCTAGAGACGGGAGGTCCTAGGTTCAAATCTGACCTCAGACGCTTCCCAGCTGTGTGACCCTGGGCAAGTCACTACCCCCATTGCCTACCCTTACACTCTTCTGCCTTGGAGCCAATACACAGTATTGACTCCAAGACGGAAGGTAAGGGTTTTTTTTTTTAAGTACTTAAGGGGGCAACTAGGTAGCTCAGTGGATTGAGAGCCAGTGAGGTCCTGGGTTCAATTGTGGCCTCAGACACTTCCTACCTATGTGACCCTGGGCAAGTCACTTAAACCCCATTGCCTAGCCCTTGCCACTCTTCTGCCTTGGAATCAATTCCAAGGCAGAAATAAAATAAAATAAAAAGTACGTAAATTAGATGATCAACTCACAAAGACTGTAAGCCTTAATATGAATTAATCTATCAGACTATTTCTAATTCTTTCACAGCCATTCATAACCGTTTTGTTCTGACTGGGTCTCACCAGGCTAAAAATGAAAAGGCTCCTACAGACCCAATCCTACGATTGACTGGGATAGGAGTTTTGTTCCTCACCTAGACCATCCTGCTGGGTGGCCGCCCATTCTTGGAGCCTGGCCGCTCTGATGCCAGACTTGGTGTCAGCCCCTCATTGACACAGTCCACTGCAGGTCAGAACTCTCCACTTTAAGAGATCTGCCGACATCCATTGCCCCGGCAGCAGGGGTCGCAGATGTGGAGTACACCATCATGCCCAGCAGCCAGTCACCAGTTAGTATGAACTGGCCTATCAGATCCTTTCTTCTTTGACAGACAATTAAATTGTTGTGGAAGAAGGTGGGGAAGAAGATGGGGGAGGAAAGTTTAAGCCTTGGACATTGCTGGGGAAAAGCAGGTTCACAGATCTAGAGTTGGAAGGAACTTCAAAGGCAATCTGGCCCAACTTTCCTCATCTTACATAGGAGGACAATGAGGTCCCAAGGTCACAGATGTAGCAAACATCAGAGGTGAGAGGCCTTCAGGGCCCTGGAAGAGACGGGCATCTCAGCTTGGTCCTCTGACTCCAGAGCCAGTTGGGGGTGAGGGAGGTGAGTTGTGTTTTTTTTTTTTTTTATTGGTTTGGGTTTTTTTGTTTGTTTTAAGCAGTGGGACCTTTGGGTGTCAAAATAGGTTCCTTTCAGCATACCAATTTGCCCAAGGCTAACCCTGTTCAATCCCTCTTTATCATTATCATCATCATCATCATCATCATCATCATTATCATCATCACTAATAATAGTAATGGCTGGCTTTTAAATAACACTTTAAGGTTTGCAAAGCACTCTACAAATATTATCTCATTTTATACTAATGACAACCCTAGGAAGTAGATGCCTTTAATATCCCCATTTTACAGATGAGCAGAGTGAGGCAAACAGAAGTTAAGTGACTTACCTAGGGTCACACAGTTACTATGTGTCAGTGACTGGATTGGAACTCAGGCCTTCCTTACTCTAGGTCCAACCCTCTACTCACTGGGCTATTTTAAGTGCTTTCATCCTGCCATCTTTTCAACCTATCTCTTCCTAGCTAATGGTTCAGGAGCCATTAAAATTCAGACTCCATCCAGAAATAATTCTGATCTTCACCTTGGACAGGTAATCCACTGGTTTCCATAGCCCTTCCCAAACGCATAGGGGGTTACTGCTTAGCCTCTGTAGGGGGGGATTAGCCTGCCGAGAAGTCGGGGTCAGAGCAGGGCATTTGTAACTTCCTGACTGCCTCACTCTTGAGAATTTGGATCTGTGTCCAGATGTTTATCCACAGTGAGCTGGGGGATGGAGTGAGGCAGAGAGAGACAAGACGGCATGGAAGATTTGCATTAGTCATCTTGCAAACCAAAAACCAGGACCCAGATACTCTGCCCAGAGATTATAAAACTATATGCTATGACCTGTATATCATAAGATGTTCTCTGTCAGAGCCAGGAGACAAAACTGTGTACAATTAAAAACTCTGAAGATGTTCCGGCTGCTAAGGTTTTCCCTTACATCTGCTGTGGGTTTGGAGCTTGTCCGTAGAACCATCATTTGTCGCTCTCTGCCTGAGATTCTGCTTTTGTAAGAAACCGTTAATGGCAAACTCCTTGATAAAGGTCATAAGAGAGAATTCCTCTTCCCTTCCCTTGTCCAGGGATCAAGTTGATAAAGACTTTCTGAGCTCAGTCTCCTCCTTGTTAGAGCCTTTCTCCCAGAGCCCAGAGCTCAAGATGACTCTCACTTCTAGGAGTCCCCCATCCCCACCTGGGTCTGCCCTGCCTTAGGTTGGCAACACTGTCCTGGACATCTCTCTTCCTTCCATCTGCCATCAAAACTTGCTTTAGGCAAACACTCTTGGAAAGAGTCATAGTATCACTGAATGTTAGAAATGGAGAGGACACAGGAGTTTTGGTGACATATGCTTAGGGCCACTCAATATTCAGCCAGAAAGTACTTAAGAAGTGCTCTTTCATTTGTTCATTCTTTCTTTCTTTTTCTTTTTTTTAAACCCTTACTTAATATCATCTGTCTTAGTATCAATTCTAAGAGAGAAGAACAGTAAGGGCTAGACAACTGGGGTTAAGTGACTTACCCAGGATCACACAGCTAAGTAGTACCTGAGATCATATTTGAACCCAGGTCTGGTCACTCTATCCACTGTTACCTTGCTGCCATTCATTCTTTTGTTGTTGTTTTTTTATTTTTTTATTTTTAATTTTTTAAAATAATTTTTTATTTTTAGAAAAAATTTCCCTGGTTACATAAGTCATGTTTTTACTTTACCCTTCACCCCCTTCACCCACCCCTATCCCCTGACTCACCCCCTTCCCCCTGCCCTAGCTAATTTGCATTTCCACTGGTGTGGTCAGTCAAGACTTATTTACACATTATTGATAGTTATATGGGTGTGGTCTTTTCAGGTCTACATCCCTAATCATGTTTTCATTAACCCAAGTGTCCACGCAGTTGTTTTTCTTCTGTGTTTCTACTCCTGCAGTTCTTCCTCTGAATGTGGATAGTGTTCCTTTCCATAAATCCCTCGAATTGTCAATATTGTCAAAAAAATAAGGTCAGACCCAACTGAATGACTAAACAACATCCAAGACTAAGGTTATCACTCCATTCACCATGCCAGGCTATCTCAGATATGCCTTATGTATTATAGGTACCTAATAAATATTGAATCCAATTGACCCTGAATTAAGTGATACGACAAATTCCAAGCATCAGGGCAGTCCTGTGAGAAACCCAAGTACGATTTGGTTATTTGAGAGGAGAGGGTTGCCATTTTGATCATTCAGGATACTCTACCTTAGATGTCACGCTGGAGGCTGTAGACCTTCCAGAAAGCCCAGAGATCAGGGCTGATCTCCTAGAAGACAGTTTACAACTCTGTGGGCATCGCTCTGAGCTGGGCAGAGTTTTTCCATGGTGGCATGTGGGTCATGTTATACCAGAGTTGCTATGGTAATTGCTAACAAACACAACCAGGGCCCACGATGACACTGATGATCAGGAAGTGTGACTCCTTCCCCTCTGACATATGCCTGACAGGTTTCTTCCCCTGGAGCTCTCTCCAGCTGAGCCAACAGAATCATAAGCCTGAAGATTTCCAGAGCAAGGACTGGGATATATTATGAGGTGGATGTGCTGAACCTATAGCTCTGCCTCCCCTTCCCACCTCTGCCCTTTCCCCGGTCCCCATCATCTGCTCTATCATCTCTCCCTGGTGCTCAGTCTGCTCATTCTGCCTTAGATTCCGATGGGACAAACTCATTCACACCAAGGGGCTAAATACTGACCATGTTGGCCCTGTCAGGCGGAGGCGGCTGTGAAGTGGGAGAAAGACCACTGGATTTGGAGTGGGGAAACCTGAGGGATACCCAAGTTGTCATTGTGTGGCAGCTATGTGACCTTAGACAACTCACTTGGTCTCCCTGGACCTCAGTTTCCTCTTCCATAAAATGAGAGGATTGGATTAAAACGGTCCAGAAGTCTAAGATGCCTTCCATCTCTAAAAGTTTATAAAGACAGACGAGCATTTGTTAAACATTTATTATGTGCTAGACACCCAGTTAAGCAGTGGGGATACAAAGGTAGGCAAGCAATAAGTCCCTTCCCCTCAAGGAGCTTGCGTTCTAATTGGGGAGAGGGGGGAGATGACAACATTTAAAAAGGAGGAATACTATTCTCTTTAAATGTTGTCATCTCCCCCCTCGATCTTGTTTGCTTCTGTTTCCTCATCTGTCAAGTGAGCTGAAGAAGGAAATGGCAAACCACTCCAGTTTCTTTATCAAGAAAACCCTATTTGGGGTCATTGAAGAATCTGACATGACTGAAATGACTGAACAACAACAGAGGTGGAAAAAAGAATCCTGGAGATGGGAGGTCCTGGGTTCAAATATGACCTCAGACACTTCTTAGCTGTGTGACCCTGGGCAAGTCACTTGACCTCAATTGCCTAGTCCTTAGCACTCTCTGCCTTGGAACCTGTACCTAGTATTAATTCCAAGACTTTAAAAAAAGAATATGCTTCCGGAGAATGATATGGAAGCAGTGGGGAAGGGGCTTGGTACCCGGTTTGTAGACCAGATAAATCAAAAGTTCACCTATAAGAGCAGGAGTGGAGTCCAAGATTGGAGGTGGAGGTGGGGACAGCAACAAGGACGAAGGTCCAAGTGCAACTAACATACTAACATGGCCTGGAGATGCTTCTGAGTTACAGAGTTTCTCTGAGTCACAGTTTCTTCATCTGTTAAACAGGGGTGATCGTTGGATGACTCACTTTGGCAGTTAACCTATATTAAGTGAGTTGTGGAAAATCCAGTAAGATAAAATATTGCTTTAAATGTTTTCTCTTATGATAAATTTTTGGAGAGGGTGCAGTTTAACTCCAAGGGGAGGAAATTCCAAATGGTAAATATTTAGATACTTGGGCAGGTGGGACACCCAGGTCATACAGCATGATTCTCCCTACATGTATTTTCAACTTAGAAGTAAGATTGAGGCATCTGCCATGTCTCTTGGTGTCCCTAAGGTTCTATCTTGGACCTTTTCCCTCTCTGGCCTCCTCTCTCAAGAAGTCATTTAACATCCATATGCAGATATTTCCCAGATGTAGGTATCTAGACTTTCTTTCTATCAACCACTTAACCAATATCTACCCCAATCTTCTTACTTTACCTATGAAGGTGTTAATGGGTTTATTTAGTGGATAATATTTAATGGTTCATCTTCCTCAAGGAGCTTTCATTCTTATGGGGGAAAAGGGGAAATGACAACATTTATATGGGGATGAAAAAGAGGAAGAATACATTCCCAGGGGGCAGTAGGTGGCTCAGTGCATTGAATACTGGGCTTGGAATCAGGAAGATTCTTCTCAAGGCTGTTTGCCTTCCCAATGTCTGAACCTAAAGGAAAGTAATCTCCCCTCCATAGAGTACAAGCTCCCTGAGGACAGGGACTTTTTCCTTTATAGCTCTAGTGTTTAGTACTATGTTTTGTTAGTAAAAGTTGGTTAGGTTGGCTTTTTGTAGTGCAGTGGAAAGATCATTGGAATTAGAATAGGAGGACCTTGGTTCAAACTTTTCTCTCTGTCACTACCTCTGAGGTCTTGTTCAAGTCATTTCATTGCTCGAGGCCTCAGTTTACTAATCTGTAAAATGATGTGGTTAGATTAGATGACCTCTAATGGCCCTTTCAACTCCAAATATAGGATCCTATGAATATCCTCTGATATCAGAGGTCAGGTGGAATACTTTCCCAGGGCACAAAACAGAATATCTAAGGGTTTTAGGTCATTGCTCCTCCCTCCCCATTGGGAAAGGTACAATGGAGTGGGCATCTTTTCCCAGGTGACTGGCCTCCATATAAAAATAAATATCCCATTCCCTGAGGGTTGGAGGAACAGAAAAGATGAATGGATCCCATTCAGCAAAGGCAGCTTGGAAGAGAGTTAATACTTTTCCACCTACATAAGCCCTGGAATCCACTGGAGCTGGGGGGGGGGGGAAGAAGGAGAGTGATTTTAAAGGAATGATATTTATCTGAAAACTGAGTAACTCAGAAGGTGCTTTTCCAGCGAATGTCCTAAGACCACTTCCTGAGTGATTAGTGGGGAGCCACAAGACTTTGACGCCATCTTCTCGAAACTGCCACATTCTCCCATTTATCTTCAGTCTTGCCCCTCCCTCTATCAGCCAAAAAGGCACAAGCAGTTACAAGAAGCCAAACAGCCTGAATCTTTGGCCTTTTTCTGGCCTTCAGGTATTTTGTGGTGGTTTGGAAACTACTAGATCTCTCCAAGCCTCCAGGCTTTGGAAATGGCTGAAGGTCAATATCCTAGAAAATTATGGAATGTTATATCTGGAATACTGAAGAGGTCAGGAATTTTTTTTACAAATGAGGATGAAGCCAAGGCCCAGAGAGTCAAAATGACTTGTCCAGGGTCACATCAAAGAATCAGATCTAGAATCCCAGGCCCATACTCTGTCCATAATACCACACTGCCTACTATCTTTTTTACTCAAACTCTCGAGATCAGGAAAATAGAACTAGACCAAGGGGCAGCTAGGTAGCACAGTGGATAGAGTGCCAGACCTAGATTCTGAAGGACTTGGGTTCAAATTTGGCCTCAGATACTTCCTAGCTGTGTGATCCTGGGCAAGTCACTTAATCCCAATTGCCTAGCCCTTACTTTCTTAGAAAGGTGATTTTTTTTTTTAAGAAAAACTAGATCAAGCTAAGGTCAGGATCAGAAAGTAAGGGAAGGTGTCAAAATTAAATAATTAAGTGAAATTCAGGAATCAGAATATAAGCCAGGGCTAGAACAAACAGAACTAGGAATAGACAAAATGGCCATGAAGACATAGTAGTAATTCTGCCTTACTATGCGTTAATAGAGGGAGGAGCAATACAAAAGATAAATAGAACATGGTTCATTGATGCTTCAAAAATCTCTCTTTGAGGGATTAGAAAATATTGGAAAAGACTTGTTGGTACAAAAATATTTATAGCTGCCCTCTGTGGTGACAAAGAATTGGAAACTAAAGGGATGTCCCGCAATTGGGGAATGATTGAACAAATGGTGGTATATGACGGTGATGGAATACTATTGTACTGTAAGGAATGATGAACAGGATGACTTTGGAAAGAGCTGGAAAGACTTACATGAACTGATGCACAGTGAAGTAAGCAGAACCAGAACATTGTACATAGTAACAGCAATACTGTGGAATTATCATCTGTGATAGACTTTGCTATTAATAGCAATACAATGATCCAAACATATGATTTATCACTTGTTTATTTGGGTATATGTTTTGGGGTTTTGGTTTTTATAAGATTATTCACTTACAAAAATGAATAATATAAAAACATGTTTTGCGAGATAATACATGTATAACCCAGATTGAATTGCTTGCCAGTTCCAGCATATGTTTTCATCTGCCTTCCTATTCCAACACTTCTTTCTCTGGAGGTGGATAGCATTCTTTTTCATAAGTCCCTCAGAATTGTTTTGGATCATTGTATTGCTTACATCACTGTGCATCAGTTCATGTAAGTCTTTCCAGCTCTTTCCAAAGTCATTCAGTTCATCATTCTTTATAGTACAATAGTACTTTGCCACCACAGAGCTTACAAGCTTCCCTTGTAACAAATAACAATCAGTCAAACCAATCTAATCTTGACCACATCTGCTATAGCACACCTAACATTCTGCATCCCTTACCTCTCCAAGGAAAGGAAGGAGGTATCTCTTCTTGTCTTTTCTCCTTAACAACAACTAGCCTTGGGAATTCAGGATTACAATAAAGGCACAAACCACAACTTCTGTTTTAGATTCATGGTATACAGTAGGGCTTTTAGAGTAGAAAGGGACGGGTCCAAAATGCCTCATTTTGCAGACACTCAATCAGATGATTGATGTTCAAATCTCACCTCTGATGCTTATTGCCAATAACTTCCAAATTTCCTGACTTCAGACAAGTTTTCCTTGGGCTCCAGTTTCCTTATCAATGAAATGACAATAGTGTCTGAGGTTTCTTCCAACTCTGTGGTCTAGGAAGTCAAGGGAAAGAACTCAAAACCAACCTTGTTCAGGAGACCCAACCTATTTCTCTAAATGAGATGGTGGTGAATGGTTCACTGTCTGCACAGTGTTCATTCTTTAAAGCCTGTAAGAATCAAATCAAATACTACCTCACATATGCATGATATTCTATATCAATAACAATTGAATCTAAGCTCCCCAAGAGTAAGAAATGTTTGTTTGTTTTTATCTTTTAGCCCCAGTGCTTACTGTAGAGGCTGGCAATAAGAGATATTTCAAAAATGCTTTTTGAATTGAAATATTAATTGCTAGTGTTGATTAGAAAATATTTATTAAGCATCAATAACAATTCAATATAAAAAGCATTGATGGGGACAGCTAGGTGGTTCAACGGATGGAGAGCCAGGCCTGAAGATGGAAGGCCCTGGGTTCAAATCTGGCCTCAGACACCCTAGCTATGTGACCCTGGGCAAGTCACATAACCCCAATTCCCTACCCCTTACCACTCTTCTTGGAACCAATGTTTAGTATCAATTCAAAGACAGAAAATAAGAGTTTTGATTTTTTTTTAAAGCATTGATAAGATAACTCCTATGTACCTAGCCCTGGTTTGGGTGGTGGTGTTCACCTGTATCTTTGTGTCCCCATATTGGGAAAGATACTGGAGTGGTTTACCATTTCCTTCTCCAGCTCATTTTTATAGATGAAGAAACTGAGGCAAAGAGAATTAAGTGATTTGCCCAGGATGACACAGCTAGTAAGAACCTAAGTCCAGCCTTGATCTCAGGAAGATGATTCTTCTTGACTTCAGACTTTGTACCCTATGCACCACCTGGCTGCCCCAGGGCATATCAGAGAACTGATAAGTCTGAGGCTTTTAGAGTAGGAAAGGACCCTAGGGACCATACTGGCCAACACACCTAAATTTGCAGAGTAGAAAACTGAGACCCAGAGACCTTAAAGAACTTGCCCAAGGTCACAGAGCAAAAGTCAGTGACAGGACTGGAACACCTATCCCTTGACTTCAAAGCCAGCACGGTTTCCTTTAAGCTGTTCTGCACTCTGCACATAAATAAGACATGGGCCATGTTCAAAGAATAGAGAACAGTCTAGCATAATTATGAGGCTGCCTCTCAGTACCCAAAGAGAACTTCAAAACTTAGTTAAGATAAATAAAGACAACAATATAAAACAGCTTCAGTTAATTTCCAGGTGAGTGGCCAAGCCAATGATGAGCAGGTTTCAAGACCAAATATTGGTATCATTCACTTGGGAAATAAAGTCAGCATTATAAAACAGCTTCTACTAATTTCCAGGTGAATAGTCAAGACAATGATGAGCAGAATTCAAGACTAATTTTTTATAAAATTTACCTAGGATTTCAGACTTAGAAATCACAGTGGGACTGGGGTAGTTAAAAAAGGCTTATTGGAAGAGGTAAAACTTAATCTGATTTTAAAGGATGGAGGGGAGAGAAGTACCCCAATAGAGAGGAATAGGGAGGGCATTATAAGAATGATGAAGAATCAGGCACAGAGGAAGATGTATGAAACATGTTAGTTGAGTAATGAATAAGCCAGCTTCACTAACAGGGTAGATTCATAGGGGAAAAGCAAAGTTAGGGTCACAGATTTAGAACTGGAAGGGACCCAAGAAGTTATCATCATTTGACAAATAAAATGTCTGAGGCATTAAGAAGTTAAGATCACATAGTCATTGGCAGACCTGGTATTTTAACCTGTAACCTCTGGCTAAAGATGGTACATGGCCTTAAATGTCCAACTAAAAAGTATGGCCTTGATTTTATAGTCAAAAGAGAGCCATTGAAGAGTTTTGAGCAGGTTAGGCTACAGGGCGACTAGTGGTGCAGTGGATAGAATTCCAGTTCTAGAATCAGGTTCATCTTCCTGAGTAAATCCAGCCTCAGACACTTGCTAACTATGTGACCCCAGGTAAGTCACTTAACCCTGTTTGCCTCAGTTTCTTCATCTGTAAAAATGAGCTGGAAAGGAAATAGCAAACCACTGCAGTATCTTTATCAAGAAAATCCCAAATGGGATCAGGAAGACTTGGACGTGACTGAGAACAAATGAACAACATAAGGCCGTGGGCAAAAATAATATTTTGGCAGTGGTGGGCAAGGTGGATTGGAATGAGAAGAGACTAAAGGTGAGAGGAGAAGTTAGGAAGTTTCTATAATAGTCTAGTCATGAAGTGCTTAAAGCTTGAATTAGGTGGGTGATGATAGAAAGGGGAAGAAAGAGATAGATATAGAGATAGATAGATAGATAGATAGATAGATAGATAGATAGATAGATAGATAGATAGATAGATAGATAGATAGATAGATAGAAAGAAAGAAAGTAATAAAAGAAGAAACTATAGGACTTGGTGACTGGATGGAGGGAGGGCAAAGGAAGGGGACGGACCAAAGGCTAATCAATAACAAACATTTATTGTAATAGTACCTACTAAGCACCAAGCACTATACTGGGTCTTGGAAACACAAAAGCAGAAGTGAAACAGTCCCTGCCCTCAAAGAATTTACATTCCATTAGAGGAGATAGTATATACTTATATCCGTGTACTCTGGAAGACATGTGTTTATATGCTAGATAGAAATAAAATAAATGCAAAGTAATTTGAGGCCCTGGCACCTAGAGAAAATAGGAAGAGCCATGTAGAAGGTGGCATTTGAGCTAATCTTTGAAGGAAACTAGAGTTTCTAAAAGGCCAAGTTGAGGAGGGTGTTTGTTCAAGGCATAGGAAGGGCAATTTGTACATGGAGAAGATAAAAAAGAAATATCGCGTCAAGGGAACTGGAAGTAGGCCCATTGAATGGATTATAAAGAGACAACATATGATAAACCTAGAAAAGGGCAGCTAGGTAGCACAGTGGATAGAGCACCAGGCCTAGAGACAGAACGTTCCCAAGTTCAAATCTGGCCCCAGATACTTATCAGCTGTGTGGTCCTGAGCAAGTCATTTAACTCAGCCTCAATTTCCTCTTCTGAAAATTAACTAGAGAAGGAAATGCCAAACCATTTATTTCCTTTGCCAAGAAAAACCCAAATGGGGTGATGAAGAGTCAGGCAGGACTGAAATGACTGAACAACCCCAGTAGATTGGTACCAGGTTGTGACTGTGATGGACCTTAGTTGTCAAACAAAGAACTTAGTATCTGATTCTGGGAAGCAAAGGCAGTCCTAAAGTTTATTAAGTAGGGGAGTAACATGGTCAAACCTGAGCATTATAGATAAATCTCTTTGACAACTGTGTGGAAGATGAAGGTAGAGTATAAAGACTTGATAGAGGAAGATCACTCAGGAGGTTATTACAATAGTCCATACAAGAGATGATGAGGGCCTGAACTAGGCTAGTGGCTCTGTGAATTGAAAGAAGGGAGCATATACAGGAGATGTTATGGAGGAAGAATAAAGAAGGCTGGAAAACTGGTTAGGTGGAGAGAGGAAGAATGAGGAATTGAGAACAACACCTAGACCAATGATGACTGAAATAAGAAAATTCCAAAGAGAAGTGAGTTGGAATTGTTGGGTGAGATAAAGAGTTGTCTTTTGTTGTTCTTGTTTTGTTTTTAAACCCTTACCTTCTTTTTAAATATCAATTCTAAGACAAAAGAGAAGCAAGGAATAGGCAATTGGAGTTAAATGACTTGCTCAGGGCCCAGCCAGAAAGTATCTGAGACCAGATCTGAACCCAGGTCCTCCCAACTCCAGGCCTGGCACTCTGATCCACTGAGCCACTTAATGGCCCTTATTTTATTTTGGATTTTTTTTAACATGCTAGGTTTAAAAACACCAAAAATTCTATATGGATTTGGGCTTAGGAGAGAGAGTAAGGAAGGATAAATAGATGTGGGAGTCATTTCTACAGAAATGATCATTAAACTCACAGAAACTGATGATGTCAGCAGGGGAGAGAAGCCACTTCTTATGCTTCAGTGCCTAGGACAGAGCTGGTCATGGCATTCTTTGATACTTGGATGGACCTATGATTTAGATCCATCAGCAAACTCCTTCCACAACTGCAGAAACACAAACACTTCCTCCTATTTAAGTCCTTTTCCATTTTTCCAAAGCATCCCCCATAAAGGATCTAGCCCACCTGCTAAAGGACCACTTCTTATTTCCTTTGGCATCCTGGGGATGCCAGTGCAGCATTCCACTTGTCCATCTGTTGTCTCTTATTCTCATTACACAGCTTGCTCCCCTCATTTTCCGGTTACATCATTTCTGAAGTGCCAGTTGTCATTAGTAACATTGCAGTATGTTTATCTCCACCATGTGTCTTTCCACCAACTTTTCAGTTATTTGTACTTTTTTGTCTTCTGAGAATGTGGTGTTCCATGATTCACAACCAAAGAGCATCATCAGGAGACTATTGTTGTTGAAGAAGGAGGCTTTCTGCAGCAGTAAGCCATTTGTGCCCACTGAACACCCTTGGCAGCTTCTCTGATGCTTCAGCACCCTTTCAAGTCTATCTTCATACTTACTCGGTTATAAACCCATCCAAGGCTCTTGTCCAAGATACACACATGGATGGACTAATTTGATAGATTAGCCACCCAGCATCTTCTTGGACAGTATATATTTTTCATCCACTTTGTTTTTTCAGTGTAATTGTTCACATTGCTGTGAATTTCCTTTAGGAAGCTTCCTAGTATTCTGAATTTTTCAGTGCAATTCACATAATATCATCAGTAAATTTCCCTTAACTGGGAAATCCTTTTGTTTGGTCTTTATGAAAGAGATCTTCAATGACACATGCAAACATTGTATGTAGTTAATAGAGCAATGAGGTTGAGGTTGAGAAGAGCTAAGTTCATATCCCTACTAAAATACTCTGTGATTCAGTAAGTCACTCACTGTACCTCTGTTTACTTATCTGTTAAATGAAGGAGCTGACTCCCAAGGTCTCTTCTGAGGTGTCTTCTAATTCTAAATTCTATGATCCTGTGTTTAAATTAGTATTAGAATCTCTCTCCCTTGCCTCCAAATCCATGGAGAGTTAGTTAATGGCAGTTTGGGACTGGAATCCATGTCGCTTTATTTGTGGAAAACTCCTAGAAAGATGCATATAAGAATAAAGACACAACTAGATATGGAACAGACAGAATCCTCACTGCCTTCAGAATATCCAATGCAGGAAATTGTTTTGTGTCATGACGAAAGAAGGGGCCTTGGAATACCTGGATTTGAACCCTGACTCTGCTATTTACTATGTTTCAAGTTACTAACCTTCTCTGGGACTTAGTTTCCATATATGTAAAATGAGGGAGTTAGAATTGCATGTTCCCTAAGGCCTATTTCAGCTCTGATGCCATGATCAATACTAATCAAAATACCAATCAATCAGGACACTAATCAGAAGAAAGTGAAGGTCCTTCCACTCTAAATCTCATGATCCTACGATTTATGGTTGCTTTTGCCTTCTCTGTTACTTTATCTTGTTGTGTGTTTTTTTAACCCCTTACCTTCTGTCTTAGAATCTATACTAAGTATTGGTTCAAAGGCGGAAGAGCAGTAAAGATCAGGCAACTTGGCCAGGGTCACCCAGCTAGAAAGTGTCTGAGGTCACATTTGAACTTAGGACTTCCCATCTCCAGGTCTGGCTTTCTATCCACTGAGTCACCTAGCTGCCTCTTTCTCAGTTATTTTTTGTAAAGCGTCATCCATTATTTCTTCAATTCCTTTCTTTCTTTGAGCAATTTGGAGGACCCTGAAAATTATTTTTCCACTACTGATCTCTTCTCTATTCATCAGATCCTAGATTTAGGGCTGGAAGGGATCTGAGAGGTCAACTCATCCAACTCCCTTATTTTACCAGTAAAGAAACCAAGAAGCTCAATAACTTGTTCTGGGTCACGGTGGTAATGGGTAGCAGAATTGGCATTCAAATTCATCCTTTGACTCAATAGGGCTTCTAGGTGGCACAGTGGATAGAGTGCCGAACCTGAGGTTATCAAGACTCATCTTCCTAAATTCAAAAACGACCCCAGACATTTACTAGCTGTTTGAGCCTGGGCAAGTCACTTCACCCTGTTGGCCTTGGTTTCCTCATCTGTAAACTGAGCTGGAGAAGGAAATGGCAAGCCACTCCAGGATCAGTACCAAGAAAATCCCAAAAGGGATCACAAAGAGTTGGGCACTATTGAAAAAACAAAGTTGTTCAACTTTGACTCAATATCCACCATTCTGTCCACTGTCCTATATAATATATTTATATCTGCTCTTCTTCAAAGGCTTCTGTCCCTTGCTTATGCAGGGCTTGGAGGACAGGAAGAATAGGACTCAAGTGTGATAGACCCTCTGTCACTGGCAAAAAATCTAAAAGCAATCCCAAGCAGGAACTCAGTGGACAGAGCACTATTAAGGAGGCTGAGATTCAAGTCTTGCCTTTGGTGCTTCCTAACTGTGGTGTTCTCTGATCTCCATTTCCTCATCTGTAAAAATAAGGGAGTCAGATTTCTCTGTCTCTGACATTTAGTGAAATTCTTATTTGAATTAAAAACCCAAGAAAGAAAGACTAAGGCAATATTGTTCCCTTTTTAGGAACCAGGGGTAACATCCTGTGCCTAGTACTTTAGGGTAACCAAAGTTCAAACTCAAGAAAGGCTTCAAGAACAAAAGGAAACATCTGAAACAACTGGCTCTGGCCTGGTCACAAGCAAAATATCCACAATGGAATTTAGTCCCTGCTCATTGGAAGGCTACATGTAGGCAAATGCTGACAGCTACTCTGAAGGGAACTGGTTGGGTCCTTGACGTTTTTATTGCATTTAGCCAAACCGTCACTGAGATTTCTGTCCTATCCCCACCTCACCATCTCTGTCCTTTCAGTAATAACACTGAATTCTAGCTTATGTTACTTTTTCTCTTTTGAATTCCATTGACTCTATCCTATCCATTTGTGGTTGAAGTCCCTGGCGTTTCATCAGTCCTTCATTTTTTTTCTCATCTCAGAATGGGAACGATGTCCTTTAGACCCAGGACCAATCTTACAGGCAAAAAAAATGGGGACCTATTTGGTAGGTGGTGCCTGAAAGGCCTTTTCCTGCCCCTAAATGTCTCTGCTACCACCTGGTTGTCTATTCCTCAAATTTCACCAGTTGGGAGTCATTCCTTTGGTTTAACCACTGTCCCTTCTGATATCTTCTGGAAAGCCAGTCCCATCAGGACAGGATGCATTCTGGTACATATTAATTTTTCCTCTGACCTTTTGAATTCTATTGACTCTATATCGCCCATCTGCTGTTGAAATCCCTGGTGTTTCATCAGTCTTCATATTTTTTCCTCTTCTCAGAGTTGGGACAAATGTCCTTTAGACTCCAGAACCAGCTCTACAGATAGGCAAAATAGAAGATAACCTAGTTGTCATTATGGAGGAAGTACCCAAAAGGTCTTTCTGAGCTCCTAATATTCCCCCAGCAAGTTGTTGCCAATGCTTCAAATTTCACCATTTGGGAGTCATTCTTTTGGCTTAAACATTGCCCCTTCTGGGCTCCTCTTTAGAAAAGCCAATCCCACTGGGAAAGATGAACATATTTAGTCTCTAACATATCAGATCCCTTCTCTCATTTACTGGAAGGACCTGAGTCAATATGAGGCTACTTGGTGTGGAGGGATCAAGAAGAGGTGGCAAAAAGAGGAGGGGAAAGACATTAAAGAAGGCAAACTTCAGGCAGATCCAGCCCAGTGCGAGACCCTACCCTTTTGGGGAACTTTGTCAGACAAGTATATTCCACTGGTTTTTGTTGGGAAGACTAAAGGAGAAGTGAGAACAGTAGTTCTACAGTGTAAAAAGTTCATTGCACAAAGAGACTTTGAAGGGAACAGAAGAGGGGGAGGAATATTTGAAAGGCTCCATTTCCTATGAAAACTTATTGATTCAAATATATTCCTGGCACCAGAGACTGTGGCTATTTTTTTCTTTCTTCCCTTTGTAGTTCAACACTTGAGAACACCCCAACAGTGGATGATGGGATGGAGAAAACCAGTCCCAGGTCATAGTCTGGTCACAGTATTGATCCACTAATCTAAGAAGTCTTTGGCTCATCAACCCTGCCTCACATTAGTCCTAACAGTGTGGAAGATTATTCTAAACCCATTGTATAGGTGAACAAATTATGGCACAAGTGCTTTTCTCTCCACATTGGTGATATAGGCACATGTGAGTGAGGTCATCCTCTGAGATTTTGATAGCAATCTTCTCTCTCTCTTTTTTAAACCTTTACTTTCTGTCTTAGCAACAACTCTTAAGACAGAAGGACAAGGGGTAGGCAAATGGGATTAGGTGACATGCCCAGGGTTACATAGCTAGGAAGTGTAAGAGGCCAGATTTGAACCCAAGTCCTCCCGACTCCAGGCCCGGCTCTGTATCCATTATGCCACCTAGCTGCCCCGTAAACTTTTCTTACAAAACTCTTCTATATCATTGGCCCCTGCAAAGGTAGACAGGACAAATATCACTATTTTCATTTTATAGATGAGGAAACTGAGGCACAAAGCATTTAAGCAATTTGTCTCAGGCCTCCAAGAACTTTACTGGCAAAATCAGGGCTAGAGATAGACAAAAGGTAGTGGCATGATTCCCATGTGGAGTTCATAGAAGGGAAGGAATTAAATTCCATTTGTGTACTAAGTGGATGGTAGGGATTGGGTCAGACCACAACAATGTATGTTGAACTCTCTCCTCACTATCTTCCTCCAATAGAGTTAAATTTTCTACCTATCCAACTGACCATGTCCATTAACTTTGGGGTACCCACTTTTTAGGACTAGAACCTACCTTGTTGTAGGAGATATAACAGCAGGAATCTCAGTCCTTGGTCACTGGCCCATTGCCTGGCCTCATCCTTCTTGACCTCTCTACAGTATTTGACATTGTTGATTACCTTCTACTCTTAAATGTTCCCTCCTCTCTCCATTTTCAGGCAGGCACTCATCTCTCTTGGTTCTCCTCCTACCTGTTTGACTGTTCTTCCTCAGTTCCCTTTTCTGGATCTTCATCCATGTTATACCCACTAATCCCCAAGGCCTTGCCCTGGGTCCTCTTCTCTAATACTTCTATATTATATCTCTTGGTGGCATCATGAGCTATGATGGGTTTAGTTATCATCTCTACGCATGATTCCTGGCTCTATCTACTCCCTGACCTTTTGAGTCTCTCCAGCTAGATATCGTATAGGTATATCTCAAATCAGCATGTATAAAACAGAACTCGCTCTGTCACTGTCCCTTCCCTACCACCTAAACCTCTGGCTCTTTTGAAATTCCTTATTAGAGTCTAGAGAACTACATCCAGCCACTGAGGCTTCATGTCACTCCCCTCCCCATTCGAGAAATTCCCTTGGCTCTCCATGACCTCCAGGATCAAATATAATTTTCTATTTGGTGTTTAAAGCATTTAACACTTTGATTCTTTCCAATAATCACCTGTGTCAGGCCTGTAAGTAGCCACTATTACTTCCAACATGGGGACAATAGAGAAACCATTCTCAAAACCCAAACAAACAACCAAAAAGAGCTCAGCTTGAATTCTTCTTATACACAAATGTATCCACATGTTGTCTTCCTATCCCCAGAGAGAACTAGGACCATTTCCTTTTTGTCTTCCTATCCCAGTATCTGGCACATAGTAGGGACTTAGGAAAGGTTCTTGATTGAATGCACATAAGCATGATCCACCATCATTTCTTAGTACTCAATGGTTGAAGACTCATGGCTATCAAGGACATGGTGGAAAGCCTTTGTGAGATCTGGATGTACTGGAAGGTTGGGGGAGGTTGGGAAGCCTGGATTCTAATTGTGGAACAGCCACTAACTGGGT
Source organism: Gracilinanus agilis (assembly GCF_016433145.1). Lineage (NCBI taxonomy): Eukaryota > Metazoa > Chordata > Mammalia > Didelphimorphia > Didelphidae > Gracilinanus > Gracilinanus agilis. The sequence goes on from NC_058131.1 coordinate 568,921,083, forward strand.
AAGTCAAAAGGGCCTGTATCACTATCATTGGAAAGCTTTGATTAAGCAGCATTCTCTTCAGCATGGCATTGGGGAGAGAGAACCAGGTCTGGAGGCAAGAAGACCTGGGTTCTAGATCCAGCTTTGACACAGACTGGCTGTACGACCCAGGACAAGTAGTCACTTGTCAACTTCAGTTGTCTAACAACTCTCTAAGCCTAGAAGTGACAGAAAAGTTGAGCTATGCGTTGGAGATGGAGCCCCCTAAACCAATACAAACACACGTCTAGTCCTTGTCCTGGCACTTTAGGATATGCAAGAAACTAGGATATGTACCAAGTGTGACTACCAACATAATATCTTCTTTGAGTTGATTTTACCCTAGCAATGTAAATGGAAAGAACAAAAAAAACAAAAAAACCCTCTCAAAATTAGGTGGCACAATGACTAATCAGGAAAACAGATATCTTTCAGAATTTAAATCTGACCTCAAACATTTACAAGCTATGTAACTCCAGGAGAGTCATCTAACTCTGTTTGCCTCAGTTTCTTCATTTGTAAAATGATCTGGAGAAGGAAATGACAAACTGCTCCAGTAGCTTTGCCAAGAGAAACTCAACTGGAGTCACAAAGAGTCTGATATGACTGAAAAATGACTGAATAAACAAAGCTTAGCCCCAGATAAGAGAGGAAAAATTCACCTCCCTACCTTCATTGAAGAGGTGGAAGACTATGGATCAGGGCAGGGGTCGGCAATGTATGGCTCTCGAGCCATATCTGGCTCCTCCTCCCAACCGACCAGTCGGGGCAGAGCCCCAGGATGTGCCCCAGGGGGTCCTTCAGCCCCTGCCCCATATTCCAGCACCTTCCGCCTCCATCCTCCTCCTTCCCCAGGCGATTATGGCTCTCATGGCCAAAAAGGTTGCCAACTGTTGGATCACGATATATTACAATATGATGAGTGGGTTAGTTTTACTTAACTACTTTTTTTTCTCTTTCTTCTTTACTCTTTGTTGCAAGGGATGACTACCTAGATAAGGAAGAGGGAGAAATATATTTGGAAAGGGTGATATAAAACAAAAACCATTAATAAAGTATTTTTTTAAAGAGTTGACTATTTAAGAGAGAGACAAAGGCAATATATATTATGTGTGTACTCATATATATGTAAGCTGACATGGGAAAACATGTAAAGGAAATAAGAAAATAAACACCATGTTATAATTCTCTGAAGGAAAATGAGCAAAATATAGCATGGATAGAACAGGATAGGATGAGGGAAGAAGGATAGGCTGGGGCTGGACGGCCTAACACTTAGGCAGATCAGGTGGTTCCTAGGTAGTAGAGTTTGAAAGGCACTTGGAAACCTTCTCCCACATCTTGTTGCTATTCAGTTGTTCAGTGGCATCCATGTCTCCATGACCCTGTATGAGGTTTTCTTGGCAAAGTTACTGGAGTGGTTCACCATTTCCTTCTCTAGAGTATTAAGGCAAACAGAGGTTAAGCAATGTACCCAGGGTCACACAGCTAGCAAATGTCTGAGGCTGGATTTGAACTTGGGTCTTCCTGACTCTAAACTCTATCCACTATTCACTCTATCCACTGAACCACCTAGCTATCCTTCTCCAAATTCAAATATATATTCCTTGACATTTTGACATGGATTCCAAAAAATCCTACCATTAGAAATTTGTTTGTTTGGGAAAGCCTATGCAGGGTAATATAATAGGTGGCTACATGGCAGTGTGAATTCTTGCACTATGGAAATGTAGCAGAAAGGGAGGTAGAAGAACCCTGAAAAGAAATTGTTGACTTCACAGCTTTCTTTGATTAGGTACAACAATTTTTTTTTCTAAGAAGTTTTGGTGGATGAGACTGAATAGAGCCAAGAAAAGATGGTCACCTTCTTTCCCCATCAGTCTAGGCAGGCTTCCTTGAGGAGGCAGTACCGTGATCCCTCACCTATCGCAGGAGTTACATTCCAGAGACCCCCACAATAGGTGAAAATCCACAAAGTGAAGTGGACAAAGAGAGATGCTGAACATATAGCCACAGTATGGAAGAGCAAACAGACCGATGCTACAGTCACTGAGCCAGTCAGCACTCAGGATACAGAACACAGCACTGTGGCTGGTTGCCTTTTCATCAGCCAATAGTGTGCTGTATACAATCTCACGTTGGCAAACTCATGCAAGCTGTAGTGGTATACTGCATTTCCATTGTGTACAGTACGGTATTCATCCACAAAATCCTACAATATAGTGAAAACTCTAGGATACAGAATTAGATTTTTTTTTAAAAAACCCACAATACAGTGAAGCTGCGATAAGTGAACCTCAATATAGTGAGGGATGACTGTATTTCTGGAGCTGCCTGAATGAAGGAAAGGAAAGCTATATAGTTTAGCTTAATCTCTCTTTGCTATGGATGGAGATTTCTGTTTTAAGTGTGTGCCAAATTTAGTAAAGGGGTACCAACTTCAACCCACCCCCAGTAAAACTCTCACCAAGTACCCTGTGAAGGAGAAAAAGAGTAATCTCCTTCTTTCATGGAAATACTAAAGAATTTCTTGAGGGTCATTTTGTTCATGTTAGAGACTTAAGTAGATCTTTTGTGAGAAGCCTTAGGCCATTCCTTTCTCTTTTTTACCCCCCTCTCCCTTGAGCCAGCCCCACACTTACACGAGGCTTTGATCTCCATCTCATTTGGTGCCCCTCCTATTCAACTCCCTCTCTCCTAAGTTGGGCTTCCTGGGGCAGCCACCCCTGTGCTTCTGCTGTCTCCCTTTGTTCCTCCCTTCATCAGGGAATGATGCTGAGTAAAGAGATGACTGCCAATCAAAATATCACAGCCAAAACACAGAGGCACAGAAGAGGACTAGGTTAGACAAGCAGCTCAGGAATGTATTTCTTTGCCTCACCAGGGAGGAAGAGGAGAAAATGGCTTCCATGACTTCCAACGGTCCTATGACCTTCTCCCAGTAAGAACGCCAAGGAGACGTCTGGCCTTTGTCAAGGTCATAGCAAAATACCCTGGAGACAAAGCACTCCAGGAAATGTGGGATTTGGTTTGTAGCCCTGTAGGCCAGCCCAAGATAATAATATTTGGAGCAGAAACAGACCTTAAAGGCTATTGACTCCACCCCACTCATTTGCAAATAAGAATACCAGAGGCCCAGAAAGGTAATTTTTCTAAGATCACATCTAAATGGAGCCATAAGACAATAGAGTATCACATTCTTGCCATTAACAATGATAGTGTTGACTTTATTATTATTTCCAGAGTTATAGCAAGAGATGGAAAGATGGTGGTAAGCCTGTTGGCAAAGTGCCCATGCCTTGGCACTTTATGGATTTGAAGAATAGGGCAGCTAGTTGGTACAATGGAAAGAGCACTGGGCCTGGAGTCTAGAAGATCCAAGTTCAAGTCCAGCCTCAGATACTTGCCAGCACTGTGACCCTGGACAAGACACTTAACTCCTATTTGCCTCAGTTCCTCATCTGAAAAATGGGAATACACTGGAGCAGGAAATGGCAAACCACTCTGTTATCTTGGCCAAGAAAATTCCATGGAAAAAGTCTATGGGGTTGCAGAATCAGACACAACTGAACAACAACAACTTGGCTCTTGTCAAGGTGTCAAGGTGAGTTTTTACTCACCCACCAATGAGGACAACTAAACCCCATGGCAGAGTACCAAAGCTCAGGGGATTAACTCCACCACTATAACTACCACCCTGGGATGGGGAGGCATGGTCTCCAGAGGTCCAACAGGGAATGCCATTATACTTGGAAGAAAGAAGAGGATCAGTGATAGAGCAGAGGGCAAGATGCCCATAGTGCCCTTGTATTCTGATGGATGGATGGGAACAAATAAGAAAAGGGGGAAAAAACATCTTGCAAACTTTAAAATACTATATAAATGCAAGCTGTTGTTAAAGGACACTATTGCCAGTGTAACTGTTGACCCAAAATTGAAGATTGAGATTCTTTTGGATCAGGTTCAGTTTTAGATGTGTCTCACTCAAATCTTTGTTGGCTCCTATTTCAACTGAGGCCTTCTTCTGTGAATGTGAGAGTTTGGCTCAAATTATATCTTTACAGAAAAGGTAAGAGTCCTCAGCTCCCATGCAAATGCATAGCCTAAGTGATGGGCAAACTTTTTAAAGAGGGGGCCAAAGGAAAGGAAATGCTCATCTGTCAGTCTGTTTCTAAGGCAACTCTTTGGAAGTTTCATTGTATTGTACCCTACTCACTATATTTGTCAGATTAGGAATAATGTCGGGGGGGGGAGGGGGGCAGATAGAACATTTCAGGGGGCTGCATCTGGCCCGAGGGCCCTAAGTAGTTTGCCCATCGCTGGCCTAAGAGCATCAAATGTAGGACAGGTTTTATTTAGCCTGCCTGAAAACAAAAGACTAGCACCCGAGCCCACACTCAAAGTTGTTCTTCCTCTACAATGGGTCCCACTTCTCACTATTGACCTATGTTGTCCTTCAGACTTATAGAGAACTACTATGGGTTTTAAGTGCTCTTATAAGAGGAAAACACTGAGGGTTACTAGAGTCACAGAATCATAGAACCTTGCTGAGGAAAGGGCCCTCAGGAGTCACATAATCAAACCTGGACAGGAACAAAAAAAATCCCCTTTTAACACATATGTGAAAGGTAATTACTCCAACTGGGCTTGAAGACCTCTAGAGAACAGTGGTCCATTTCCTCCTGGCACATCTTATTCCGATTTTGGACAGCTCTAATTGTTAAAAAGGGTCAGCTACCTGGCACCGAGGGTAGAGTGCCTGGCCTGGAATCAGGAAAACCCACATTCCTAAGTTCAAATCTGTCCTCAGACACTAGTTGTGTGATCTTGGGCAAGTCACATAGCCCTTTTTGCCTCTGTTTCCTCATCAGTAAAATGAGTTGGAGAGGGAAGTGGCAAACCATTCCAGTATCTTTGTTAAGAAATCCCCAAATGAGATCATGAAGAGTTGGACACAACTAAAGACAATGAACAACAACAAATTGTTAGGAAAGTTTTCCTTTCATTAAACCCAAGTTTGTTCAGCTAACCATCTTTGTATCTCTCTACCCATTGCTCCTACTTCTGCCTTCTGGTCCATAACAATTTTAATCTTTCCATGTGATAGTCTTTCCCATCTTTAGAAAGACCTAAAATATTTCCCCTAAGACTTCCTTTTTCAGATTAACCTAAACTAATCCCCAGTTCCTTGAGCCAGTCATCATATGACTTAAATTCAAGGCTCTCCACCATCATGGTTGCTGTCCTTTACATACTCTCCAACTTATCCATGTTCTTCCTAAAATGTGGCCTCCAAAATTAAGCATATATCCTGTCTCCACTGTTTCCCTCGTGGACCTGTAGACTCCTCAGTCAAGATCATAGATCTGGAGCTGAAAAGAACCACAGAGTCCAACCAAGTTAGATATAAGGGAAAAGGCCCCAGGAGATGAAATGATTTGCCTGAGGTCACCCAGGAACTAATAATCATCAGGAATGGAATTTGAGTTTGGGGCCTCCAATTCCAGAGCTAGTGGTTTTTCCATTATACCACTTTGACAAAAAACACTCAATCAATGTCCTTGGATTCTGCTGCCTAAAGCAGGAAAATCATCTCAGATATTTGGGGGAGAGGGGGAGAATTGGACCAAGATTTAACAAATAAAATATTTTTGGATTCACTCTTGGATAATCAGAAAATTCCATTACCCAGAAGCTCCCTCCCTCAAGCATCTAAGTAATTGAAGTTCTACTGTGTTCTTATGTAGTTCCAGGGGAGAAAGCAAGTCTTTGGCTCATTAAAATGAATATGGGTATAGTATAAGGAGTACCTTGGCCTGGGCACACCCCGAGGGTTTGGAAGGGAAGGGCCCCCACAATTCCTTTTTTTAGTGTACATTCAAAGAAAAGAGGGCAGGATAGCCTGGTATCTGTCTGAGACCTCACAGCACCATTCCTCTTGCTGAGGAAAAGTCTCACCACAAATTGCATCTCTCCCACCCAGAGAACAGTCTTTTTATTTTTTTCCTCTAAGGAGACACTCCCTTAGCTGGTGCTGCCCCTGTCTCTAAATGCTAACTCCTATGGACATAAACAGGACAAGCCAAAAATCTGGAAAAACAAGCTCAGACTATCTTCGGCCCTTTGAGCTGGTTAGTTTGTCAGGAAAGGGAGGTTCCCACTGTCAGATTTCTTTCCCACTGAAATTCATCGTTTCATAAAATCTCAGACTCCTAGAATCAGAGCATGATGAGAGCTGAAAGGTACTGCAATTAAGATGGAGAGAGATGGACCAGCTGGCTGGTCACATGGTATCTTCATCTGGTTCTTGGTGGATGTTCCAAAGTTCCTCAAATCTGCCCCTTAAGAAATTAAATTTTATCAGTTCATCCCAGAATGCTCAAGCTCTGGGGAATGTCTGCCCTACCTAGACTGACTCAAGAGGGATTTAAAAATGAGAGTGTTGATTTAGAATTGGAGATTCTACTAGTAGGATAAAGGATACCTCAAAGACTCAAAAACTGTGATCAAAGCAATGACTAACCACGATCTCAAAGGCCTGATGATCATCTGTACTACCCACCTCCTGACAGAGAGGTAACAGATTCAAGATGCAGAATGAGCCATATGGTTTTGGTCATAGCCAATAGGGAAATTTATTTTGCTTGAATATGCATATTTGTTACAAGGGTTCAAGGGGAGTTTCTCCCCTTTTCAATGGTGGTGGATTGAGGGAGAAAAAAATAAATGTTTTGTTGATTGAAAAATAAAATAGAATTTAAAAATAATGAATGAATGAATAAAGAGTACTACATTTGTCCAGAGCACTCCCTCCTAGTGAGTAGGTCCCTTAAAGAGCTCAAATTACAGACCAGAAGGTTGCTTGGTGAACATAGACTAGAAGAAACGGCAGTTAGATATTCTTTTTTTTAAACCCTTACCTTTTGTCTTAGAATCAATACTATGTGTTGGTTCCAAGGCAGACCAATAAGGGCTAAGCAATGGGGGTCAAGTGACTTGCTTAGGGACACACAACTAGGAAGTCCCTGAGGCCAGATTTGAATCCAAGACCTCCCATATCTAGACCGCTGGCTCTCAATCCACTGAGCCACCTAGCTGCCCTCCATTTAGATATTCTTAAGGAATATTTCCATCAAGCCATGGTAGTCTGATGAACTGCCCATTTTTTACCCTAGGAATATTTTTGTCTAGCTAACTAGTACCAGTGATTAGAATCAGGGCACTCACATCCCTGGGACAGGGTAGTCTGGAAACATGAAAGCAAATTCTTAAGAATACTTACTCCTTTTCTACACTTTGGAGAGAGAGAGAGAGAGAGAGAGAGAGAGAGAGAGAGAGAGAGAGAG
>NC_058131.1:568928812-569140180 GCF_016433145.1 Gracilinanus agilis
AGAGAGAGAGAGAGAGAGAGAGAGAGAGAGAGAGAGAGAGAGAGAGAGAGAGAGAGAGAGAGAGAGAATAAAAAGACAATTCATTCACCTGTTCTGAATCCACTCATACCCACACCATTACTTTCTACCTTCTGCTGCTCTAGAAAGTGATCAAATCAAAACTAATACCAGTCTGGAAAAGGGGTGGCTGTCCTATGATGACATTCATCACTCCCAACTCCCCAAAAACAAATCTCAATTCCTTGATCACCTATATGTGTCATCTCCCTTTGTTAGAATGTAAACTTCTTAAGGGTAAGGATTATCTCACTTCTATTTCTACACAGTGCTTGGCACATAGAAGATGACTTGATAAATGCTTTTTCTCTCATTCATTTGTTCATTCAATCTTTAGGGAACCCTTTGCTGAGATTTAGGAAGTATTCGAGTCATTGGCAGCCATCTTACAAATCTTTTTTTCCCCTCAAATGGGCCATTTCTTGAAAAGATTTTCACAGATGGCTAACCTCAACACTTTATGCTGATTCTGCAAGAAGCCTTTCCCAGTCCTCCTGAATCTTAATGCTTTCCCTCTGAGACTACTCCCAATTTATCACAGATATAGCTTGCTTGTACATAGCTATTTGCATTTCATGTTCCCCATTAGACTATGAGCTCCTTGAGAGAAGCAACTTTCTTTTGCCGTTCTTTATATCTGTACTAAGTACAATGGGTAGCACATAGTGGGCATTTTGATGGGCTGATTCTTGCTGGCTTCTATTTCATGTGGCGGCATTCTGGGACCCCCAATTGCACATTTTGGTATTATTTTATTAACTATCACTTAAATCCTAATCCGATGCCTCATGGTGATATGGAAATCATTCTGAGTTCTCAAAAGATATGCCAGAGGAATGCAAGCTGGTGATAGACTGAGTATTGAACATCCAAAGCCTGGCTCAGCGTAAAGAGGCTTTATCACCACACTGGTGATGAATTGTTCTGACCACACAGCTCCTAAAGACTATCTACTAAATTTGAAGCAAGAGTTCTTAATCTGGTATCTGTGAGGTGGGCTGATTTTTTTTTTTTTGCTTTGTTTTGTTTTTAAACCCTTAACTTCTGTGTATTGGCTCCTTGGTGGAAGAGTGATAAGGGTAGGCAATAGGGGTCAAGTGACTTGCCCAGGGTCACACAGCTGGGAAGTGTCTGAGGTCACATTTGAACCTAGGACCTCCGGTCTCCAGGCCTGGCTCTCAATCCACTGAGCTACCCAGCTGACCCCTGGGCTGATTTAAAAAAAATTATGATGTCTGTATTTCAATTCAATTGATTTCTTTTGTAATCCTGTGTTTCACTTTATGCATTTAAGAACTTTATTCTATAAATGGGTTCGTAGGCTTGCCCAGACTGCCAAAGGAGTACATCACACACACACACACACACACACACACACACACACACACACACACACACACACAAATTAAGAATCCCTCTTTTTATGGGAGTGCATATAGTCTATTCTAGTTAGAGGGAATATTTTAGTTCGAGGAAATAGTTTAGAGGCAATATGCAGTGATCAAATTTGAAGTCCTTGAAATACTGATGAAAAGGACCTTAAAAATCCCCTCTTCCAAATTCCTCATTTTATTGCTGAAGATGGATCCCTGAGACCTGAGACCTCTTACATGAGGTCACACAGATAGTTATTGTCAAGGTGGGACAAGAACCCTGGTTTCTAGACCTTCCAAACCTAGGATACTGGTTGCTCCCTTCTTTTGGCCACCTTTCTTGTAACTGGGTATCAGAGGTATTTGTTCATGGGCCCCACTTCTAGACCCCAAATTCAAACTGTTTCCAACATGGATTCTACTATCACTAATTATTTTTATATTTATTTTTCTTTTTATAAATTTTAAAATATTTATAAATTTATTTATAATTTATAAATTCAATTTGACACACATTTATTAAGCACCTGCTATATGTCAGGCTCTTTGTTAGGTCGTGGGGATATGAGGATAAAAATGATATAGTTTCTGTCTTCAAGGACTTGATAGTCTCTTTGATGAAATGAGAATGAGGGTAAAAGGGGGTTAAAATATGGCTTGTACACAAATAAGTTTCCTATAAAAGAAGCTTCATGGTAAACAGTGCGCTGAACTTAGAGTTGAGAAAACTTGGATGCAAATTTTGATTTCTACACATAAACTGTGTGATCCCAGGCAAGTCGCTTAATTGCTCTGAGTCTTAGTTGGGGATAATAATAACTGAAATGCTTACCTCTCTAGATTCTTACAAGGTCCAAATGGTAAGATGTTTTATAAACTTCAAAATCACTATCTAAATGTCAGTTATTATCATTACAAAGGCAGAAGCAAAAGAACTATCTAGCTAAAAAAGCAAAGAAAAGTTTTAGCATTGAACATTTGGAAAATTTGCAGATAGGGAGATCAGGGAAGGTTTCACAAGGGGGACAAAGAAACTAAGCCTTGAAGAAGAGAAGGATTCCTAAAAAAGTCCGTATTCTAGCCACTGAGGTCTGCTCAAATGTGTAGCTGCAATGAGATGGCATGTTGGGTTGGGATAAAAGCCAGTAGATGAGTCCAGTGGTGTCAAATTCAGATTGAAATGGACCTCTGTGGGACACATATTGATTTATAAAACTATAAATTAACCTTTCCCATTATTTTGTTGTTATTGTCAATCATTTCCCATTTATACATATTTTTTTAAACCCTAACTTTCTGTTTTAGAATCAATACTGTGTATTGGCTCCAAGGCCAATACCAAGAGTGGTAAGGGCTAGGCAATGGGGGTTAAGTGACTTGCCCAGGGTCACACAGCTGGGAAGTATTGAGGTCATCTCCCATCTCTAGCCCTGGCTTTCAATCCACTGAGCTGCCTAACTGCCCCTGCCATTTATATCTTAAGCTGGTTCTGTCACTCTGGAGTTTTGCTGGCTGAAAGCAGCCCTGGAGCATGAGTTTGATGCTCCTGGTCTAATCTAACTAGAGTACAGAATACATTCAGAAGAGCCATGTAAAAGGGGGAAAAAGCCTGGATAGGTAGGCAGAAGTCAGATCCTGGAGGGCCTTAAATTCAGGCTGCATCCTGAAGGGAATAGGGAACCACAGAAAGTTTTTGAGCAAAGGTGTGTAAGATGGCTAGAGCTATACATTAGAAAGATTGTTTGGGCAGCTGTGTGAAGAATGCATAGAAAAGGAGGAGATAGCAGGGAAAGATGCAGAGGAAGGGAGACTTTTTGGAAGTTAGAAGCAGAGAGATGCAAAAGATGTCATAAAGGTAGACTGATCAGACACTAGGGATGAGAAAGAAGAAAGCCATCAGAGATGACAATTGTCTTGAGCCCAAGTGATGGGGAGGGCAAGGGTACCAGCAGCAGAAAAAGGGAAGGGGGCAGCTAGGTGGCTCAGTGGATTAAGAGCCAGAGCTAGAGATGGAAGGTCTTAGGTTCAAATGTGATCTCAGATACTTCCCAGCTGTGTGACCCCGGACAAATCACTTAACCCCCATTGCCTAGCCCTTGCTGCTCTTCTGCCAATACTACGTATTGGTTCCAAGGCAGAAGGTAAGGGCTTCAAAAAGAAATAGAAAAAGGGAAGCTGGGAGAAGAAGTGGTTTAGGTAAGATGATGAGATGAGGAAAAGGACTAATGGAATGAGGCCTAGCTTTGTGGCATTGGAAATTCCAACTAGATTCCATTACCCTCAGCCAAACTGCATCTTTACAGTACTGCTTTCAATAAAAGAAATTCATCTGTGGTCAAATTTCTTGGCTCTATTTTTCCTTATTGCTTTTTATGTTTTTTATGTACTTCATACCAACTCTTGAGTGATCTAGGAAGTGGGTTCATAGGATTTCCATGAGATATTGGAAGGTGACTCTAAATGTTCCTAGGAAGTTTCCAACAAAGGTGGTACTGATTATATCTAATTGTAGCTTGGTATTGACTATTTTCTAGTCTCTGTTCATGATGATCATAAATCTACCTAAGTGGTATATTGACAAATTCCCAACTTTCTGTATCTCCTTTTGTCCCATGAATCTTTGTATTTCTTGGACCTTAAAGTAACAGAAATCTCAAATGACTTCTCACTCCCATTTAAGTTTACCTTTATGGACTAAAGTGCCATGGTTAAGGTCACCTGCCAAGGACCTTACTGAAATTCACTGTGTGGACCATCATTCAGTCAGGTTGAAACGGGGCTAACTTTAATGCATAATTCATCTGAGTTAGTTGCCTATGTTGTACAATTTTAAGGAGACCTTCCCCCCAAAAAAACAATCCTCTTCACCTACCTGTTGCAGTATTCCATGGTGTTAATGGACCATAATTTGCTTTATTCTTCCTTTATTGTGGGACAAATTTTCAGATCCATGACTAGGACAAGCAGAGAAGGGTTTTGCCCCAGGGTCATAACATTTAGATGTTAACAGCTCTTAAATGCCTTTGGAAATGAAGAAAATGAGCTCAGTATCTAGCAAACAAGAGTAATTTGTGAAAATAAAAAGCTAAAATGAAGATTTCCTCTCTCTAATCCAAATCCCAAGTGAGGAACAGTACTCCGCCAGCTTTGTATTCCACAGTCTCTATCCACAGGTTATAGTGACACAGGGTTCCCCTCTCTCTCCACAACCTCCAACAAAAATTGTCTTTAAAAGTTCACTTAAGGACACTTCTCATATTGTTTGTTCCCTCATTGTATTTATATAAAGCTTATCCTAGGCCAAAAAATGCTAGTTACAATTTTGTTTTAAATGTTTGTAATTTTTCTTTTGCTATTATAAGTAGTACTTCTGGTTGCATATTTGTGCAATTTACCTTTTTTCCTTTGGGATTATGTCCATAAGGCATATTCTCAGAACTGGAATTATCATGTCAAGTGTCAACAATTGTATGTCTCTTATTATATACTGCTGATGGCTTCTCAGAAAAACTGAAGCAGCTCTCCACTGATTTTTATTTATCACTTAAATCTATTTTTTTGCTACAATTGTATCATGGGTATATAACATAATTTTACAGCTGTTTTAACGAGGGCTTTTTAAATTGCTAGTGAAATCGTGTAATTTTCCACATGTTGATTTCTGATCTGTTCCCTTCTATGGAAACTATTTGTATCTTTTTGGTTCAAATAGATATGGTGGCATTTATACTACAATCAGTTATGTCCATTATATAATTTTCCCCACTCAACTTCTTTTTTGTTTTGTCCCATTTTTACCTTAGACCTCAGATCCTAGACAAATCACTTACCCCAGTTGCCTCAGTTGCCTCATCTGTAAAATGAGCTAGAAAGGGAAATGGCAACCATTCCAATACCTCTTCAAAGAAAACCCTAAATGAAGTAACAAAGAATTGGACATGACTGAAATGACTGAACAACAACAAATATATCTTGGTCATCTCCTTAGTATTTATCTACAAAGTCAGAGACAAGTTCTAATAATAATGATGATGATACCTAACACTCATATAGAACTTGAAGGTTTATGAGACATTTTATTTATATTATCTTATGTGAGCTTCACATAACTCTGTGAAATTGTGGTGATATTATTTCTCTTTTATAAATGAAAAACTGAGGCTCAGAGACATTAAGTGATGTGCCCAGCCTATCATAGCTATTAAGGGAGGATTCAAACCCAGGATTTCCTGACACTAGACCCAATACTCTATCCACTAGACCAAGCTGGTTCTCTTATATGTATTTCTGAAGGGAGTTCCCCAGTATTGTACCTCTACCCCATCACAGGGAGCCATCCCATGTGTCAAATAGTATTTTTTTTAAACCCTTACCTTCTGTCTTGGAGTCAATACCGTATATTGGCTCCAAGGCAGAAGAGTGGTAAGGGTAGGCAATGGGGGTCAAGTGACTTGCCCAGGGTCACACAGCTAGGAAGTGTCTGAGACCAGATTTGAACCTAGGACCTCCCGTCTCTAGGCCTGGCTCTCAATCCACTGAGCTACCCAGCTGCCCCCTCAAATTGTATTTTTTTTAATGTTTACTTTCTGTCTTTGAAGAGCAAGGGTTAAGCAAATGGCATCAAGTGACTTGCTTGGTGTCAACAGCTAAGAAGTGTCTGAGATCAGATTTGAACCCAGGCCCTTCCAACACTAGGCCTGGTACTCTATCCACTGTGTCATCTAACTGCCCCACAAATAGTATTTTTTCCCTTTTAAAAAATTATTTTTATTTTTTCAGATTACATGTCTATATAAAATTTAATATTCATTTTCTGACATTCTACAATCCATGTTTTCTCTCTCCTTCTTATCCTTCCCCAAGAAGGCAGCTAATATGAGATAGGTTATGGTATATTATCATATAATACATATTTCACTGCTCATCATAGTGTGAAATAAGACATCTCCTACATTAGAAAAAATTCATGGAGGAAATAAAGTGAAGAATGGCATTTTCCATCTGCATTTGGACTCTGCTCCTTCCATGGCAGTAGATATTCTTTTTTTTGTCATGTAGTCCCTAGAATTGTCCTGGACCCTTGCCTTGTTAAAAAAATCATTCACATTGATCATTTTATATTATTGTTGTTACTGTGTACAATGTTCTCCTGGCTCTACCCACTTTGCTTTGCATCACTTCATAGAAGTCTTTCCAGATTTTTTGTGATCATCTAGTTTGTCATTTCTTACGGCACAATAGTATTCCATTACAATCATGTACTACTTGTTCAACCATTCCCCAGTTGATGAGCATCCCTTCAGTTTCCAATTCTTTGCCACCATGAAAAGAAGTGCTATAAATATTTTAGAATATATAGTTTCTTTTTCTTTTTCCTTGATCCACCTTAAAAAATAAATCTAATAATGGTATTGCTGGGTCAAAAAGTATACACAACTTTATAACTCTTTGAATACAAATAGTATTTTTTAAAGTCAAACATTTAAAAAAGGAGAAAAATTAACCCAACTGACCAGAACATTGAAAAAGCCTAAAAACATGTGCATTGTGCAAGATTTACAAACTTCTCCTGTTCACAAAGGGGTGGGTTGGAAGTATCTTCTCATATCTTTTCTGGCTCACAATTTTTATTTAATCAGGCTCTACATACTGGAAAAGAGACAAAACCACTGTACTATATTATGATTTGTAATCCATAAAATTAATGTAAATTATTATTATGTTATAATGAACTCGGAGAGACAATTTTCAGTAGAAAGTTGGCTCCTTGAAAACAAGGACTATTTTTTTGTAGGGATAGGAACTGGATTTGTGATTTCATTCCTATGGGGAATTCCTTGGTGAGGAAAATCCCTCTACCAGTACAGGTAAAAACTTTTTTTGCAATTTACAGTTTTAGTGTTGCCTAGAACAGTAAAGAGTAAAGTGATTTTCCCAGGGTCACATTGATGGTATGGGTCATCCATTACATCATGCTGCCTCTCATTGAGGAAAGGGGAAAAGACAGGTTGGAATGAGAAAACACACACATGTATAGAAATTTAATGTCAGGTGATTCTGACAAACATTCGAGGATCTCAAAGGGGTGAGGAGAATGAGATGTGGTGATAAGGATGACATGTATCAGGAGGGCCACTGGAGCTGGTAGCAATCAGAGGTGAGGTTTATTGATGACAGCTAGTATTTTATAAAGAAAGTGACTTGAGCTAAGGGATTAGGTAAGCTTTTTACATGAACAATGGTTAGTGCTGATTTACAATCTTAGTACAATGACTTAGTTTACCTCACCGAAGCTTAGGCAGAGTTTTCTATAGAATAATAAATCACAGGTAAATATGTAACCATCTAACCAAGCTTCTCACAGAATTCCTGCATCAGTAATTTCTTAGTTAAGTATGATCACCTTCTTATGTAGATAAAGCATTGGTAGCAGGATATTGTTTCTTTCTGGGGAAAAAAAGTAGCATGGCATCTATAATCATTCCGTACCCTCACCCCAATTTCAGTAGTTACAAAGATGCTAGCCTATCCACTGCAGCAGGGTACCATCTGCTGAATGTCTGTTCATCAGTAACCAGCCAAGAATCCTAAATATTTTGACTATGTAGGTGCAGCACAAATGAATGTTAGCACAATGGAGGAGGCATGGCAGTTGATCTGGGGGGACAGAAAGGCAGAAGTTGCTACTGATTTTCCTAACTGTGGCATCAGCATCTCTCCCAATCCAAGACAGTCCAGAGAGAAAGCCTGGACTCTGATGTGGGGTTCCTTACTTGATCTTTAAGGGTGACTGTAGAACTTATAATGTTTGAAGGAAGGAGAGGATAAGAGCCCAATGTGAAACAGTCTTCTTCACATGGTCATGTAGCTCTGGAGATTCTGGCTACTCAAGTGGCTTTCCCTAGGTGTCTATTCGAGTATCACTATAGTGTGTGTATAGGGACAGTTGGGTAGAGCCCGAGGCCTAAAGTCAGGAAGACCTGAGTTCAAAGATGGCCCCAGATATTTACTAGCGGTATGACCCTAGGCAAGTCACTTAACCCTGTTTGCCTCAGTTTCTTCATCTGTAAAATAAAGTGGAGAAAGAAATAAGAAACCACTTCAGTAGCTTTGCCAAGAAAATTGCAAATGAGATCATAGAGTCAAATACAACTGAAAATGATTGAGTATTAACAACATAATGTATATTCCCCTAGAAAAGTCCTTTTTTAAAATCAGAATGTGCTATAAGCCATCTGAGACTACAGATTAAAAGTGTACCAAAGGCTAGGCTCTACTGCCCCTTCATCACGATCTACTAGGCACCTATGCTATGTACCTAGATCTACACTGATGACCTACTCCAATGTCCCACTGCAGTGTGGAGATGATTCTGAGAGAGTGAAGGCTATGTGTGCTAGCAGAACACATTCCCTGGTAAATGCTTATGAAACAGAAGAGGCTTTCTGTATAGGCCATCAACAGTCTATTTGTTTTTCAACCAAGGACCAGGTTTCTCAGGGGGAAAGTGTCATTATGTCTGGAATTGCTTGTGGCCAGTATATGTGTTTAAATGATCATATTGTCTTTCCTGCTGTCCAGGGAGCTCTCCAATAGATAGAACTATATTTCTCCCATCAGATTAAGGGCTTCCGATAGGTCGGGGACCAAATCTACTAAGAATTTCTCAGAAGTTAAGACAATCTTTATCCTATTAAACCAAGAATTCCCTCTGGATGAAAGCAAGGCAATTGCTAGAGTCTGCTTGACAATTTGACTGTTCCCTTCACAATTCTTGGAATGTTGTACTCATTCCCTTATTCAAATCTTTATTCCTTATGTTCCCTGAGGCCCAGAATCCTCTCCTCTTTCTGAAACCTTACACACGCATGCACACACATGCACACACATGCACACACTGCCTCGCCAAAGCCTATACATAATATAAATATCATTTCAATTCTCATCTCTTCCATGATATCTTTCCTATTATCACATAGTAGATAAAGTGTTAGGCTTAGAAGAGTCAGGAAGATATGAGTTCAAATCCTACCTCAAACACACTGGCTGTATGACCTTAGACAAGTCTCCTAATCCCTCTGAGCCTCAAAAGTCTCATCTATAACAATGGGGGATAATAATTGTACCTACCTTGGCAACTCTAAAAAGCTACATAAATATTAGCTATTATTATTCTATTATAGTTGTTCCTGGCAATTTTTACTATTTAGTATTCACTAATTGTCTCAAATGCCCATGTCTTGTTATAAGTCTATAAGCTCTGTGAGGGAAGAGGACATCTCTTGAATTTCTCTCCCCCTTCCCCTCCTCCCCCCCCCCCCCACGGTACCTAGCAAAGACTTTAGAAAAGAGTAGACATCTATTACCAAAATGAACAATATGGACAATAGGTTTTGAATGATAATACATGTAAAACCCAGTAGAATTGCCTGTCAACTATGGGAGAGGGGAAGTTAAAGGGGAGGGAGACAACATGAATCATATAATCTTGGAAAAACTTATGTGTAAATTTGTTAATGGAATAAAATAAAGAAAAAAATTTTAAGAGCACATATTAGTTGAATTAAATATGCAAGATCAAAACAGAGCAGTTTTCATTTGATTTCCTTCATAGGTTTTTTCTGTATATGTGATACATTTTTTTTCATAGCATGAGGAATATGGAAATATGTCTCATACGAAAGCAATCAGACTATTTACCATCTTGGAGATTAGAGTAGGGAAAGGAGGGAGGGAGAGAATCTGGATCACAAAAGGTCAGATAACAATTGTTAAAAATTGTTTCTATATGAAATTGAAAAAAATGTAAGAATTAAAATTTTTAAAAAGAATTACATAAGGGGGCAGCTGGGTAGCTCAGTGGATTGAGAGCCAGGCCTAGAGATGGGAGGTCCTGGGTTCAAATCTGACCTCAGACACTTCCCAGCTGTGTGACCCTGGGTGAGTCACTTGACCCCCCATTGCCTACCCTTACCAGTCTTCTGCCTTGACTCCAAGATGGAAGGTAAGGGTTTAAAAAAAATTACATAAGAAATGAACTACAAAGTTTCCACTAAGAATCTTTCAGAACTTTTGGCCCAGGTACTTGTCATTGGTAGACAAGGAGATAAGAACCATCGAATTGACCAATGGGAAGGATCCAGTGGGGATGAGATGCTGTACCCTAAATTTTTTTAGCACCTGAGGTATGCATCCTTGGAAGCTTGTGTCTCCAGGAAAACTCACAGGGAAAGGCTTCATATCACCCTACTCCTGCTGTTCTGGTCCCTTCTCAGGAGGACATAACTTATCTCTTCTAGAAAAAGAAGATAAGAGATTCTGAGAAAGGGAAAACAAGTTGATGTCACATTGGCCCTGGTTCAAAACTCTATCAAACAAAGGAAATATTGTCCTAAAATACTAGTTTATCTTCTCTGTTATGTATATTGAGGATAGACAATTTGAGTATTGCCCAAGAATCTCAGTGTTTTTTGAGACTTTTCCTCTGGTATGTTACTTTTTATTCCCCTTAAAAATATCATTTTGGGTTTTTCACTAAACAAACTCATCAGTCTGAGAGACAAGCACATTCTTTGAGTCTGAAAAGCTAGAACTGTCCAACATACGTCCCCCAGAGGAAGGGTCTCGGAGATCTCATTGGAGCTAAGGTTAGAGTTGGATTTTACATCATTTTTTAGGAAATTTGTTTTCTCTTGGTTCAATCTGGTCAGAGTCGAATGCCAACTCAGAGAGAAAAACCAACACATTATAATTTAATTCCCTAGTTTGGGTAGTTTTCCCCTCTTCTCTATCCCTGGAGTTTGCTAATCCTTTCCCAACATACCATCACAATATATGTGTGGAGTGAGAGGATAACAGGAATAATTCTCAGCTTCTTGCCAAATGGGTTGATCTTTCAATTTTGTCAACAGCAATAACCTTTGTGATCTATGTTCTTTTTCTTTAACCCTTACCTTCTGTCTTAGACTCAATACTATCAGTTCCAAGGCAGAACAGAGATAAAGGCTAGGCAGCTTGAGTTCAAATCTGACCTCAGACACTTACTAGCTATGTGATCCTTGGACAAATTATTTAGCTTATGTTTGCCTCAGTTTCCTCAACTATAAATGGAGATCATAATAGCATCTACCTCAAAGAGTTGCTCTGAGGTTCAAATGAGATAATTTTTAAATTATTTTTAATTCCTTTACTTCTGTCTTTGTAACAATTCTAAGATAGAAGAGCAAGGCTAGGCAAATGGAGTTAAGTGACTTGCCCAGGATCACACAGCTAGAAAGTATCTGAGGCCAGGCTTGAACCTAGAACTCCCCATCTCCAAACCTGGCTCTTTATCCACTGAGCCACCTAACTACCTCCACAGTATTGATTTTAAGATGGGTAACTAGCTGCAAATGAACAAGTGGCTGAGATTGTAAATAACCTTGATTCAGTAGCTTAGGTTGTGTGGTTGTGTGCCTCCCTCTAGTCTGGTTGATGTCGTTAGAGATTCTATATTGCCTTTTAAAAAAACAGCTTATCTTCTGTCATAGAATCAATACTAGGCCAGTAAGGGTTAGGAAATTGGAGTTAAGTGACTTGCCCAGGATTACATGACTAGGCGATGTCAAAGGCCAGATTTGAACCCAGATCCTCCTGATTCCAGGCATAGTGCTCTATCCACTGTGCTACCTAACTACCCCAAGATAACATTTTTAAAAGCATTTAGCACAATACCTGGCAGATGGTAGAGTATATATAAATATTCATTCCCTTTACTCCCATATATGTGTGTGCGTATCTACCCACATATACATATATAATACATATTTATACAAATACATTATGTATATATAATCTATGCTCATTTTCATTACAGGGCATCTCTAGTGAATGAGTTTGTAATATCTCATGATGTTATTTGTGTAACAAAGGCTTACAGGCCATTTTCTCCTAAATCCCCTGGGAAGACAAGAAGTTTAAGTATTATTTTCATCCTAATTTTTGGGTTCATATCTATGATCTCATCATATGCCCAATGAAGAAACTCCCTTCACTAATGCAGATGGGCAACAGGGCTGGAACTTACAGTCTAAAGGAGTTACCAAAGGTGTTAAGAGACTGTGTTCACACAGAAAATGTATGTCAAACCATAATGTAGGAGCATATTAGGAGTTATTTTGTTGTTGTTGCTTTTTAAACCCTTATTTTTTGTCATAATAACAACTCTTTAGACAGAAGGGCAAGGGCTAGGCAATTGGGGTTGTGACATGCCCAGGGTTACACAGCTAGGAAGTGTCTGAGGCCAGATTTGAAGTCCTCCTGACTCTAAACCTGGTGCTCTACCCACTATGCCCATGGTGGTGAACCTATGGCACATGTGCCAAAAATGGCACACAGAGCCCTCTCTGTGGACAGCACCTGCCAGAGTTTGTTACTAGAAAGCCAGAGGGACTGGGACAGAGCTGTTCCCCTCCCCTTCTCCATAGACTTGAGGACATTTCTCACTTCCCCCACACCTCTGCCCAGCAGCCAATGGGAGTGCTTCCTTCCTCCTCTGACTGGGATAAGGCACTGCGGGTGGGGAGAGGGGGCTCACATGCTTTGTGAGGGTACAGCACTGACTGCAGCCTGTTGAGTCTGTAGTGAAAGTGATTCCCAGGGTGGGGTTGGAGAGGAGCTAGGTTTGAGGGGAGCATAGTTCACAGCATGGTACATAGCTAGAGGGGAACAGAGCTGGAGGGGAGCAGAATGATGGGGTCAATCTCCTCCCCTTCTCTACATGCTCACCTGTCCCTCAACCTAGCAGCCCAAAGGGAGTGCTTCCTCCATCCCGTCTGGGTTAAGTGGGGGAGGGAGGAAGAGATGAAGGTGGGGGTGGCACTAAGTCTCTAGGGGGTTGGGCATGGCACTCAATCTGTGGGGTGGGGTGGAGCAAGGCCTAGTACTCCATCTCTAAAAGGTTCCCCATCATTGCACTGCCATCTAGCTACTCCTCAGATTGTTTTTTTTCTAACTTAATGTTTTACTGATACACATTGTCATTATATGCAAATACTTTCCATGAAATACTCCCTCCCTACACTGCAATTGTAACTTGTTATTATTTACTAAATTGTATTCTATCAATTAAAATATATATTTGAAAAAAGAAAATGTTTTATAAACAGAGCATGAACTCTGATCTTGCTGAATCTAAGACCTAACCTCTCTCTACCATTCTGCCTTCTCCTAGGCAAGCTTTATTGTCTCCATTTTACAGATGAGAAAAATGAGACTCAGAGGCATTAAGTGATTTCCCAGTGATCACACAGCTAGTAAATTTCAAATCTGGAACAAAAATTCAGAATGTGGCCTGCTTTCCATTACAATATTATTTACTTCCCTGACAATATGAAAAGACTAGTCACTTGCAACCAGAAGACAGAAGAAGAGGAGAAATGGGTCATAAAAAGAGGAGATGGGAACCTCTGAAGACAAACTTCTCCAACTTCACAATTTCCCTACATAAAGCAGATTGGGACCATGCAGGCAGGCCTGGATTTTCCTGCCTGGTAGTGGCATGGTCTCCTCCTGTTTACATTCCAATTCTCCCTCTTGTACAGATTAGGGTAGAAGAGAGAATGGGCGATGAAGTGTGGTGTCCCCAGAAAACCCAGGAAGAATCTAGTGCTCTAATTAACAATCATGGCTATGGAATGCTATCCCCTAAGAATTTTGTGTAAGAAGTTTAAGGAGCAGAGAATGGGGTGCGTGCATGCCTCTGTGTGTGTGTGTAAACATATGCAAGATTCTGGATTCTGAGATTCCCTGGACTGACTAATTAGGACATGATGATTTTGTCAAAACCTGAGCTACTTAACTAAAACTTCTGCATCCCCCATTCAAATCCCCAACTCTATATACACACACCCCATACTCTATTATCAGCCCCCATTAACCCCCAAATCTGATACATATACGCATGTATTTTACCAGTCCCCCCTCTCAATTCTATCACACTCCTACATATACTTTATTATTAGCCCCCCATATGAACCCCTAACTCTAACATATATACACATATAAAACCCCAAGCCATTCACTATCTTCAGGTACTGAGCATTCAAATGTACCTTCTTCGTTCCAAGCACTGTACCTGGTCTTGGAAATATAAGGGCAAAAATGAGTATCTTCCAGCAATACCAGTATATCCCAAAGAGATCAGAGATAGGGGGAAAGGACCTACTTGTACACAAATACTTTTAGTAGCTCTTTTTGTAGTGGCAAAGAATTGGAAATTGAAAGGGTGTCCATCAATTGGGTAGCTGAGTAAGCTACAGTACATGGTTGTGGAAAACTATTGATCCATAAGAAATGATGAACAGAATGATTTCAGAAAAAGTTGGAAAAGCTTATATGAACTAATGTGAAGTAAAGTGAGCAGAAGCAGGAAAACAGTGTATACCATAACAGAAACATAGTACTATCTTCAATTGTGAAGGACTAAACTATCTGGATATCAGATTTTCTGTTTAAGTCTGGTCTTTTCTTCAGGAATACTTGGAAATCTTCTATTTTATTAAATGACCATACTTTCCCCTGAAAGAATATAATCAGTTTTGGTGGGTAGGTGATTCTTGGTTGTAAACCCAGTTCCTTTGCCTTCCATGGACTAAACTATTATCAGCAGAACAAGTTTCTAAGATAACCCAAGGGACTCATGATGAAAAATGCTATCCATAGCCAAAGAAGGAATTGTTGGAATCTGATTACAAATCAAAGCATGCCATCTTTACTTTACTTCCTTCATGAGTTACTTTTTATCTTCAGCCATGACATGGGAAATATGGAAATATGTATTGCATGAAAGCACTGGTATAACCTATACCAGACTATTTACCACTTTGGAGAATGGGTGGAGGGAGGGAGAGAATCCATATTGAAAAATGTCAAAAAAAAAAAAAAACAATGATCAAAAATTACTTCTACGTGTATCTGAAAAAAATAATTTTTTAAATTTTAATTTAGTGTCTTGCACTCAAGAACCTTATATTTTTGAGCTTTGGCTATGGGAGGGGGTGGGGAGGAGGGAAAGAACATGAATCATGTAACCATGGAAAAATTTTCTTACTTAACCAATATTATATCATAAATAAATTATATATTATAAATAAATATATATTTAAAAAAGAACTCTAGCATACATATATACAAGTATATGCAAGATATATCCAAAATAAATTCAAAGTAATTGAGGGAGAGGCACCAGCAGCTGGGATGGGGTAGAGGGTGTGGTTGAGGCTGGGAATGGAATGGACAAACCAGAAAGGTCATCATGTGGAAGATGGTATTTGAGATGAGCTTTGAAGAAAGCTAAAGGCTCTAAAAGGTAGAGTTGAAGAAGGGAGTGGATTCCAGGCATGGAGAAATAGTTTATGTATAGACACAGAGATAAGAAAGTGTCATATAAGAGGAATTAACAAGAAGGGCAATTTGACTTTTCCAAAGAGTGCAGGAAGGGAAGCAATTCACAATAAAACTGGAAAGGTAAGTTGGACCTGGGTTGTGAAGGACTTTAAATCCCAAACAGATGAATTTATACTTGATCCTACAGGCAGTTGGGAACCACTGATGTTTATTGAGCAAGGGAATGCCCTAATTCAGTGATGGCAAACTTTTTAGAGATGGACTGCCAGGCCCTACCCCCATCCCACCTCCCCAAACCAAGTGCTGTACTTGCCTCTCCCAGCCTAGTCCCCTCTTCTTTGCTGTCTCCAACCTAGACAGGAGAGGGAGGAAATGCTCCCACTAGGCTGCTGAGCAAAGGGACAGATGATAAGAGGTGGAGAGTGGGGAGGAGATTGGCCTCATCACTCTGCTCCCCTCCAGCTATGTGCCATGCTGTGAGCTATGCTCCCCTCAAAACTAGCTCCCCTCCAACCCCACCATTGGAATCACCTTCACCACAGACTCAACAGACTGCAGTTAATGCCACACCCTGACACAGCATGTGAACCCCCCCACCCCCAAGTGTCTTACCCCAGTCAGGGGAGGGAGGAATCACTTCCATTGACTGCTGGGCAGAGGGGCAGGGGAAGTGAGGAATGTCCTCAGGTGCATGGAGAAGGAGAGGGGAACAGCTCCTCCTTGAGTCCCTCTGGTTTTCTAGTAACAAACTCTGGCAGGTGACTATAGGCGTGCCAACAGAGAGAGCTCCAAGTGTCCTTTCTGGCATGCATGCCATAGGTTCACCATCACTGCCCTAGTCAGATTTATACCATAGGAAAATCACTTTCATAGCTGGCTGGAGGATAGATTTGAGTATGGAGAGACTAGAGGTGGGGGAGGCAATTAAAATATTGCAATAGTCCAGGCTAGAAGTGATGAGGATTTGAACCAGGACAGAAGCCATTTGAGTAGAGAGAAAGGGGCAGATAAGAGAGATGTTGTGAACATAGAATCATCCAGACTTGAGGACTCTCTGGATACATGAAGTGGGGAAAAGTAAGGATTGAGGATTATGTCAAGATTGCAAACCTAGAAGGATGTTGATCCCCTCAACAAAAATGGGAAAGTCCAGAAGGGTATATTGGGGGGGAGGGCAGGGAAACCTATATGTTTTGGACATGTAGAGCTTGAGAAGCTTATAAGACATCTAGTTTGAAATGTCCCATAGGCAGATGATGATGTGGAATTAAAGTCCAGGAGAGAAGCTGGGACTGTATATAAAGATCTGAGAGTCATCTACATAGAGATGAAAAGTTGAATCCATGGGAACTGTTGAGATCACCAAGTGAGAGTATAGAGGGAAAAGGGAAGAGGGTTGAGAACAGAGTTTTGGAGTCTGCTCACAGAGAGAAGACAGGATATAGATGACAATTCAGGCAAGAAGATGGAGAAGTGGTCAGACAGAGCAGTGCCAAAAAATTCAGAGAAGAAAGTTTATCCAGGAGGAGATGCTGGTCAGCAGTGCCAAATGCTGCAGATAAGTCAAGAAAGACAAATTCATTCATTAAAAAAAGAAAATATTTGAAAAGAGAAGGGTTAAACAACTTTTTCACTTCTTTGCTTTCCCTTCCTCAGCTGAACAGCTGTGCCTGCAGAAGCCTAAACAATGTTTTTCAAAATAGTTCATAATGAGGACATCCCAGTCAGTATGCCTCACAGCCCTATGATGATCCAAGTTTGGGTCTTGAGGTTGGAACTCAGCTCTCAGGCTCTTCCAGGGACTGGGAATACCATTTGGAAGGGGGTGGGGAGAGAAAAAGAAGAGAATGAATTAGAAAAGAGATGGGGAAAGGAAAGAGAGAAAAGAAGGAAAGCAAAGCACAATAACAGAAAGAGAGGTAAGAAGGGGGAAATGAAGAATAAAAAGGATTGTAGATTTAGATTTGAAAGGGACTATATAGGGACAGCTAAGTGATACAGTGGATAGAGTTCCAGGCCTGAAGTCAGGAAGTCCTGAGTTCAAATCTGACCTCAGATCTTGCTAGTCACATGAACTATTTTTCTGAAAAAAAGAAGGAAAAGAGGGAGGGGGGTAGAGCAACTCCCTCATTTTACAGATGAGCAAACCTGAGGACCAAACCCTTGCCCAGGCAGCTTGTGGCAAGTCCTGTATTTAAACTTCGAACCTCTGACTCTAAATGTAGAACTCTTTCCCCTGTACCATAATGAGACAGGTAAACAAAAGGAAAGCAATTGTAAAAGTAGAATAAAGGGGAGAAGGAAGAAGGTAAAGAAGGGGGTGGAAAGAATGAAGAAGGGGAAAGGATAGATAAAAGGAATAGGTTTGAATAGGAAGGAGAAGGGGGGAAAGGAGAAGTTCTTCATTTCAGAACCAGTGTTGAGCAATTGTATTCTTAGCAGCTGGGCTCGAAATCTTGGACTCTTCAGGACGAAAGAGAGAGGAGACTCTTTTAGGGATCCCATGATCTTGAAGCCCCAGATTATGACTGCTACCTCACAAGATGCTATTCCTAGAAAATCAGAAATAATAGCAGTGACCTTGAATGAATGAATGAATGAATGAATGAGAAAATATCTATTAAAAAATTACCATGTGCTAAGCCTGGGGAATACAATACAGGAAACTAAGATAGCCCCTGCCCTCAGCAAGCATATAATTTTACATTCTGATGGAGGAAAGAAAATACATAGAGGGGGACTAGAAAGGAGAAGAGCAAAAGAGATTCAAAATGGTAGAATTTAGAAAAGAACAGGAAGGGGGCAGCTAGGTGACTCAGTGGATTGAGAGCCAGGCCTAGAGATGAGAGGTCCTGGGTTCAAATCTGAACAATTCCCAACTGTGAGACCCTGGGCAAGTCATATGACTCCCCATTGCCTAGTCCTTACTAGCAGTTACTGGTCTGCCTTGGAACCAATACCAAACAGTATTAATTCTAAAGCAGAAGGTAAGAGTTAAAAATTTTTTTTTCCATTTTAAAAAAAGGGGAAATGAACAGAAAGTGATATAGAAACTTGATTTTGGGCAAGATAAGGTGAAAACTCACTTATCAGAGCCCCTATTCCTCTAGAATTTACACCTCTTTCAGATGTTCATGTCCTGTCATTCTTTTTTTTTTTTTTTTTTTTTTTTTTTTTTTTTTAACCCTTACCTTCTATCTTGGAGTCAATACCGTGTATTGGCTCCAAGGCAGAAGAGTGGTAAGGTCTAGGCAATGGGGGTCAAGTGACTTGCCCAGGGTCACGCAGCTAGGAAGTGTCTGAGGCCAGATTTGAACCTAGAACCTCCCATCTCTAGGTCTGGTTCTCAATCCACTGAACCACCCAGCTGCCCTTATGTCCTGTCATTCTGATAGTTTGAAAGCTTCTGAGGGTCCGTGGTATAGAATTTTTCTTATCAGATTGGGGGGGGGTGTTTTCCAAGGGACCTATCCTTAAATATCCTACCCTAAGATATAATGTTCTCTTTCCTTTACTCCATATGGGGATAACTGTTCTATCTTCTCTCTCTACTACAGGGTTCAGTAATACTTTTAACATGGACACCAAGAGGCCCCGGATCATCCCAGGCTCCAAAGAAGCCTTTTTTGGCTACACTGTGCAGCAACATGAGATCAGTGGAAAGAAGTGGTAAGTGAACAATCTGCTCTCTAATCCATCTTTTATGCCCCATACTCAGTTAACTGTCCTGATGCAAAGACCTGGTCATATCACTCCTTTGCTCAGATTCCTTCCATGGCTCCCTATTACCCATCTCCCTAGTCTAGGATTTAGGGTCCACTCTATCTTTCGACCATACTGCGTGGTATTGTTTCACTACTCTATGCCTTAAACAGAGGGGATGACTAGCTATCATCCACACATACTTTCCCCCTCAGTCTCAATCGCTCAATGCTTGAACATCCTTTGAATTCTTGCTTCTTTGAAGTTCACTTCAAATGCTACCATCTCCACCATGTAGATTTTCCCAATTCTCCCTTTTCCCCAGTCCATATTATCCTTTTCTCTTGGCCCTCACATTATTCTTTACTTGTATTACTTAAATGAACACTTCCAGTGCTGATTTGGAGATTAACACCCTGGGTTCAAATCTACCTCTGATTTATTACCTGGTGATTTTGAGTAAGCTATTTAAGCTCTCCAACCCAAACCCATTATCTACTGCAGTGATTCCCAAAGTGGGCGCCACCGCCCCCTGGTGGGTGCTGCAGAGATCCAGGGAGTAGTGATGGCCACAGGTGCATTTGGGGGCGGTGAATAACTGTAAGGGGGTGGTGATAGTATGTGACAGGGGGCGCAAAATAATATTTTTTCTGGAAAGGGGGTAGTAGGCCAAAAAAATTTGGGAACCACTGATCTACTGAATGAAAGAATTGGACTAAATGGTCTCTATGGTCCTTTCCAAGATCTTAATCTATTATTCAGTGATCATGTTCTATCTTGTGTCTACTTCTCTAGGTAGGTGTTGTGTCTTCCTATTAGATTGCAAGTTTCATGGGTGCCGGGATTCTCAGATTTAAGCCTTGTTTATCTTCTACCACCCAGCACTACCTCGTATGTGATTTGTTTCATAAATGTTGGTTAAACTTTTAACCCTTAGGGGCAGCTGGGTAGCTCAGTGGATTGAGAGTCAGGCCTAGAGACGGGAGGTCCTAGGTTCAAGTCTGGCCTCAGACACTTCCCAGCTGTGTGACCTTGGGCAAGTCACTTGACCCCCATTGCCTACCCTTACCACTCTTCCACCTATGAGTCAATACACAGAAGTTAAGGGTTTAAAATAAAAAAACAAAAACAAACAAACAAAAAAACCTTTTAACCCTTTCCTTCTGTCTTAGAACTGATACTAAGTACCAAGATATTAAGTATCTTTATCATATATGTATAATAGATATTTATATAATTATTTTTATTAGGTTGTAAATTTCACTGGAGCAGGATTCTTGGATTTAATCCTTGAATATCTTCTATGACCCAGCACTACCTTATAGGTGATTTGTTTAATAAATGTTGGCTAAATTGTAACCCTTAGAACTGATACTAAGTACTAAGACATTAAGTATTTTTATTATTTATATATTTCTATTACTTCTATTAAGTATACTAAATATCAGTTCTAAGACAAAAGAGTAGTGAGAGGGCTAGGCAAATGGGGTTAAGACCCCAGATTCATACAGCTAGGGAGTGTCTAAGGCCAAATTTGAACCCAAGACCAACTCTCTATCCACTGAGCTACCTAGCTGCCCTGAATGGTTGGTTAAATTGAATTTCATTTTCCCAAACGCAGTTCAGTTTAGCTAAGTCACTGTGGCATAATGCCACTTTTATGGAGCTCCTGGACCAGTAGGGTAAACAAAAACAACACAAAGGAGGTGAAAGAATAATATAAAGCACTGTGTAGTTGGGCTCTGAGTGGTGAAGAACAGCCGAAAAGTGCTATAAGCCAGAGAAGAAAGAAATCAATCAATTGATAAGCATTTATTAAGCAGCTACTAGGCAGCTAAGCAAGTCATTTAGCCCTGTTTGCCTCCATTTCTTCATCTGTAAAATGAGCTGGAGAAGGAAATGGCAAACCACTCCAATATCTTTGTCAAGAAAACCCCAAATAAGGTTACTGAAGAGTTAGACAGAAGGCCAACAGCTGAAAAACAACAAAGCAGCTACCATGTAGCAGACACTAAGAATACAAAGGCAAGATGAAAGAATCCCTGCCCACAGGAAGCTTCTATTACACAGTTACAGAGGAATCTGAGAAGGCTTCATGGAAGAGGTGGGACTTGAGCTGTCTTGAGGGATAAATAGGACTTAAATACTAGGACCAATTCCCTGGGCTCTCTGAGCCGCTGCCAAAGCACAGCTGGAAGCATTATGAGAAAGGGCTAGGGCCAGAAAGCAGGCTCCAGCCAGATGTTGCTGCTCTGGCTGAAGGGGATTATTTGCAGGCTGAGAACAAACAAAAAGATGATTGTAGCACATAGGGTACTTCAGGCAGACACAGCACTTTCCGGACATCTTTGAGTCCAACCAAACTCTCTTCTGTCTGCTTAAGTCAGCATGATTCTAGTTCCCCATGACCTCACTTTCTCTTATAGACCTCAGGACTCCTTTCCCTGTTTCCCTTCTGGCCAGGTTCAAGGAATCCCAGCATCTCTGCCTATAGAGAGCATATTGAATTCTATTCTCTACCTCCAAAACCTAAAGTCTCAGAAAAAAAAATATGGATATAATTTTTTTTTTTTTAGCACAAGGTCTGATTTTCATTATACCCACTGACTGATTTCATTTAGGGCTTGAGCAGATGAACCCAGGCCTATTTTCATGCCCAGAACAGTCTTTCTTAAATTATTTTTTTAATAAAGGATCAAACCCAAAGGGTAGCAAAGCATCAGTAATGCCCACTATTAGTCCTAGCCTGCCCCATTTCCTTGCTTTCCTGAGGACAATAATAACCCACCTGCATTCATTTCTCAATGATTAGTACACTGTCACTCTCATCACATCCTCCCTCTTCTAGTGATTCTGAACCTCTGGCTTCCATTGTACTAATCCCATTCCCAATATCCTGTTGCCCACTCCCAGGTATCCATCTCTTCTAGCCTTCCCTACACACACACATCCCACTCAAGATGTCCTCTCCCCTTTCCACCTTGTTCTCTAAAATGCCTGCTCTCTTGGTAACAAACTTACCTTTATCTTAAACCTTTTTCTTTCTCATTCTTCCATCATCTGGTACTGACCAAGACCTGTCTCCCTCCTGATGACACAGCTTCCCTGGCCATCCTTTTACAGCACTGGCTGACCTTTCACTCATCCCCCTAATTCACTGCTGGTAGAGTCAGAAGTAAATACTCCATGCTCTTCACTTCTGCATTCTCCATCTACCATTCAGTAGCCTCTCCTTCATAGAGGCACAAACAATCCATATTTATCACCTAATCAAGATTTTGTTATCTGGAAGACCTTCTTCCTTCCATAATAAGTTTACTGTCTGGCTCTGAATCTTTCCAACCTAACTCCTGCCCTCATACTAGGGGATTTCTACATACATATTGATACTCCCTCAAATACCCTAACCTTCCCAATCCTCAACTTACTCATTTCTCAGGGCCAAATCTTCCACTCCACCTCAACTATAGACACAGAGAGCTGTATACTTGATCTTGCCATCACACATAAATGAACAATTTCCCCATTTTAAACTCCAAAATTAACTGATAACAATCTTTTGTTATTCTATCTTTAAAAAAACAAAACAAAACTCACCTTCAGTCTGAGAATCAGTACCGTATATTAGCAAAAGAATGGTAAGGGCTAGGCTATTGGAGTTAAATGACTTGCTCAAGGTCACACAGCTAGGACATGACTGAGGCCATATTTGAACCCAGGATATTCTCATCTCTAGGCTTGGTTCTCAATCCACTGACCATCTAGCTGCCCCCAATATTCTATCTTTCTTTCTTTTTGTCTTACAACCCCAAACCCTGTTCTTTTTCCTCATTGTGACCTCTAAGTTCTCCATACCTTAGTTCTTTTCTAGGCCATCCAGTATCATTTGCACTCTTTTTCCTTTCCCTTTTCAACCCTTTGGTGAACCAGCTCACTCTACACTATGCTCTTTCCTCAAGTACTCTTCCCTATTTTACTAATGGTTAATCTTGTCCTACCAAGCCCCAGCACTGGATTACCCCATACCATCTGCTGCTTTCATTCTTATTCAAGAAAAACAAAACTATTCTGACTTCATCCACTACAAACTTATGCCCTCATTGCTGCAAGACATTCCTTTTATACTTCCCTAATTAATTCACTATCACATTTACCACAATGGTTTTTCTAAAGTTTTTTTTATCCCTCCTCAAAACTCCCATGATTCCCATTTCCCCTCTTAGCTGAGAATTTTGCTTCATATTTCAATGAAAAAATTGAAGCCATTCTCCTTGAGTTCCCTCTTCTCCCTTCCTCCTCATCTTCATCATTTGGATACCTTCCTCCAATATTTCTTCATTTCATCTAACATTAAAAAAAATAGTCCTTCTCCTTGTGAAAGCAAAGCCTTCTACCTAAACAAGTGATCCCATTCCATCTTGTCTTCCCCAGCAGATTACGCTTTCCATTATCCCCACTCTCTCAATTACCTTCAATCTTTCCCTGTCTCCTAGCTGCTTTTCTACTATCTACAAAGATGCCCAAGTCTCTCTCATCCTCAAAAATCCCTCATTTAATCTGTCTAAACCCTCTCTCAACCTATATCTCTCTTCCCTTTCATAACTAAAATTCTTGAGAAAGCCATCATAGGTGCCTTCACTTCCCTTCAACTCACTCATATCTTAACTCTCTACAGTTTGACTTCATTAAACTAAAACTACACCCTCCAAATTTACCAATAACCCTTAAAAAAAAAACTCTTTCCTTCTGTCTTAGAATCAATGTTGTGTATCAGTTCCAAGACAGAAGAGTGGTAAAGGCTAGGCAACAAGGATTAAATGATTTGCCCAAGGTCACATAGCTGGGAAGTGTCTGAGATCAGATTTGAACCCAGGACCTCCTACCTTTAAGCCTGGCTCTCTATCCACTGAGCCACCAATAACTCTTAAATGCCAAATTTAACGGCCTGTTCTCAACTCTTATCCTTCCTAGACTTCTTTATAGCCTTTAACTCTATTAGTCACCCTGTTCTTGTTGATACTCTCCTCTCTTTAGGTTTTCATGACCCTACTCTTTTCTAGTTCTTCTGTCTGACCATTCCTCTGTGACCTTCACTGGATTTTTACCCAGACCACCCCGCTTACTTGTGGCTGTCCCCCAAGACTCTGTCCTGAGTCTCCTTCTCTCCTCCCTTATACTATTTTATTTGGTGATTTCATTAGCTTTTATGGATTTAATTATCATCTCCATCGAGATGATTCTTGGACTTGTTTAACCAGACCATACCATTTTCCTTACATTTAGTCTCACATCTCCATCCCAATTACATATCTCTCACTAAGATGTACCACAGAAATCTTAAGCTTAATGTGTCCAAAACTGAACTCATTATCTTTTCCCCAGAATCCTCCCTCCTTCCTGTCTTTCCAATTATTTTCAAGCATACCCCCATTCTTCTAGTTATCCAGTCTTGCAGCCTAGGTGTCATTGGAAACTCACTCTCTCTTACCCACCATATTCAATACATCGCCAAGCCCTGCTGATTCTACCCTTGCAGCATCTCTAGCATAAATTTCTCTTCTCTGATACTGCCATCACCCTGGTATAGGATTTCACCAACTCAAACCTGGACTACTGGTTGGTCTCCTTGCATCAAATCTCTCCCACTCTAGTCCATTTTCAACTCCACTATCAAAGTGACCTTCCTAAGGCACAGATCGGACAATATCACCACTCTCTCCTCCCTGCCCCTATTCCCTATACTCAGTGACTCCCTATTACCTCCAGAATAAACTACTCCGTTTGACTTCTAAAGCCCTTATAATTTGACTCCTTCCTACCTTTCCATGTTCTTATACCTTACCTCCATGTACTCTATAATTCAGGGACTCTGGTCTGCTTGCTATTCCTCAAACAAGACTCTTCATCTCCCAACTCTATGTGTTTTCTCTAACTCTCAGTCATATATGAAATGCTCTTACTCTTCATCTATATTTCATGGCTTCCCTGATTTCCTTCAAGACTCATCTAAGGGGCAGCCAGATTGCTCAGTGGATAGAGTGCCAGGTCTGGACAAGCCACTTAATCTCCTTTGCCTGGTCCTTTCTACTCTTCTGCCTTGTAATTTTTTTTTAAACCCTTACCTTCCATCTTGGAGTCAATACTGTGTATTGGCTCCAAGGCAGAAGAGTGGTAAGGGTAGGCAATGGGGGTCAAGTCACTTGCCCAGGGTCACACAGCTGGGAAGTGTCTGAGGCCAGATTTGAACTAGGACCTCCCGTCTCTCAATCCACTGAGCTACCCAGCTGCCCCCTCTGCCTTGTAATTGATACTTGGTACTGATTCTAAGACAGAAGGTACTGATTTTGATATCCATTGTGTTATTCAATACAATTTATAGAGTGTGCATTCAATGAAGATTTTCAGTGACTTCACAGTCTTCAATTTTTCCCTCTTCTGGTATTACCAAGTCCTTGATTTCAAGTCAGTTCATTTAATATAGTCTTGGAGATGATAATTATTTTTTATTACCCTGTTCTAGTCAGCAACACTTTTCTTGTGTTACTTGGAGCTGATTGTATCATTGGGATGGGGGTGGGGAGAAATTAGAATAAAGCCTTTCCTTTAAAAAAAAGTAAGACAGAAGGTAAGAAGAGTTTTTTCTTTCATTTTTTTTCAAGTCTCAGCTAAAATCCCACCTTCTTCAGAAAGCCTGTTTCAGTATTCTTTAATGTTAGCACATTTCCATTCACATCTTTTAGGATCCCTAATTTCCTTCAGGATTCAACATAAGTACCACCTTCTTTATGAAGTCATTATGTATCTCCCAGATGCCTGTGCCCTGTTAATTATCATCTCTAAGTTGATGACTCCAACATCTATATATCTAGCTCTAGCCTCTATTAAGCTCCTGTTCTACGTAGCTAATTCTCTACTGGACGTCTCAACCTGAACATCCTATAGAAAACTCAAATTCTTATCTCAATATCTTATTCCTGAACAAGATTTCCTAGGACTATTTTTGTGATTTTTTTCTTTTTAAAATTTTTATTTTCAGTTCTGAACTCTCTCCCTCCTGCCTGCCCTTCCACAAACCATTGAGAAAACAAGAAATAAGATGCCCGTTGTACATACGAAGTTATGTAAAACACATTTCCACATTAGCCATGGTGTAAAAGGGGAAAAGGCAAGAAAAAACAAAGTGGAAAAATATGCTTCAAATTGCAGTCATAGTTCATCACTTCTCTCTCTGGAAGTGAATAGCATTTTTTATCGTGAGTCTTTTGGAGTCATTGTGAATCTTTGTATTGATCTGAGTCGCTAAATCTTGCCTGGTTGATTATCATTACACTATTGCTGTTAATGTGTACCGTGTTCTCCTAGTTCTTCTCATTTCACTTTGCATCAGCTTATATATGAAGTGGGTAAATAAACACAAATACACACACAGGGGTTCTTTTGGGGAGAAAGGGATGAAGGAAGAATGAAGGATGAAGATGTATCTTAAACAAATACAAAAGGGGCTGTGACTAAATCAGCCAGAGATATCTTACTTCTCCAGGGAAAGACATGACAGGAATAAAAAACACTTTTTAATAATGACTTTAAAGGGTAAGGGCAGTAGAGAGAGGTCACCCTAACCTAGTTATCTAAGGACAAACTCAGGAACTGGGAGCTGGGTCAGGATCTACACTATTTTAACCCAGGCTGCCTGGATTAGCCTATAAGGCTGGAAGGTGAATGGGTGTCTCACAGCTTGAATCCACTTCTGTTCCCACATGATCCAGCACAGATCCTCAGCAAATTAATCCAAAAGGATAAAAACAAGGAGTTTGAATCAGCTTGGGATGTCCACCACCCAAGGCCGATCCTCCGGCTCAACTTGAATTTCCCACAGGCAGATGTTTCTTCTGGAGGCAAATCCACTCTCTCCTGGGCTCTTCACTGGAGACAGTTTTCAGCATCCAACTGCTCTCTCAGCCATAACAGAGTCTCTCAGGAAATCACTTCCTTCCTTGCCACAATTCCATCCTTGGAACCTTCAGATCTTATCTGACAGCCTGACAGCCTGGGTGCTAATTTCATCTATAGTCTCCCTCAAAACATATAAGTCTTCCTAAGTTTTTCTAAGACTGTCCACTTCATCAACCTATTACTGCTGAAAGCACTAACAAACTCATATTTACCACATTCACAATCTTAGTCTCATCATGGCTTCCTTAAGCTCATGCATCATGAAGCCAATCAATTATCAATCTTGTTGTTTCTACCTCTATACCATCTCTCCTATATGTTGTATAAGTCCTCTTCTCTGCACTCACATAGCTAATATCCTAGCTCAGATCCTCACCAATCTCTCACAAGTTCTCTGATTGGTTTCCCTGTGTCAAGTCCCTTCTCCAGTCCAATCCATCCTCTACACAGCAGCCAAAGTATTCTTCCTAAAGCATAGTCCAGAAAGGCTGAGAGAAAATTCATGAGGAGACAGGTTTCTGTGAGTGCAGAATATAGAAGGAGCATGAGATAAAGGTCTCTAGGATGAAAAAGAAGTTATTAACTAGATAGGGCACAGATTTCCAAAGGATCCAAAGAATCCAATTTCTAGGTCAAAGGGAAGAAATGGATTTTGTAGGGATAGGGCTAAATTAGATAGGGATGACAGTATAGAAGGAGATAACAGGTTGAAAAGATTTTCCCTTTATCAAATGGCACCTCTTAATTGGTTGGTTGTTGTCTTTCGCACTTGAAGAGAACCAAAATGACATCATAATGTTAGGGTCAATGTACTGGGTGTCCGATTATGGTTGATCAGAAAAATACAAGCTAAGAAGGCTTAGTCACGAATAGTCCATATTAACATTTGGGACAGAGATACCTAAATGTATGCAACTCAGTATTTCTTCTGAACTACTGCAATTCTGCTTTGTTCATAGAGCATGGTACCTTCTTTGAATATGAGCAGTAACTCTAAATTATAGGAATAAGGAGAGTAGGAGGTACAAGTTTGCTGGACAGAAGATGAGTAAAGAAACCCAGGGTGGAGGCCCTGTGATAATCGAGCTCACTGTTATTGTAAAATTAGTGGGCACAGTCTCAAAAGATTGTTACTCTTAACCAGTGGTTCCCAAACTTTTTTGGCCTACTGCCCCCTGTCCAGAAAAAATACTACTTAGCCCCCTGGAAATTAATTTTTTTTTATTTTAATAGCAATTAATAGGAAAGATAAATGCACTTGTGGCCATCACTGCCCTCCTGGATCGCTGTAGCACCCACCAGGGGACGGTGGCGCCCACTTTGGGAATCACTGCTAAACACTAGGGACCTAGTGGCAAATGAAAGTATCTGAGTCAGTCAATACCTTGTATTCAGGACTTCGAAACCTAACCAAACTTACTCTTCACCACTAAACCCACACCCTCCTCCTAACATAGTAGGGAGTAAAATATAACAAATCTAAGATAGTTGTAATGATATAACAATACTATAGATTGCCCATCCAACTATATGTGATAGTCTGGGAAATAGGCATTCTTTATTCATTTGGTTTTTCCTTTATGGATTGTTGCCTTCATGGATTTTGTTAATGAATTCATGTAGTCAGGACAATATAATCCTCAAATGGGAGCACTTAAATAATCTTACTATCTATAGAGAATCTTTCTACTATTTGAATTCCGAATAGACAGTACACCATAACAAAGGTTAACACCTTTGGCAAGTATTTCCATATGTATGCCTTACTTGATACTAATAATCAAAGGATCTTTGAAGTGAACTATCTCTTCGGTTGCTATGTCTCTCAAAGAATCATGTATCCTCTTAAGTTCATGAAACATGTATTATTGGAAAAGAGCCTTCAAGCTCTACTGAGTCAAATGCTTTTTTCAGATAAGCAAAAATAGGATCTTTGAAACTGTAAATATTTCAAATAACTGTGTGACTATGAAGACCTGAACTAGAGAAAATGGTTTCCAAGATCTTATTAATTTCCTTTAGATATTTTAATCAAGGATATCCTGAATATCTGTGTAGAGTATTCTTAAAAAGAGCTTTATACTATTTTATAGGAGTGAAAAAAATAAGAATGTGAGTCAGAATTTGGTATCTTCATAATTGCTCTGGGGGGAGGTGAACATAATTCCATTTGTGATTTACACCACCCCCCCAATCATTCAATATCCTCCCTTTTCTCAAGGATCTTGAAATGTGCTTTCAAAATCCAGCATGAATTTCTTTGCTTTGGTCCAGCTGCTTTTACTAACCTCATTTTCTTCTGTGCTGCTCCTGGGGACTGAGATGTTAATGTAATTCCACCGTCATTCTTGAATGAAAAGAAATGTCAGCAGATTTGTTCCAATCTTTGCCTATTTGTTATCCTCCCAGTCTCATCCTTAAATGCTCTTGGTTGGGTTTAATTGGGTCTCACTCCAAACTTTCAGCAGCCTCCTTTCTCTGTCTGCAAAATGTACAGTGTAATTTCTTCTCAAATCTCACATCATTACCCTGGCGGATTTTCCCAGTTCCTCTGTACTGTGGGGACTGGACCATTAAGTCATGATCAGAAGTGACAATAGTCAGATACTCACTAGCTACATGATCCTGGGCAAGTCACTTAGCTTCAATTGCCTATCCCTTACCACTCTTCTACCTTGGAACAGATGTTTAGTATTCTAAGATAGAAAGTGAGAGTTTAAAAAAAAATAAAAAAGGGACAACGATGCCTAGCCTTTCCCCATCTTCTGCCTTGGAACCAACACTTACATTGATTATAAGAGAAAAAAGGTAAGTATTAAAAAAACACACAATTAGACTTGCTTTTCAACAACTTAACATTTAAGTAAATAAACTGCAGTGTATTTAATGTCTTAATTCTGGAAATTACTCCCTCTAAGATTCCAACTGGATTCTTTGTCTAACTCTCCTCAGTTTTCCTCTTATGTGGTCCTAGTTATTCCTTACTCTACCCTGCTCCTGCTTTTTATTATTTTTATAAAGATCTGTATGTATTTTCTTTTATTTTTCATACTTGTCTATTTTAATTACCTTCTCTCATTAGCATAATGAGTTTCAACTTAGCTGATTATCCCTTTGGAAGGCAGGAAAGGATTAACTTTTCCTGAGGAGATTAATCAATCAAATATTTATTAAGAATCTATCATGTGGGGGCAGCTGGGTGGCTCAGTGAATTGAAAGCCAGGCCTAGAGACGGGAGGTCTTAGGTTCTAATCTGGCCTCAGACACTTCCTAGATGTGTGACCCTGGGCAAGTCACTCGACCCCCAATGCCTAGCCCTTACTGCTCTTCTGCCTTGGAACCAATACACAGTATTGACTCCAAGATGGAAGGTAAGGGTTTAAAAAAAAAAAAAAAGAATCTATCATGTGCTAGGCAGTGTGTTACGGATTGAGGAACCAAAAAAAAAAAAAAAAAAAGAACAAAGACAGTCCCTGCTCTCAAAGAGCTTACAGTTTATCAAGGCAGAAAATTAGGAATGAACAATATACATACAGAATAAATAAGAAATAATCAACCGAGGGAAGCTATTGGCATTAAGGAGGATTGGCAAAGGCTTCCTAGAGAAGGTAGGGAGTTAGTTGGGACTTGAAGAAAAGCCAGGGAAGCCAAAAGGATTAGATTAGGAAACCCAAGGGAAAAGAAGTAACTAGAGAACAATGTCCAGCTCATGGCAGAGGGCTTATAATACTAGATTTAAACCTGAAAGAAACCTGAGAAATCGTCTTGCCCAACCTTCTTGTTTTACTAAGGAAACTCAGAACTAAACAGGAAATGAAACTTTTCCAAAATCACAGGGTTAGTTAGTTGTAGAATTATATACATATTGTTCTGCCTTGTTCTACTCTGTTTCCTGGAAAGCACCCATGATAACTGTATAAGGACTAAATCTGCTTTTCTACTAACATGAAACCAATAGCTAAAACAGTACCTAGTACATAGCAGATGCTCAATATATCTACTATGTGCCAAGTACTGTGTTGAGCACTTTACCGTTATTATCTCATTTGATTCTTACAATAACCTTGGAGGGGAGAAGCTATTATAATCTCCATTTTACAATTGAGGAAACTGAGTTAGGTAGATGTTAATTGACTTACCCAGGGTCACAGAGGCTAGATTTGTCACAGAGGCTAGATTTGAATTCAGGTCTTCCTTACTCAAGCCCAGAGCTCTATCCACTGGACCACCAAGCTGCCTCTAGAGGGAGGGGTCCTCTGCAACTTCCAGGCTTAGAGAGTTGTCTAGAGCAAAGTTATCAAATGAGCAGCCACAGGCCCACAACACTCCT
This sequence comes from Gracilinanus agilis, assembly GCF_016433145.1. Classification (NCBI taxonomy): domain Eukaryota; kingdom Metazoa; phylum Chordata; class Mammalia; order Didelphimorphia; family Didelphidae; genus Gracilinanus; species Gracilinanus agilis. The sequence continues at coordinate 568,960,613 of NC_058131.1, forward strand.
AATTCCACCAAACCAGATTAAAATATAATCAGAATCTGGAGCAGTAGATAGAGAGTCAGGCCTAGAGATGGGGAGGTCCTGAGTTCAAATCTGACCTCAGATACTTCTAACCCTAAAATCCCATCCTTTATTCTATGTTCCTTTCTCTCATCTGCCCGTGAATCCCTGTTAAGGCATTAACTGATAAGTAAAGCATTAGATTTTAGTGATTTAAGGTAAGAACCTCTCCCAGGGATATTTGCATTTTGAAGCCCTAAGGAAATAATTCTAACCCTAAACCTGCATCACTGACCTAACCTTGGCTAAATAGAATACTACATCCTATTTAATAGGGAAATTATTGGATTTAAATCCAAAAATGACATTAGAAAACATCTAACCAGTGGTTTCCAAATCTTTCAATATGGGGGCCCAGAACTGTGTCATTCAAAAAAGAAATTAACGTAGAATCAGAAGTTGTTCTGTCATGTCGGACTCTCCATCATCCCATTTGGGGTTTTCTTGGCAGAGATACTGGAGTGGTTTGTCATTTCCTTCTCCAACCCTTTTGACAGTCGAAGAAACTGAGGTAAACAGGATTAAATGACTTGCCCAGAATCGCATAGCTAGTAAGTATTTGAGGCCAGATTTGAACTCAGAAAGATGAGTCTTCCTGACTTCAGTACCAGAACTCTATCCACCGCACCCCCCAGGTGCCCTTTGATTCTGAAGACCCATGTACAAATACCAGCTCTGTGTGACCCTAGGTTTCAACTCTCTGAACCTCAGACCCTCAATGATAACAATAAAATGGATTAGATCTGGAAGCCATGAATTTTTTTAATATTTTGATAACTGTATTTCAACATCACTGATTCATTCCATAATCCTAGGCATTTTATTTTATGCCTTTAAAAATATTCTATAATATGGAAATAGGTATTGAATGATAATACATGTATAACTCAGTGGAATTGCTTGTTGGCTCCAGGAGAGGGGAGGAAAAAGGAGAGAGAAAAGATGTGAATCATGTAACCATGGAAAAATACTTTAAAATGCATTTTAAAAAAATAAAATGAAACAAAAAAAATAAAAATAAATATTATTCTGGGGGCAGCTGGGTGGTGCAGTAGATTAAAAACCAGGTCTAGAGACTGGAAGTCTTGGGTTCAAATTTGACCTCAGACATTTCTTAGCTGTGTGACCTTGGGCAAGTCACTTAACCTTCATTGCCCATTCTTTTCTGTTCTTCTGCCTTGGAACCAATACACAGTGTTGATTCTAAGACAGAAGGGAAGAGTTAAAAAAAAAAAAAAGGCATTATTCTAAGATGGGGTCCACAGGCTTCACCATATTGCCAAAAGGGTCTGTGACATAAAAAGTAGATAACAGTACCATCTCTTGCCACTCTAGAGCCAACAGATGACCCTTTTTAACTTCAAAAAGCTTTAGGATTACACACACACAGACATATATGAGGTGAATAGGAGCTATATTCCTACTGCAAACCATATCATAAAAATGCCACTGCTTCATTCACATATGGATTAACGGATTCTTTGCAGTAATTCTAAGCATTCCTGGGGCTCTGTGCCCACAAGTTGGGGACCCCTGACCTAGTTCAAAGCCAGAGAACTAGGGCTCAGGGAGAGGAAGGCCCTGCTTCAGGGTCACCCAGGTGGGGAGTAGCAAAGCCAGCATTCAAACCCAGATTCCCTGATGCCAAATACATGGTTTTTGCCTCTCGCACCTTTCATCCTCTCCCATATGGTGTGTGGGTGGTGTGTGTATCTACGTAGATGAGACCTGTGGCCAGTCCCCAAGAACCACTCCTTTCCCCTTTGTCTCTCCATTCACTCCCCATAATATATGCATTTGTAAACTCTGTAAGGGAGGAAGCCAAGGAAGACCACCTCTGAAAGGGAGCCAACCCCTTCCTCATTCTGTTTGCTCTTGAAGTCTGTTTCACACATCTTAACTTCTCTGATATAACTTCACAATATTTCTGTGCATTAATCAAAGCAAGGGTTATTATTAATCTCCCATGCCTCAGTTTCCTTATCTATAAAATGGGGGGGGGGTTGGACTAGACAGCATCTGAGATCCTTTCCAAATATAGGTCTAAGATTCTATAATCCCCATTTTGTAGATTAATATTAATAATAAATACAATTTATATATAGCTTTTTAAGATTTACAAACTACGTATATTTTCATTTGATCCTCATAAAAACCTGGGAAATAGGCGCTATTATTATCCCCATTTTACGGATGAAGAAACTGAGGTTGAGAGGTTTTAAGAGACTTATACCTGGACACGAAGCTAGAAGTGCCAGAGCTAAAATCATAACTCGGGCCTTTCTGATTCCTTCCTGGTAAGCAATGAGCAATATGCCATGTGCTCCCTGGATGGGAGGATGCATTGAGATTTTTAAATGTAGACCAGGCGCTCACGGGCAATCCATATAAACAGCACTGGATGAAGGCACCAAAGGGACCTTTCATGCCTTACTTACCAGTGCTGGGGGCCTCCAGAAAGGAATGTGTATTGCTTCCATTTCTTTTGGTTGACCCTTCCTACACCTCCCTCTTAACAGTCCCAACCCCCCTTACTCCTCTGGAATTCAGAATGGGTGAAGTTGGAGGAGCACTGGGGCCCTCAGACATCTTGAACAGCTTTCCCAATGTTTGGGGGGTTTTAACAACAACAACAACAATTCCTGTCCCACCAAGTGCTTTCTACCAGAGTTTCTGAGCCCTTGTGTATTTTCAGGGAAATTTAATCCACATGCCTCCAATTCATTTACATTCGAATCATTAAACTGGCTTTCCAAAACCATTTGATGTCCCAGAAGTCCTGGTAAAGAGTCTCTTAGAGTCTTTGGTCCCCTAGAGCAGGAAGTCTCCTGGTGCTGAGAAAAAACAAACCTGAATCCCACAAGTTTCTAATTTGCCTCCAAAGCCTAGAAGGTCAAAATGGGCCTCAAGCATAGTGAAGTATTTCTACCCTCATCTCCCCAACTCCCTCAAGGGCCAGACATCTGTAAGGAGAAACCAGACAGCCTCCAAAGAGGTTCTGGGAGGGATTCCCTTTGGCACTTAAAACAATTTAAAGGGAGAAGGCAGAAAGGCACCATGATGTAAAGAATAGATCCTTTGACTTGGATCCTGGAAGACCTGGGTTCAAATCTCTTCCCAGGCATTTAATAGCTAGATGACCAGTAAGAACCTCAGATTCTTTGTCTATAAAAATGAGGAGATTAGACTCTATGACTTCTAAAGTCCATTCCAACCCTAAATCTATGATCCTATGAAGGAAAAAAGTAAGATCAGTTCCCTTATTTGTAATAAGAGTTTTTCTGATATATAGAGCTAAGGTGGGGGAGTAGGACAAAATCATTCATATATTCTAGGGATAAGAAAGAGAAACTGAGAAAAAAGAAAAGCAGAGAATGAAAGAGATTGGATGGAGGACAAAGCAGAAGATGCTAGATAGTAAACATAAGGAAAAAAAAAAGAATGGGACAGAGAAGGGAAAAAAATGAGCATTTATTAAACACATTATGTGCCAGGCACATAGTGCTATTAAACCCTTACCTTCTGTCTTTGAATCAATACTATGTACTGATTCCAAGGCTAAAGAGCAGTAAAGGCTGGACAACTGGGATCAAGAGACTTGTCCAGAGTCAACTAGGAAGTGTCTGAGGTCAAATTTGATCCCAGGATACCCCAACTCCTACCCCCATCTCTAGGCCTGGCTCTCTACCCACTGAGTCCCCTAGCTTCCCCACATGCTAAAGAGTTTTACAAATATTATCTCAAATATTTATAGCTGCAAAGAATTGGAAATTAAAGGGATGTCTATTAATTGGGGGATGGCAGAACAGATTGTGGCACATGTTAGTAATGGAGTACTATTGTGCTGTAAGGAATGATGAACTGGATGATTTCAGAAAGAACTGATACAAAGTGAAAGAAACAGAACCAGGAGGACATTGTCCGCAGCAACAGCAATATTATGGAATGCTCAAATGTAATAGACTCAGCTTCTCTCAGCAATATGATGACATTTCTGGGGGACTTACAGGACAATTCTGAGGGACTTACAATAAAGAATACTATCCACCTCCAGAGAAAGAACTGTTGGAGTCAGAATGCAGATGAAAGCTTATGATTTTTCACTTATTTATCTGGGTTTATGTTTTGAGGTTTTGGTTTCATAAGATTATTCACTTACAAAAATGATCAATATGGAAATAAAAATTATAAAAATAACAAATATGTGATCAAACAAAAGATTGAGAGAGAACTATGGGGGAAGAGAGTCATCTCCATATACTGGAGAAAAGAGGAAAATTGAGAGGGCTAGAAAAAGGGAAAGAGGAGAAGAAATAATTGAATGGAGAGGAATAGAAAAGAAGATTCAGGATAGGAGAGACAACGAAGAGGAGAAAGCAGGACGTGATTGAGTGAGAAGACTGGGGCTGAGAATAGAGGGAATTCAAGGGTAATTCAGGTACAGGCCTTCCTGATTCCTTCCTGGTAAGCAATGAACAATATGTCTAGGAAGGGTCTCAGATTTTACATTGAAAAGTGTAGAGAGGGCTGGTGGGGTCCGTATATTTGCCAGTAGTTTTGTAGCTGAATGGTTGGGAAAAGCTTTTGGTTATGTGGGTTGAGATGATCTCAGGGACTCTGGGCTCCTAAATGCTATGGCTGAGACAGAAGTCGGAATGGATCTAGGGGATTCACAAAGGACTGTGGCAGAAAATAGAGACACATGCTTCCTCCCCTACCCCACTGCTGGCCCACCAGAATGACTCCTTTGGCAAAAAGCAGCTTAGGGGCATCATGCCAGAGTGTGAAGCTTTACCCGGGCCAATGATGGGCTGACAGGTGGATTTAGACCACCTGCTGCTGATACCAGCACGGTTCTGCATTTTTCCCAAGGCAGAACACCAGCTGTCATTTCAGCCAAGCCAGAGGGTATTATATATCTGACCAGCATTGGCAGCCAGACCCAATGGAGGAACCTGCCACTTCAGAGGCTAGGGGGCTAGACCAGAACCAAGAGAAAAAGACAAAAGGTAGGACTCAGCTGGGAAGCATTATGATCCAGCAGAAACAGAACCAGGTCTGTAATCAGAGGGTCTGGATTCCAAATACTGCCTCTCATGCCTACTACCTAGGTGACTTCTTTGAGCTCTAGCTTTTTCATCTGTCAGATGAGAGGGTTAGAATTGGAGACCCATCCAGCTCAAAATCAATGTTTTCAAATCTATGAACTAACCTCCCTCTATCTCCATCTTGGGGCAGCTAGGTGGCTCAGCAGATAGAGAGCCAGGTCTGGAGATGGGAGATCCTGGGTTCAAATCTGGTTTCTGATACTTTTTAGTTATGTGATCCTGAGAAAGGCACTTAACCCCCATTGCCTACCCTTACTTCTCTTCTGCCTTAGAACCAATGTACAATATTGATTCTATGACAGAAGATAAAGGTTTAAAAAAAAAAGATCTCTCTCCTTATTTCTCTTTTTTTCCCTCTCTGTTCCCAGTCCTTATTCTCTCCTATCTCCTGTCCCCATCCCACCCCCACAATACAGAAATTCATCCCAATTTATCCCAAGCAATTTCAGATAACTAAAAGGCAGCTGCCTCTCAGGCACCTTCTTCCTTCAAGAAAAAATTATTTGGGGACTATGGTTCTTCTCTAAATACACCATAAATGTCTATTTATGACAGTTCCACAATTCAGGTGGGAATGGTCCAATGGAAAGAATTCTGATATCAAGTTAGCAGCCTTGGACTTGAATTCTGGCTCTCCAACTTACTAAGTGGATGACCTTGGGCAAGTAAGTTCATCTCTTTGGTCCTTCATGTTGTTCTCATTTGTAAAATTGGGAGGAGGAAAGAGTATCTGACTAGATGATCTCTGAAGTATTCTCCATCTCAAAATCCTATCATTTATCCAGCTTTAAGAAATGAAACAAGCATTTTTAAGTGCATACTATGTGCCTTTATCTCATTTGATCCTCACAACAACCCTGAGGGGTAAGTACTATTATTGGCTCCATTTTACAAATGGGGAAACTGAGGCAGACAGAGATTAAATGATTCGACCTAGGTCACACAGCTAGTATACAACTGGATCAGGATCTGAACTCAGGTCTTTCTGACTCCAGGCCAAGCACTCTATCCACTGCACAACCTAGTTTTTTCTATTATGTGACCACATATAATAATATCGATACCAACATTAATAGTATTTATATAGCATTTTTAAACCTTTACCTTCTGTCTTAGAATTGATACTAAGTTCCAAGGCCAAAGAGCAGAAAAAGCTAGGCAACTGTGATTAAGTATCTTGTCCAGGGTCCTACAGCTAGAAAGTGTCTGGGGCTAGATTTAAATCCTCTCCAGGCCTGGCATTCTAACCACTGGGCCACTCAGCTTCTCATACATAGCATTTTTTTAACCCTTACCTTCTCTCTTAAAATCAATACTGTATATCAGTTCCAAAGCAGAAGAGCAACAAGGACTAATCATTGGGGGTTAAGTGACTTGCCAAGGATCATACAGCTGGGAAATGTTTGGTTTGAACCCAGGACCTCTTGTCTCTAGTTTTAGTTCTTAATCCACCGAACCACCCAGCTGTCCCCTATAGCATTTTAAAGTTTGTAAAACATTTTATATTATCTCATCTGATCCTTACAACAAGCCTGGGAAGGAGATGACAGAGGGTCCCACTGAGGCAGCATTTGAATTCAGTTCTTCCTGACTCCAGGTCCAGCATTCCATCCTCTGTATAATCTAATCTCTTCTATCATTTATATATTTATATATTTATAAACATAAACATGTTTATGTTTATATTATAATAACATATTATGATGTTATGTTATTATATATAAATTATTTTATTATATGTTGTATTCTAATACATTGTTATAATAATAATATTTATGTAGCATTTTAAAGTTTATAAAATACTTTATATTATCTCATTTGATCCTCATGACCACCCTGGGAAATAGGTGCAATTGTTGTCCCTTTTTTACAGATGAAGCTTAGAAAAGATAAATGACTTACTTGGGGTCACACAGCTAATAAGACTCTGAGGCAGAGCTCCCTTCCCCTTTAGTTTAAAAAACCAAAAGCATCCTCCTCTTCACTTACCCCTTCTCATTTCTTTTCTTCCCTCATTCTCTTCACCCCTTTCTACTCTCTTATTCCTCTTTATTCCCTCTCCTCCCCCTTTCTTTTCCTCATCTCACTTCTTCCTCTTCCTGAAAAGACCAACAGTGGGTACTTTCAAGTGAGGGAGGGAAGAATAAAGAGAGGGTTAGGGCCATCCCAGCAAGGGACTAGCCCAGATCCCCCTGGGTGCCACTCCCTTCTCCTTCCCTGCATCCTACACTTTGAGCCCTTGTTATGATGAAGGCAGGTGGCTTAGGACTGGGAATGAAACCAGGAAGCTGCCTGCAATACATCTGCCTGAATCCAATATTATTAGTCTCACTCAGTCTCGCATCTATAAACTTTAGGAGAAAGTAAAGTGAGAAATAACTGAATCTAGAAGATTTATCGCCAACAAAAGCAACATTTTTCTCATTCCAATTGTCACTCCAAACTCCCTGGGGTCAAGAGGTAGTTAGCTCCTGGTACTGTGACTTAGCAAGGGGTCCCCACAAGTCAAATACTCACTCATTGATTGGAATGGGAATTGGCCCTTAAGGGTAAGCCATCTCACACAGCTAGGAAATATCTGAGAGCAGATTTGAACCCAGGGCCTCCAGATGGAGTCTAGTCCTGGCTCTCAATCCAGAGCCACCCAGCTGCCCCCCAGTGCTCTATCCTTTGAGCTACCTACCTGCCCTCTTGTTCTAGAGTTATCAAGCTGTAAGATATGGCCTTTTCCTTCAACAAGTTTACAGGCCAAAAGGGCAGGATAAAACAGGGTAACTGTTACGCAAGGGAAACTATGATGAGTGTGTATGTGTACTATGAAGCCTCTAAATAGGTTTGCTTTTAGCTGGGAGGGGACCAGAGAGGGCTTCCTGGAGGAGACATGGCAGAAGCCCATACCGCTAAGGAATGGCAATGCCAAGGGGATTGGGAGGTAGTTTCAGAAAAACATGGCAAGTCCAAATAAACTGATACAAAGGAAACTGAGAAGAACCAGGAGGTCACTGTGCACAATAACAGCAATGTTGTGATGACAATCAACTGTGAAAGACTTGACTACTCTGATCTATAGAAAAATAATCCAAGACAATTCCAAAAGTCTTTTTTTTAATCTTTACTTTCTGTGTGGTAAGGGCTAGACAATGGGGGTCAAGTGACTTGCCAAGGGTGACACACCTGGGAAGTGTCTAAGGCCAGTTTTGAACCCAAGACCTCCTGTCTCTGGGCCTGGCTCGCTACTCCTCCAAAGGACTTTGGCTGAAAAAATGCTATTCACCTCCAGAAAGAGAACTGATAAACTCTGAGTACAAATTGAAAGACAATTTTCTTACTTTATTTTTCTTGCTTTAAAAAAAAGTCCAATATGGAAATATGCTTTGCATGATTTCACATGTATAATTCATAGCATATTTCTCACTCTCAGTGAGTGGGGGACGGGTTGAGAGGAAGTGAAGGAATTTGGAACTGAAAATATGAAAAGAAAAGAATGCTGAAAATAAATAAATAACAAATTAGCATGTTGAAAAACAAAAATAAACCCATAGCTGGTCAGAGATAATTGAGTCAGGAAGAGGAAAGGAGAGATCGTGCTGTACCAGAAGACCTTTAAGGAACTGAGGTTATTTAGTTTAGATGGGAAGGCCCAGAGGAGCATGGCAGCTGTCACATGGGGTAGAGTTTAGACTTGTTCTGTCTACCAAAATATAAAACAAAGAACAACTGATGAAATAACTTCAACATAAAGAAACATTTTCTAACTATAAAAAAATTTTTCTATCTCTAAAGTGGAATGGGCTGCCTCAAGAGCCCTTATTGCCTGGATGTTATGGGGGAAGAAGGAGGTGGAAGGAATGATGTTCCTTCCCCCTCTTTACCCACCCAGGCTTGGCTACCCTATTAGTCTACTACCTTGCCAGCCCAGAGTTCCATGACCCCTTGTTTGAGCTGCCTTCTTATTAGGACAGACTATCCTTAAGATACCTAATATCTGGACCTTACCTTGTAGAAATCAGTGATGGAGATGTCTGTAATCACTCCAAAATTAAACTCTTTGAAAGCAAAGTCTTGTAACTTGTAATTTTTTCTTGGACTTTATTGAGCATAGTTTCTTGCACAAAATAAGCATTTTGTCTGCCTATGGTTATAACAGTTGATATGTTTCCTGTCACAAAAACAAGCCTTCCCCCCTGTAATCAACTGAGGGAAATCATCTCAGAGCATGGTTCTAAGGAAATACTTGTTCTTCGTGCTAATTAGAATTTTGAAGCCAATTTGACTTCTCTCTACATGGGACTCCCCATGAACTACACGGCTGTAAATTCCTACTTCCTGCTACTCTGAGTTCTATTATTACAATTGCCTCCTGCCTAAGAAAAAAACATTTTTCTCTCCTCCTTTCCCTATATTCTCATCTCTGTTGAGTTCAGTTCTAGCCCTCCTCAGTCTCCTTCTTCTCCTCCACTCTTCTTTTCTATTCTGTCCCCAGGAACCCTCCTCAACTGATTTTGTTAAAACTGTCTAGACTTCTCCTTTTGTATTCTTTCTGTCTTACAGCAATCACTAAGCCTCAGTTTCCTTCTAAAGATATTGCATCATTTAACATCTTCCCCAAGATTGGTGGCTCCTCTCTATCAACTCACACCCCATCCTCACATGCAACTGGAAAGAAGAGTTGATCTTTCCCCCTCTAGCTCTTCCTTCCTCCCTTCTTTCCTTCCTTCCTTCCTTTTTTCTTTCTTCCTTTATTTCCTCCTTTACTCCTTCCATTCCTCCTTTCTTCCTTCCTTCCTATCTTTCTTTCCTTTTTTCTTTCTTCCTTCCTTCCTTCCTTCCTTTCTTTTTTTCTTCCTTCCTTCCTTCCTTCCTCTTTTCCTTCCCCTTTCTTCCTTCCTTTATTTCTTTCCTTTAATTTTTGTCTTACTAACAACTCCAAGACAGAAAAGCAAGGGCTAGGCAAATAGGATTAAGTGATTTGCCCAGGGTCACAAAGCTAGGAAATATTTGAGGTCATATTTGAACCCAGGTCCTCCAGGCTCCAAGCCTGACTCTCTATCCCCTGTAGCCCTAACCCACCCCCACCCCACACACACATTATCTATCACTTTCAAACCTTCTTGGAGACATCATGGTACAGTGGGAAGGAAGAGCATAGTCTCTGTAGTCAGAGACCTGAGTTCTAATCATGCCAGATACTTGTTATCTGTGTAACCTCAGAAAAGTCATTTATACTCTCTTGGCTTCAGTTTCTTCATCTGAAAAATGAAGGGATTAAATGAGATAGCCTCAGATTCCTTCATGAATCTGTGACCCCCATGAACTCTGCTCCCATCACTCTGCAGCAAACTTTATATCCATTCAAGTTTACTTCATCAAATCCAGATCCTTGTTACTGTCATCTCCAGACTTCCAAGTTACATCTCCTCCTTCCCCAATAAGGTCAGTTCCAGATTCACAATCCTCTTTTAAATCTCATCCTTCCTTGTTTTCCCCAGTGGCTTCCCAGTTCTTCAAACTTCTTAGTTCCCATGACAGTTCTGCATCCTTCAACCATGTACAAGAGCAGTCACATCTTCGATGCCCCTTTCCTCCCCTTTCCTCCCAACTGAGCTTCCCCCATGCCAGAATTCCTAGTAGCAGCTCTGGCTTTGAGTGAGCCAACACATTGGATACTTTATGCAGATTCATTGGAAGCACCTGCTATAGCACAGGATTCCCAGAAGGGGGCAACAGAAGTCCCAAAGCTGTCTCAGATGTCCCAGGACCCTGCAAAGGTGTGTTTGGAGTCAGTGGTCTTGACTCCAGAGAGTACCTGAAGCCACTCAGACTTTTTTGCCAGAGATGTGTCAGGGTTCCTGACCCAAATGAAATCATTTATGGACATCCCCTCTCAGGAATTACCCCTTGACAGGGGAAAAATGGGCTTTATATAGGTTTCAACTAGAAGACCAGGCTGCCCATTGGACCATCACTAGTTATAAACCCCTGATGGGCAATGAAAGGAGTTCTCATGGAGCTAAAGGAGAAGTTGAGACCTCATCTAGATTCCACACCAGAGTTGGTTCTCACCTATGAGAACTATCAAGACAGGTTTGGCAGGATTAAGGAAGAGAAGTTGACTCAACACAAGGTTCCCAATTATGTATCAACCTCATTCTGGGCAAATTGGGAAAAGTTCTGGACAATCTAACCTATTTGACCAGGCCAAGGATATTGGTTTTATGGTAGTTCTTGGGAAAGACTCAAAAGATGGAGTTTATATAGCCCTTTACCTCTCTCCATCAGAGCCCTGGTGCTATTTGAGCAAAAGAATTGTGGGAAACTAATGCTTTTCCATGGCCAATGACAGCAACAATTGACATTTGTTGCTGTGCAGACATCACTATGCAGGTTGGCTATCCCCTATCCTTGATACCTAACCTAATGCACCAAATAGCAGTAGCAAGCTGAAATTTAGGGAGTAGGGTGAGGACATAGAATATGGACCAGATATGGAAGAGAACTTTTCATACATGACATTGCCAGTATGTATACTAGCTTATTCTTTTGGGTTTAGGAACACCCTCATCGTTTTTCAAAGGATCATGAATTCAAGACTTGATGGACCAAGGGATAGTGATTTATCCATTCCTATAGTACTATCCTATATCTCAGATTAATTCAAGCCATCCAATGCCTACAAAGATGTCCAGTTTTATTAAATAATTAGAGAAATGCCAATTTGAGGAGATGGAATTCCAAGGTCTTGTAATAGGTCAACAAGGAGTCCATGGATCCATAAAAGAGGAGACTTTGCTAGAACCAATATGATATGGTAATGAGGAAGCTTCGCTTCCATAAATGTCAAGTTCCTTGGCTCCATGGGATACCTTCACTGTATCATCACAAGGTTCTATACTCTGATGATATTGCTCACCAATCTACTGAAGTACTATTCTAAGGCTTTCCAATGGACACCAGAGGCAGATATGTCTAAGAACTGGAAGAAACAGTTCACCTAAACTACCATCTTGATTTATTTAGATCCACATAAGCAATTTTTTAGTGAAGACTGACTTACCTAGTGTCATAATGAGTATTGTCTTCCCACAGGCTGCACAGTCCCATGCCTACTTTGCCCATAGGTTGGCTAATGCAGAAAGGAAGCATAAAATTTAGGAGAACAGATTGATCTTAGTCAAAGATACATTAGAGGGGGCAGCTGGGTAGCTCAGTGGATTGAGAACCAGGCCTAGAGATGGGAGGTCCTAGGTTCAAATCTGGCCTCAGACACTTCCCAGCTGTGTGACCCTGGGCAAGTCACTTAACCTCCATTGCCTAGCCCTTACTGCTCTTCTGCCTTGGAGCCAAGACACAGTATTGACTCCTAGACAGAAGGTAAGGGTTTAGAAAAAAAAAAGATACATTAGAATCTTGGAGGTACCATCCCAAGAGATCATTGTACTCCATACTGACCATGGCAATCTAGGACACTGTCAGACAATCCAGTGACAGATCCATTAGAAATTATTAGTTGGGGGCAACTAGGTGGTTCAGTGGATTGAGAGCCAGGCCCAGAAACAGAAGGTCTTGGGTTCAAGTCTGGCCTCAGATACTTCCTAGCCGTGTAACCCTGAGCAAGTCACTTGACCCCCATTACCTAGCCCTTGCTGCTCTTCTGCCTTAGAACCATTACACCATATTGATTCTAAGAAGGAAGGTAAGGGTTTTTTAAAAAAGAAAGAAATTATTAGTCAATGAATTTGACTTCACCATCACCTACTTTCTTTTTAAAAAAAATTTATTTTCCCAATTACACATAATTACAATTTTCAACACATTTTCCAAAAGTATAAGATCCAAATTGTCTCCCTCCTTCCCTTGCCTCCCACCTCCATGAGATGATAAGCAATTTGATCTGGATCATACATGTATGATTATGCAAATCATACTTCCATATTGATTATTGTTGTAAGAGAATACTCATATAAAACCAAAACCCCAAAATAAAAACACAAATAAAATAAAGTAAAAATATAAATAATAATTAATAAATGAATGAATGAATAAATGAAACCGATACTAATAATTAAATAAGTAAATAGTTGGGAATAATATGCTTACAGACTCCAATGTTTCTTTCTCTGAAAGTAGATTCTTTGTCACAAGTCCTTCAGAAATGCCCTGGATCATTGTATTATTGAGAATAATTTAAGTCTTTCACAGTTGATCATTGTACAATATTGTTATTACCGCAAGATCAACTACTTTCCCAAACCTTGCAATCGTGGTCTGAAACTCTTCTATGAAATTTGGGCACGTGGCATATCAATCACCCCTACTGGCCCTTGTCTGGGTGATAAACTTTGCAGTCAATAATCCTCAACCAGAGACACTAATGTTAATCCAGAGCAAGTCCAGGACCCCTCTGCACAGGCCCACTTGTTCACTCTCCCAGTGCGCAAGGTGACTATATTCCAGAAAAGGCCAGTTTCTAATGGATTTCTGTCCTGATATTTGCCTCATGTTTCTGAATTACTCTCTATTCACAGCTATTCAGGTAAAGATTCATCTAGCCACAGCATATCATTTCCCATTCAGAGATATAGATAGAATGCATTAACCAAATCCTGAAATAGTCATTCTACTGCTATATCTTTTTTTTTTTTTTATTTTAAACCCTTAACTTCTGTGTATTGACCTATAGGTGGAAGAGTGGTAAGGGTAGGCAATGGGGGTCAAGTGACTTGCCCAGGGTCACACAGCTGGGAAGTGTCTGAGGCCGGGTTTGAACCTAGGACCTCCCGTCTCTAGGCCTGACTCTCAATCCACTGAGCTACCCAGCTGCCCCCTGCTATATCTTTTACCAGAGAATCATTTTTTTACCTGCCATAGAATTGAGGAGGGTTCCCCCATCTGCCTAAAGCATGCCCTTCCATAAAACTATTCTTTTTCTCCTTTACTTATCCCACATTCTGTAATCCTTATAATTAATGGTTATGTAGCACCTCCTAGGAGTAGTCAAAGTAGTATACAATCAGGGAGCTGCCATTGAACCCTTCTTCCTGGAATTTACTCAATAAATGTTTTTCAATTGAATCATCTAAGAACCTCCATATCAAACTTTCCAGGAAACAAGTATAAAATATGGCAGTTGGCTAGAGACATACTCTCTTCCTCCATATCCAATATCTACTCTGTATTATTACATAGATCTTTGTTGTGACAGACTCACTTCAACCTCAAAATATTGTCTTTGAGCCTTCATCACCAATAATTGTGGTTGGGAAAGAAGAATACATTATTCCAGATATTGCCAACTCATAGAGGCATTCGATCTGTCTCTGATACCTAGTGAACTGAAGGATGAGCCTGAGGATACAAGAGAGCCAAAGGGCAATATGCATATCTCAGAATTAATAGAGGTTTTCCACCAAAAACATTACTAGAGTCAAGCAAATCCTTTCTCCACAAATCCTTGCACCACACCCAAGAACCTCTGCAGTCTTCCAAACTCACAGTACTACCATGAGGTTGAAATCCACCACATTCCACTAGGAAAAAGCACTCAAAGTTATTAGAGTTTACACCTTTCCCCCAGATGTGCACAGTCCACACAACTCACAGTACAGATAGAAGACAAAGTCTCATTTGCTCCTCCACTACATGTCTATCTCTGTCTCAGTTCTTCTTTCCTTTCTGTGTGTATCTCAGAGTATCTTTCTTCCATCACCTTTAGTGATTAAGTGTAGTTTAAGTATTCATTTCATAAGTGATGAGGATTTAACAAAGCAAAACATCATCGAACTGCATCTCTTTGCTTCAAATCTGTCATCATCTTATAGACTTATCACCAAGAGACATCATCATGGAGATTGTTTCAGCCTTGCTACTCACACCTCAGAGGTAGTCTTAGCTCTTCTAATTGGAGGACTGGAGGGTGGAGCAAAAAAATCCTTCCCCATCCTCCCTCTATAAAGGGCTCAAAATCCCAGCCATCTCTTCTTTTGCTATTAGTTTTCTGCTTGGTTTCAACTCCCCCATCATCTTCATTATGCTCGCCAAGCTAGGGTACTCTCTGGCACCTCTTCACTCCATTTTCAGCTTCCTTTTGTGTATTATCTTCCTCCATTAGATTGTAAGCAACTTGAGAGCAAGAACTGTCTTTCTTTTTCTTGTTTATATGCCCAGTGCTTAGCAACTCATAAATACCTGCATATAATAGGCATGTAATAAGTGTTTATCTTATCTATCTCCAAGGTAAGATGAACACCCAAGGCAAGCAGGGTTCATACCTTGTCAAAGTGAGTTCAATATCAAATCAAAAGTCTCATCTGTGATAACCTTATTAAAATGAAGTTAACCCCAAATGATCAGATATCTCAATCAAAAAGACACAAAAATTACTTAGGAGAGACTTACTGGTATCCTTCTGATTATATCCTTTATATAAGCAGATGCCAAAAATAATTATATAAAATGATAATAGTAAAAATATATATTTATCATGAAAATTGAATGATTCGGTGATTAAGAATAGAGAGCACCAAAGTCCAGAATCATAGCAACTGAGTCTAAAGAAAATGCTTTTTTGGAGTTTGTGCTCCCTAATTTACTACAGGCCCCTCTTCAGAGTTCTGTTCTGTTCAGTGGACTGTGTTGTAAGTTGTCTGACATATTAATGGGAGTATATCAAGGGGATTGGGCAATGATGATTTGCATATGTCAAAAGGTCAACAAAAGCCACACCATCTGACCTTCTCCTCTGTTCTCTTTGGCCTCCCTTTGTCAGAAGTTATGGTTCAGGGACGGCTAGGTAGCACAGTAGATAGAGCACCAGGCCTAGAGTCTGGAGAACCTGGGTTCAAATCTGATCTCAGTCATTTCCCAGCTATATGACCCTAAGCAAGTTACTTAACCCCAATTATCTAGCCCTTACCTCTCTTCTACTAAGAAAATAAGTATCAATTCTTTTGTTAACCCTTATCTTCTAGCTTAGAATCAATACTGTATATTAGTTCCAAGTAAGGGCTAGGCAACGGTGGTTGTGACTTGCCCAGGGTCACATTGCTAGGAAGTGTCCGAGATCAGATTTGAATCCAGGTTCTCCATGCCCGGCTCTCTCTCCTCTGAGTCACCTAACTGCCCCTTTTAGTATTGCTTCTAAGACAGAAGGTAAAGGTTTAAAAAACATGATGGAGCTTTTGAAATTAATAGTTCCAGGCTAATCTATGCTATTTTTTACTATAAAAAAACTAGATGTGGGGAGGAATAAATAAAAACCAATCATAATGTGATCTTGGGGAACCACCCAGTTTTTATTCAAGTTAAACTGGAGGTTAAAGAGAGAGGTAAAGAACAGGGGAGAGTATGACCTATATTAGTACCAATATGGTAGTCAAATTGGTGTGAATAGTTTAAATACACATCAACTGAGCAAGGAGGGGAAATATCTTAGAGCCTGCTGAGCAACAATCCAGAATGAATTTCAGATAGAGACTCTCTCTTTTTTTTTTTTTTTTTAACTCTTACCTTCTGTCTTAGAATCCATATTTAGTATCAGTTCCAAGGCAGAAGAGCATTAAGAGGTAGCCAATTGAAGTTGAATGACTTTTCTAGGGTCATACAGCTAGGAAGTGCCTGAGGCCACATTTGAACCCAGGACCTCCCATCTCCAGGTCTGGCTTTTTCCCACTTAGTCACCTAGCTGCTCCACAAGTAAAATCTTGAAAGTAATTAATCTAAAAAAAAGTAATTAATGTACAAAGTAGACTTGACTTCATAGACCCGTCAATGGCAGCTGAGAGTCGCCAACTCTTCAGGATGAATGGATTTGAAAAGTAGACCTCTGTAGACCTTGAACAAATCATAATTCTGTTGTTTGCATACCCAGGGAATTTGTCCTGAGCCCACTGAATTTCTTATGTTTTCTGGACTCTGCTTGGCTAATTGGTCTATATTCTTACTCTTTGTCTTCCTTGGTACCTTCTCACTCATTTCCTTTTCACCACCATTTTGGAGAGACTCCGTAGGAAGTCCCAAACTCCAACTCTCACCACCTCACCCAGTCACTCAACTATCAATAGTAGAGGCAAACAGTGTCAAGAACAACCCGCTCCTCTAACAAATACCTCCATGTGGACACAGGTCTAATTCTGCTTTGGTCCTGCTAATCTTCTCTCCATTGAAAGCAAATTCATGGGCACTGGTACCAGAAAAGGACAAACAGCGCCTGGCTAGATGCCTACCGGAGGAAATCTCTTCCTAGAAGCATGTGCTCTCATCTGGGTACTTGAAAGAAGCTACAGTTTTTCATGGGACGGAGACAGTACGAGCAGATTCGTTTTCTCTACTGCTCCCTGATAACCAAAAAGAGGAAGTAGGTTTGTGGGAGGGAGTGTCCAGGCAGCCTGTTTTACCAAAATACTCCATTTTCTTTGGGTGCCAGGGCACAGAGCCAAAGGACACATACCCAGGATACTATGTTGGGCCAGCCCAGAGCAAAACTGTGAATTTAGCAAAATTCCCTTCCCTACCCCTTTGGTCACCTTTTAAATAATATTGTCTTATTTACATACATTTGCAAAGTAATTACTACATAACTACCCTTTTGGATAGGTAGTACAGACATCATTATTTCATTTTACAAATAAGGAAACTTGATTCCAAGATTAGCATCCTTGTCCCTTACCCAATCCTATTCCCCTAAATTGTAAAATCCCGTACTGTCCCCACTGAAATACAGTCCTGTTCCACCCCTCTCAGGTAATATCAGTCCCAGACCTTCTCCCCACCCCATTAAATCTTTTTTTAACCCTTACTTTCTTAGCAACAACTCTAAGACAAGGGCTAGACAAACGAGGTTGTTAAGTGACTTGTCCAGAGTCACACATCCAGGAAATGTCTGAGGCCAGATTTGAACCCAGGTCCTCCTGACTCCAGGCCTGGTGCTCTATCCACGGAGCCACCTAACTGCCCCACACCCTACTAGATTGTGCCTTTGCTTTGTTCCATTCACCCAGGTCCTTGCTAGAAGCCGGCTAGCTCATCCGATAAGCTAATTCTGTTGGTATTACATGGCTGACTGGCTTAATATTGCTCTACTTCCCAAGTAATACATTCATTTTCATTTTATCAGGGACCTTCAATGCCTTGATCCAAAACAAAAACTTTGAGTCATTCGGATCCTGTGCAGAACTAGAAGACATTTGGGAGTACAATCTTATGGCTGATATAAAGCCAGTTTCATAACCAGGAAGATTTGGATTCAAGTTCCACCTCTGATATATTGCCTAGGTGACCCTGGGCAAGTCATTAACCTCTCAGTACTCTAGATAGCTCTCTAAAACTATAAGTTGTAGGGAAGGTAACTTTTCTCACCAAAAGTTTTCCTCTACCAAAAAAAGAAAAAAAGATAGCTATAATCCCTCTCCCTATCATATGTTGTCAGCTACCCACTTATAGGTCTGCTCCAAACACCAATGACTGACGTTGGTATTCTCTCCTTCACCAAAAAGGCAAAGGGATTCGTTCCCTGGGAATCCAGGATTCTCCTATGGGTTCCCCAGTGATTTCTGAAGAAGTCCCATTTCCCTCCTACATCTTGGCCATAGTTTCATCTCAAAACATGGGCTGGGAGGACCAGAATCTGACTAGTAATGTTCACTGATTCAGTAGCATTTCAGAACTTCCAAAGTCCTTAACTATCATCCAAGCCTACTCCCATTTTACTGATGGGGAAACTGAATCCCAGAGAGGGGCAGTATCTTGACCAAGATTTCCGAGCTAATCAGTGAAAGAGTCAGGTCTAAAACCCACGTCTCCTAATTCCCAATCAAGGGCTCTTTCCATTCCACAGCAATGGCCCAGCCTCAGTAGGGACAAGGACAGCCAGAGATCACACTCTGGAGTCTGGAAATGCTCCCCAAGAAAGGATACAATGACTTCACTGCCATTGAAGATAGCCAGGGGGGCCAGGGGTCTACATTCCCAACATCTGGTTAAAACAGACCCTCTTCTGACTGAGTTTCTCAAAATTCCACAGCAAGCAGATGGCCACAAATAACCTCTGTCGCCCTGCCCACACAAACATAGCAAAAGGAAACAGAGGCTTGGGCTTTGGGGAATGAGCTACTCTGCAGGAATGTGAGGGACCCCCCTTCCCCCTCATCCTTCCCAACCCCCACTCCCTTGTCCAGTCTCCATCTCCCTGGCTGCCCTACAACCAAACTGAGTGTCCCTCCCCAAGGGCCACAGGCCTAAGGCAAACTGGCCCTACTTTGCCATGGCTGAGACTCTTCCTGGCATCAGCCAGAAAGAATAGGATCTTCAGAAACAGCAGTCAAATGCCCTCTGCTATTTTCTCCTGGAACAAAAAATAAAACAAGCCACTATGACTCATTCTGGTTAAAGTATAAATCACTACAGAAGCAAAGCCCAAGGATAGGATGAAACTGTCCAAGATCTCTCTATCTAGATAGAGAAACTCCACTTGTAGAAGAGCATAGGGTTTGGGCTCCAAGCCAAGCCACTCCATCAGACTCTGGAAGGCAGAATACGACATAGAAATGAGAAGAACCCAGCCACAGAGGGAGGGTAGAGTGGAAACCTAGACAACTGTCTTCAACTAACAAGGGGAAGTGGGGCTAGGCTAGGGGGATCAGGGCTTGCCTTCTTTCCTCCCTAGTCCTTTGCTTGCAGCTGTTTCAGAAAGAGAACAACCTCAAAAGAAAGCATCAGAATAATTCAAGCCAGTGCCAGGTTCCCAAAGTATCGAATCTGGAGAGTTGGCAACCTTCTCAACTTTTTATGCCACTTGAGTGCCTGCCTTTAAGCAGTTCTGAAAGGTATTTCCATCTCTCTGGGTTTTCTTTTTCTCTTCTCTCCTTGCCTTCTCCCTCCTTCCCATTCTTTTTGTCAGGGCCAAAAGAGACAGTAGAAAACCCTCAGGTCAGATGTGTGTCACCAAGTACATAGGAAAATGTCAACATGCTTGCTGACATCTACAGTGGCAGAAGTAGTTGAGACATGTCGTCTAGGCTGGGACAATTTCCTTAATGCTGAGTTCTTAGAGGCAAGGGGCCAAGCATTACACACTTAGGGGGAAAGAAGCATAATCCTGGTAGTGGAAACTTTGAAAGGAGAGACTCACGATTACTAATCTCCAGGAAAGAAAATAAATTTAATTTGGGCTGCTCAGTGGAGCTGGAGGGACTTGCCATCTCAGCTTTTTTTCCCTCCTGACCAATGTGCCCTTCCATTTCATCTTCCCTGCTTTGGAACCTCAGAGGCTCATTAGCACAGATAGTAAATCTATCCTAAGCCTGAAGAAAAGAAAAGGAAGAGGCAGCTTTCATCAAGTGAAGAACAATTGTTGAGAATTCACTTTATAGATCAGGTTTTATAATGCCAATTAAAGGCAGTTGGCAGTGGATAGAGAGTTTGGCTTGGAGTCAGGAAGATCTGAATTAAAATCCAGCCTCAGACCCTTGGGCAAGTTACTTGACCAATGCCTGCCTCCATTTCCTCAACTGTAAAATGGAAATAATAATAGTACCTACCTCACCAAGGTGTTGCAAAGACCCAATTAAATAAATATTTGCAAAGTGCTTTTTCACTGTGCCTTGCACATAGTAGAAGCATGATGAATGTTCATTCCCTTCTCTAACACTCAAGACATTGTTCTTTTCCTCATTGGCACTGTCTGTAATTATCAGGTAAAAAGATAGATTTTGATTATGATTTTGTGGTCAAATCAACTAGACTTCCTATAGGTAACTTCTCCCTACCTGAGAGAGTAGCACTTACTCACCTCCCAAATATAATCTTCATATTTATAAGAGTTTTGCTATATTAGAGCAAGATTTAAAGAAATACGGCTGTGTAGGTACAATCTGTAGCTTTCTTACTAATTATCATTTGTTATCAGTAATTAATCTTAATTCACCAAAGTTTGAACAAAATACTTTTCTTCTATCATGCCTTCTATCAGAGCAAACATTATTTTTTCCAGATTACATGTCAAGTAATTCCATTATAATTTTTATTCATTTTCTGACATTTTCCAGTCATATTCTCTCCCTCCTTTTTACCTCTCTCCAGGAAGGCTACTAATATGATATAGGCTGTACATACATTATCATATACTACATATTTCCATGTTTGTCATATTGTAAAACAAGATACATTGCTGACACTAGAAAAAAATTCATGGAGGAAATAAAGTGAAGAACAGTATATATTTCAATCCACATTCAAACTTTGTCTGTTCTTTCTGTGGTGGTTGATATCCTTTTTTGTCAAGAGTTCCTTGAAGTTGTCCTGGATCCTTGCCTTATTGATAATAGTTAAGTCATTCACAGTTGATCGTCTTACATTATTGTTGTACACATTCTCTTGTTTCTGCTCACTTCACTTTTCATCCCTTCATATAAGTCTTTCCAGATTTTTTTGTGATTCATCCTGTTCATTATTTCTTCTGGAACAATAGTATTCCATTACAAACATACTACAACTTGTTCAGCCATTCCCCAATTGATGGACATTCCTTCAGGCTCCAGTTCTTTGCTAATACAAAAAAAGGCACCATAGATATTTAGAATATATAGTTTCTTTCCCTTTTTCCATGATCACCTTAGGAAATAAACCTAATAGTAGTATCACTAGATCAAAAGTATACACAGTTTTCCAGATTACCATCCAAAATGGTTGGATCAGTTCACAGTTCTACCAACAATGTATTCGTGTCCTCAAAGAAATAGATTCTAACTAGACATCTGTAAATTTGTGTATTTTAAAACATATTTTGAAAACTGTATTATTTATTTCCTTTGGGATCCTGTAGGTTTTATTTTATGCACTAAAAAATTTGTCTAAGAAGCAGTCCATAGGTGTCATTACTGCCAAAGGAGGTCATGACACAGAAAAACTTAATTTAGAGTGGAAAAGCATTCTGAATCATACTCTGTTCTGGGATTCCTCAGAGAAGCCTCATGTTAAAAGCCCTTGTTCATAATTTCTCATCTGTCATCAGCTTCTTCCATCACAGCAATATAAGGAACAGGCTCATAAACATAATCTTTTCATGGGTTCTAAGGCTTTACAGGGCATAGTGGACAGAGTGCCAGGCTTGAAGTCAAAAAAGTCTCATCTTCTTGAGTTCAAATCTGGCCTCAGATATTTACTAGCTGTATCACCCTGGGCAAGTCACTTAACCCTCTTTGCCTCAGTTTCCTCATCTATCAATGAACTGGAGAAGGAAATGGCAAACCACTCCAGTATCTTTGCCAAGAAAACCCCAAATGGGTACACAAAGAGTTAGACATGTTTGAAATGACTGAAAAGGAGGATATATGTCTTTTTCTAACCCTAAAAAAAGCTAATGGAGTTTTCTATTGGCATGCTGAGGTTCTTTACTATTTTCTTCTTTCTTCTCAGTAAATTTAATAAGAAATGTTATCTTCTAGTTAGTTTCTTCCAGCTTTCACTACTTCCCACACCTATAAGAGAGATACCCAAAAAGGGACACAAAAACAGAGACAAGGAGAGAAAAAGATAGCCATAACAGGTTGATGAAATGGGAAAGGCACTGGATTTGAAGTCAAAGGACCTATGTTCAGATTCTAACTGTCACTTATTATGTTTTGTACCTTGAGCAATTTGTTTTCCTTCGTTGGCATTTACCCCAACTGTAAAATGATGAGGCTGGACTTGATGATTACTAAGATCCTTTCTTGACTTATTTCCCGAGTTCAAATTTGACCTCAGACATTTAGTAGCTGTGTGACCCATGGCAAGTTGTTTAGCACTGCTTGCCTCAGTTTCCTCATCCATCAAATGAGCTGGAGAAGGATATGGTAAACCACTCTAGTGTCTTTGCCAAGAAAATCCCAAAAGAGGTCATGAAGAGTCGGGCATAACTAACCAACTAAACAACAGAAGACCCCTTCCATTTCTAAATGTGTGATCCTTTGAAGAGACAGCCATTTGGAGGTGAGGTAAAGGAGAGAAGGAGAAGGGAAGAGAAGGGTTGGGAAATAAAGAGATGGAAGGGAGAAAATAAATGAGTTTATGGGTCTTGAATGGAGAAATGATTTCTAGAGAACTAAGGTACATAAGTGATAAGGGCTAAATTGTAAAGAATACCACATCTGGTTCTTTGGCAGCACAAATAAAGAAGTATCTAGGAATAAGGGTCTCTATGTTTAAGAGTCAGAGAGTCTGTGGCCTTTTTTATCCCCACTGAAAAACTCCATTGGAGAGTCCAGATGGAACAGAGTAAAAGAATACTAACCTTTGAGCTGAGGTCAGCTCCCCTGAGCAGCTACCGGTGCTGCTGCTGCTGCTGCTTTTCCTTCATGAAGGCCCCCATTTGATACTGAACCTCACAACTGCTGAGTGAACGGTTTTATAATCCTAAGAGGACGGTCTTTTCAGAAATTTAATCATAGACTTCGCCATCAAATGTTTCAAGTTAGCCCACTGTCTTTTTATTTTGTCATGCCTCATCAAAATAATAATAATTATGGAAGAATAGCCATTAGTCACAATCTGGAAAGGGGAAGGGGGAAGGGCACAGGAGAGGAAAAGCAACTCAAGTCTTTGAGCAAACAGATGATGCTTCAAAAAAAGCTACAACAGAATATGATGGATTTCCTGATGTAATGGGGGCCTGTCAGAATTCTTATGCTTCTTCTTCCACATGGAGTTAATGATATCCACAATTCCTATTTCACAATGATGAAAATCAAGTTAATAGATGTGAAAGTATTCTAAAACTTGTATATCTTATATAAATAGTTATTATTGTTGTTATTCATGGGGAAAGCAGTATAAAACTATCAAATATTTTTTTAACCTGTTAGGCTTCTTATTTCCTAAAAACTTAACCTGTCTCATCTCCCATTTTCTAGAGGTTTTGCTTTCATTTCAGAATCCATGTAAGATGTCAATGGATGATAATGATTTAATATATTACCTTTTTCCGGATAATATCCATGCATTTTAATAGAGACTTTTAATTCCTTAACTCCAAAAGAATGGTCAGAATTTCATGGATGCAGAAGAGTATTTTGCCTATGAGGGAGCCCTCATCAAAATTAGGTGCCTTTCAGATTATTCCACAAAGGCAGGCACCAACATATGATATAGCTTTGCATAGACCTAGGAGAGGAATCTTGGTGATAAAGAAAGAAGACCAGATTAAGAGCTAGGAGAAGAGAGCACTGGTTACTACCCACCAATACCCTCTTCTACCTGAACCCTTTATCGCTCCACACCTGACATCAACCTATTTCTAGGCATTTAATTAGTGATGCCCTTTAGCTTTTCCCCCTCCAAGATAAATAAAAGTTATGGCTTTTATTGAGAATTACTAGTCAGTCAACAATTATTTTATTACAAATACAATTGAATTTGTTAAATCCATAAGAAGAAACATTTTTAGACAATTTGGTTGGATGGGTTTTTTAAACATCAATTACCATTTATTCTAAAACTAGTATCAATTACAAGTATGAATGAGGAAAGAAAGTTCTAGAGAAAAAGGGGTTGTATAGTTTGTGCTGATACCCTAAAGAGCTCCTGATGTCCTTCCCCACCAGATGAGGTCTCAAAAAAAAAATCAAGACCAAGAATTTCTCTATTTAAACTTCCTACCAAGAGACTCTTTCCAGAAGATACCACTGGAATACTCCAAGGAACCATGACTTTTCTCAGCATGGACACTGTTTCTATAACAATTGATCAATATTGATTAAGCATCTACTATGTACCAGGAACTATGAAAGTAAGAGGGACACAAAAGGACACAAAAGACATTAGGCTTATTTTTTAATTAATTTAATGTATTTTAAGCTTAACTTTCTGTCTTCAAATCAATACTAAGTCAAGTAATTGAGGTCAAGTGACTTGCCCAGGATCACATAGCTAGGAAGTGTCTGAGGCCTGATTTGAACCCAGGACTTCCTATCTCTAAGCCTTGCTCTCAATCCACTGAGCCATCTAGCAGCCCTCTACTAGCTTATTTTTTCAAATCATAGGAACAATATAATGCCCCCATGGGTCCATACAACCAGCTCATCTGCTATTTTTTTTAACACCCTTACCTTCCGTCTTGGAGTCAATATTGTGTATTGGTTCCAAGGCAGAAGAGCGGTAAGGGTAGGCAATGGGAGTCAAGTGACTTGCCCAGGGTCACACAGCTGAGAAGTGTCTGAGACCAGATTTGAACCTAGGACCTCCCGTCTGTAGGCCTGACTCTCAATCCACTGAGCTACCCAGCTGTCCCCTCTTCTGCTATTTTTTTTATAGTTTATATCAGATAAAAGGTAGTGAAGTCCCCAAAGCTCAGAGCCCCTAGTTAGGAAAATTCCTAACATTCAGGTAGAGGCTTGACTCTTTGCTCTAATTTAAATTTATATTTATCTCTGCTACTGGACAAGCACAGGCTAGAGAAGTTGGAGAAAGAGCAGCAGACCTTTTTTTCTGAACTTCCCACAATCCTTAAGGGGGAGGCATATATAATTCCTATAGGGTAGCTAGGTGATACAGTGGACCTAAAGCCAGGAAAATTCATCTTCCTCAATTAAAATCTGGCCTCAGACACTAGTTCTGTGACCCTGGGCAAGTTCCCTAGCCCCTATTTACTTCAGTTCCTCATCTGTAAAAATGGGAATACATTGGTGAATGGCTAATATCTTTGCCAAGAAAACCAATGGGGTCCCAAAGAGTCAAAGATGATTGAACAACTGAACATAGAACCCTTAGCTTCAGACAGAGTTGTCTGTTCCAAGATGCCCCTAGAATAGGACAAATGACTTCCTTACCTTTCTTCCTTTTGCCTGTTGTCCATGCTCTGAGGAATATGTCTAGTTCAGTTTGGGTAAGGCTGGGAAAGACCTTCTTATGGCCTCTGCTCAGTTTTTGAAATCCCCATTTCTTCCTCTCAGTCTTTCTTGCAGACTATGTTGTATCACCTCAGGACATAACTCTATTCTGCCTTCTGACTCAAAGATCATGAGAATCCCAAATTACTCTCAGTGCTAAGAAGACAATAATGCTTATTACTCTGAACTACAGATCTCAGGATGCCCAAAAGCTCTCCAAACCCTATTAAGAAAGGATAAAAAAATACTAAGAAAAGGAGTTCAGAACTAACCCACACAACAACCATATCTGACATGATATTCAGTGTTCCTCAGCCATAATCTTCCACCTTTGCACAGAAGGGAAGGAGGTGCATTTTCTCATCTTTTCAGAGTCTGGCTTGCTCATTATAATTAATGACACAAGAGCTTACATTATCCTGAAATGTTTTAAAACAAAACAAAAGTCATAAACATTTGCTTTGGAATAGCTCTCCTAGTAATTCAGCCAAAAAGTAAAGTGTTTGCAATTACAAGAATTATACCTAGTAGCGTCTTCTTAATTATCATCCTTCTCCATTTGACACTGTCCTTGAAATGCTCTCCTCTCTTGGCTTCCAGGAAACTGAATTTTTCTCATTCTTCTCCTATCACTCTGGCTAGTCTTTGTCCATCTCAATTGGTTCTCTTCTTCCTCCTGCCTTGCTTTCTATTCTGAATCTTCTTTCCTTCTCTCCCTGCCCTCTTTCTCTTAGTGATTTCATCCCTTCTTCCTCTTCGCTATACAGCCAGCCCCTTATCTGTTTCCTGAGCTGAAGTTCTAAATTTCCAGCTATACTTAACATGTCCACAACTTGACTCACCATCTTCTCCCCAAATTTGCCTCTCTGCCAACTTTTCTATTTCTGATGATCGGGTCAATAGCCTCCCAAGTCATGCAGATTCGATCCCTGTGTCATCTTTTACTTGTTCTTATCACTTACTTCTAATGTTCAGTTAATGAAAAGGCAACATGACCCTTGCAGAGAGCACTGGCCACAGAATCTAGAAGTCATGGGTTCTAATTCTGTCTCAGATACTTAGTAGCTCTGTGATCCTAAGGATATCACAACTTCTGTGCCTTAATTTCATCATCCATTAAATGGGGTGATTAAGATTATTATGAGGATTGAATTAAATTATATATTGGATATATCTCAACATATATAAAGAAGAGGATAAAACTGGACATAAAAAAGCACTTTATGAATCTTTAAGTATTTTACATGTGAACTATTATTATTAATCAAGAAGTCCTATAGATACTACTTCTGAACTATCACTCATATCTCTATTCCCACTATTACAACTCTAGTTAGTTCTTCATTGACTTTGTCCTTTGACTTTACAACCTTTCATCTGGTATAAACTCTAAAAAATAGCAGAACTGGCCATATAGGCCCATGAGGACAAGATATTGCCCTTAAGATTTGAAAAAGAAAAAAAAAAGCTAATGGAGGGCAGCAGATGACTCAATACAACTTTGTGTTATATTATATTTATATTTATTTTGTTAAAATTGGATTATCATATGGAAAAGGGATCAACTTCTTCCTTTTGGTCCAAGAGCACAGAACTAGAAGCCAGGGAAGATTCAGAGAGTTATATTTAGGCTTAATATAAAGAAGTATTATCTAAGAATTAGAGCCAAGCTATTATTAAAACATTTGTTCTGTTCAGTCATTTCAATCATGTCTAACTCTTCATGTCCCCATTGGGGTTTTCCTGGGCAGATACTGAAGTGGTTCCTTCTCCAGCTCACTTTACAGATGAAGAAACTGAGGCAAGCTGGGTTAATTGCTTGGCAAAGGTCACACCGCTACTAAGTGTCTGAGTCAGATTTCCTGACTCAGTCAGTTTTCCTGACTCCAGACCAGGCAAGCTATCCACTGGACTACCCATTAAAGCATTTACACGACAGAATTAGCAAATACTGAAAATCAGGGCTTAATTCATTGTTTTGTTGATCGTTTAGATTTAAGAAATGTGAATAATGCAGATTAAAATTAAAAGCGTGTTCCCCGTATGCTTATTTTTTTCTCAGAAAACTAGTTGTTAATAAACACTTCCCAGCAGTCCCCTGATCAGAACTTCCAGGAGCAATGGAATGGTCTACCTCAGGAGATGATGGATTCTTTCTCACTGGTTATCCTTCAGTAGCAACTGAATGGTCACTTGTCATGGATGTCATTGAAGGGATTTTTGTTTAAGTGGGCTAGATAACTTCTGAAGTTCTTCCCAACTCTATGGCTCTCTAATGAGTGATTCTATCTTTTAGTCATTTCTCCATTTTTTCTACTGAACTATAAGCTCTATAAAGGCAAGAGCCACCCCTTACTCCTGTTTCTATCTCCCACTGAGTCTAATATTACTTTGTATACAAGGAAACCCCCAAGTCTTCGTGCCTTAAGTACACTTTAGTAACTTAAAATTGCATCAAGAATTTTGGGACATCCTGTATAGTAGGTTTTGTTCATTCATTCATTCCATGAACATTGGTTGAATGAATGAATCAATAAAATGAAATGAAAGATTGTTATTGTTAGCTTTAACAAGAGGAAATGCACCCAGAATGAAGAGTAGGACCTTCTTAAGCTCCATTCTTTTCTGCCAGGCAATAAATGAGAAAATATAGTGCTTACATACACCATGAAATTAGACCTCTACATTCCAGTGGGGCACATCTGTTTAAATTATAGGCATGTTTATGTTACATTTTCAGATGAGAGTGTTTGTTATAAAACAGGGGGAAACGCTGAGCTTAACTTGGAAAAATAAACAGGGTCTTATGGGGCACTTGGAAAAGGAATTGGGAGAGGGGGAGGAGGAATCCTTCAAAATGTTGGTTTTGACTTTAGAGAATAAAAACTAGGGGTCAAAAGGAGCCCCTTCTGGCCCCTAACCTCCTTCCTAGGGAGAAAATGGACAATAGACAGAGCATTAAGGGTTGGGATGGCTTGCCTATACCCATTCAATACCTGTATACATCAAAGGAGCCCAATCTAGCCAGGGATATAGCCCTCAGAGACAGAGTGTGAGCTGGGCCAGACCCACATATAGACTATAATAACCCAAAAAAGAGAATTGCCAAGAGCCTACTTATCCAGTATCGTGGCCAAGAAAATTCCTAAAGGTTTCAGATATGGCTGAAAAATGACTGACCAATGACAAAATTGGAAAAAAAATAATAATATGTGAAGACCTTACTCCATGACATTGTTGAGAGGGTCAAATGAAATGATGGCTACAAAGGACTTTGCAAAACTTAAAAGATGATATAAATATTAACAATT
Organism: Gracilinanus agilis; assembly: GCF_016433145.1. Lineage (NCBI taxonomy): Eukaryota > Metazoa > Chordata > Mammalia > Didelphimorphia > Didelphidae > Gracilinanus > Gracilinanus agilis. The sequence goes on from NC_058131.1 coordinate 568,989,947, forward strand.
ATTAAAATGATCCTCATTCTTTTCATAATACATTTGAATGAATTCTGATAAAAACAATTTAGGAAAAGATTATTTTTCTACTTTTGTAGTTTTCTGTTTTCTGTTCAGCATCCTATTTCATATATGTATAAAATGACTGATTTCTATAATTGAATTCAAGAATTGGTATGTAAGTTCATCTTCTGTAGACTCCAGGAAAATATCTTTAGAACAGTTCAGGCTGATGAGAAGGATGGATACTTCATTCTGCCCCCATCTGGTTTTGATTTCTTCTGCTAGACCTTAATATTTTGATAACTCTTCATTCTGCATAGATTGGAGGTTATGAGTATTCAGGATGGCAATATTTAATGAAAATGTTGTTCATAAACTAATGCAGATCAGTGTGATGTCCAGGCAATTTAGGACAACAGTTTTGGGTATTATAATGTTCCTGTTTCAGAACAGTTGGTTTGTTAAATTCTTAAGAGTATTTTGGGACCTATATTTGAGAACTGGTGATTTGTCATCTGTTAATTTTTAAGGGATTTTTTATTCATTTGTGTCCAACTCTTTGTGACACTTTTAGGGGTTTTCTTGGCAAAGACAAAAGAAGTGGTTTGCCCTTTCCTTCTCCAGCTTATTTTACGGATGAGGGAACTGAGGCAAATAAGGTTAAATGTTTTTCCCAGGATCACACAGCAAGCAAGTATCAGAGGCCAGATTTGAACCCAGGAAGTGAGCCTGGCACCCTATCTACGATGTCACCTAGCTATACCTTTAAAAGGATATTAAGCTTCTTGTATATAAATCTGGCCATCAGGTAGTATCTTAATAGATGCTAAATTTATGCAAACTAAATTCCAGCAATTTTTTGTGCTCCAAAGTCTACACTGATAGAGACCCCTTAAAAATAATCCTTCTGTAATTTCCAGTCTCAGCAATCTGATTCTCATTAGCCCCTACACTTCTACATTCTAGCCATTTGTCAACATGATTGTTGAGTTTATGTGCATGTTACTCACAAAAGGCCCTTTAATTCTATAGACTCCTTTCACACATGAGCCAAACTTGGTTCCATATGATAAATCCAGGGCCATATAATTTTTGTCAGTCATAAGTATTTCTCAGTGAAGTTCATATCCGATTGTTCCAAATGAACCTATTATTATTATGGACCTGTTAAATCCAGGCCAAAATGGGTATAGCTCATTTTTACCAATCCACGTCCAGCTATCCCTTTAAAAACAGTCTTCCCTCTCTCTTGCTACCCAGTCTCTTAGGCAGCCAGGTCGAACATGTATCTAATCCATTCCACCACTCTTCTTCAACCGATGCAGTTTTCCAGACACGGGCTCTGCCATCTCATCTGGATTGCTATGCTTAACCCGTTACCCATTCCCATCTTGAATGTATTAACTACTGCACTCAAACACACACTGGAGGAGATTACATTTTCCATGGGGCAAAAGAAAATAGAATCTCACAAAAGAAATAGTTAGTTCTTTGTTCCCCCCCCCCCCTTGAGTTCTCAGCTTCCGAAATGAGACTTGATATATTCTCCCTCCCTCTATCCCTTCCCCCAATTTATTCCTGAAGAAATAAGATGCTGGATAGAAAAATAGATCTATAGATTAGACCCTTAGGGTTGGTTTGAGGAATAGGAACCAAGTCGGGTGGTAAACACCAGGGACTAAGGATGAATGGGAAGTTAAGATGAGGCAGGGAGATTGCATTTAAAAATTTAAAGCCCCAAGTATGAAAACAGAGTGTAGGGGAGGATGGAGGGAAAATGGAATGAGGCCAGAATGGTATCTCAGGCTGATGAGGACTCTTCCTATACATGATATACTGGAAAGAACACTGGCTTTAGAGTCAGAGGACCTGAGTTGAAATCCTGATTCTTCTACTTACTACTGATGTGGCCTTAAATAAGTCATTTCCTCTCAGCGAGCCTGAGTTTCTTTCTCTATAAATTGAAAGGGATATATTCCTGTATAAATTGAAATTTATCTAGATCAGGGTTCTTCGCCTTTTTCATGGGTCATAAATTCCTTTGACACTCCAATGAAACCTATGCATCCTTCTCCAAATAAGAATTTTAAAGGCATAAAATAAAATATATAAGATTACAAAGGAAACCAATTCTATTATAATACAAGTACCAAAATATTGAAGGAAAATAAAATAAACAAAAATCAAACCAAGTTCATGGACTGCAGATTCAGAACTTCTGACCTAAATTTTACATAAAATCCCTTCCAGCTCTATATCTAATTGTCTTAAAATCTCATTAGTCAACTAAGGCTTGGGTGGAGAGGGAAGAAAAGAAGGAGAAAAGAGAAAAAATGAGGTCTCAGGAAGAGGAGGAAAGTATAAGAAAGGAATCAGTCCTGTTAGCCCCTAAATGCTCTGACCTGGCATTTTTGGAAAGGCTATTTCCCCTTTCTATCTGCTAAATTCGACAAAATCCAGGAATAGGCTTCTGCTTTCCACAACTTCAAAATACCAGCTGAGTTCCTGATGACATGTTTTCTAGGAATCAAGATGGTAGAAATGATAAGTGAGATATAATAGCTCTTACGTTTCACCTCCTACCTGGTCTTTAATATATTTCTCTAAAGGAGAAATAAGATTAATAAAAGACCCAACAGACACAATAGGAGGTTCCAGAGGCACGAGGATAGAATATGAGCAAGACCAGTGAGAAGGTTTCCAGAGAGGGACACCAGAAGACTTAATAACATCCCGCTCATTCTTCAATCTGAACCCAAGACCCACCCTCCTTCATGAAGTCTTCCAAATTCACCCACTCCTTCTCTGATTTATGTTTTACATTTTTAATATACTTATAAATGCTATTTATATATTTTATGGGTAAGGTAAGTTGCACAGCAGATAGAACTCCAGACCTGGAGTCAGGAAGACAAGTCTTCCTGAGTTCAAATCTGACCTCAGACACTTACTAGCTATGTGACCCTAGGCAAAGTCTCTTAACTCCATTTGTCTCAGTTTCCTCATCTGTAAAATTATTTGGAGAAGGAAATGGTAAACCAATCCAGTATATTTGCCAAGAAAACCCCAAATGAAGTCATAAAGAGTTGGACACAATTGAAACAACTGAACAGTATATATGTTACACACACTCACACATATATAATTGTTTTCTACTCAACTTCCACTCCTTATCATGGATGTGGAAGTCAGTCAGTCAACTATGAAGAGCATTTATTAAGTGCCTTCTATGTGTCAGGCTCTGTGTGCTAACTACTGTGGAGATACAAAGAAAGACAAAATCTGTATTTAGTCTAATGAGGGAAATAACATGAAACCCAGAGGTTGAGTCTGGATTCTCAAAAGATTTCTACCAAAGAGGAAATGTTTCCTCTATGGATCTGATGACAGAATGTCTACGTCTCTCATCCAAAGACAAGCCTAGCAAAGGTCGGAAAGGCTTGTTATCAAATTAGTCATCTTTGCCATAGCTGGATTACTCCTTCAGGGTTTGCTCCCAACATTATGCCTGGAGACTGTGATTCTCACCATGCAGGAGTAGACTCAGTGATGTGGCAGACCAGTGGCAGAATTGGGGTTACCAGAGTCAATGTGGTATAGAAGGGAAAGCCCTGGAATCAGGAGACCTGGGTTCTGCTATTGATTTTCCATGTGACTTTAGGTAACACCAAATTGATAGTTTTTTCATCTATAAATAGAAGAGGTCAAGCTAGATAAAGGCCTCTTACCAGCTTTATAAGTCTATATTTCTATTCACTGGGTAACCTAAAACAACTGGGCTGCTGGGTATCATTGTTCCAGCACTTAGAAATGGTTGTACAAACCAAGCAAAAATTGTTCTAATTCTATAAAGCATGGGCCAAGTGATGAGACAGAGCAAAGACCAGTTACAAAATGGAGTTGGTTTGATGTGGGAATTAATAAAAACAATCAGATTCCATCTTATGGACACTGATTCATCTCGTACTGCCACATACATTCTCCTCCATCTTCTTGTTTTCCTACAAATCTTCCATAGGAAATTAGGTGGTATATATCATCTTTTGTTTCATAAATGAGATGGATTAATGAACATTTCGCAATTTTGAGAATAGAAAGTCCCCAAAACCTATTCATCTCCCTCCCAACTCAACCCAAACTCAATATTTCCCATTCCCAACCTGGAAAGCCCTTAATTTTTCTTCCAATTAGATATCAGATTACTGATTTTTGTATCCTTATTGACGTTTTCTTATAATAATTGGGTTTATTTGATTGTTTTTAATAAATAAAAATCTATCTCACTCTGTATTTGGGATCTTTTGACAGACTGTGAATTCACTGACCCATTTATTATGCCTGCCTTGCTAAAAAATAATTTTGTTCAGATTGTTGCCTTATTTATTATTAATTAACCATCACACTGGACTGCTGGGTATGTTGATCTGGCTCCTCTAAATGGAGATACAAATCGATCTGAAATGGTTCTGTTTGTACATAGCATGGGCCAAGGAAACACAACCATCTTACCCAGAGAACCTCCTCTTCTGCTAAAAAAAATTAAAAAGAACAGTCAAGAAGTCTCTGCATTAGTCCATTAGCAGGTATTAAAGCCTTAGGCTTCCCTTAAGACAGAGATTCTTACCCTGGAGGTCTGTAAACTTGTCTTTTTTAAAATTTTGATAACTATATCATTATAATTTGTTTTCTTTGTAATACCAATTTTATTTTATATATTCAAAAATGTTATTTTGAAAAAAAGGCCCATAGGCTTTACCAGACTAACAAAGGAGTCCGTAACATTTAAAAAAAAAGCTAAGAATGTATCCTGACTCTAGGAAATGAGTCCAGAACCTGCTATTAGCTCCAGAGAGTCTAAGGACCAAATTAAATCCACCACCATCTATTTATTGAGCTTCAACTTTGAGCCAGTCCTTGCACTAGAGATATAGTCAAAGTCCAAAATGTAGCCTCTGGCCTCCAAAACTGACAGTCTAATGCCAGAGGCAAGATATAACGGTAGTTCTAAATTGGGTCAGAAATATAATAAGTTATAGGCAGCTAGATGGTACGATGAGAGTGTACTTAGAGTCAGGAAGACCCAAGTTCCAACCTTGCCTCAGATACTTCCAAACTGTATAACCCTAGACAAGTCACTTAATCATTTTCATCTTCAGTTTCATCTGTAAAGTCGGGTACCTACCTTATAGGGTTGTTGCAAAACTCAAATGAGATAATAATACACATATAGATATAAAGAATTTGTGAACCACAAAGCACTACATAAGGAAATAAGTATATATCTATCTCTCTATGTGTGGTGTGTGTGTATGGAGAGAGACAGAGAGAGAGAGAGAGAAAGAGAGAGACAGACAGACAGACAGAGAGAGCACACCTGCTATGTTCTAGGCACTATGCTAAATACTTTAGGTCCTGTTATTATCTCCATTTTACAGTTGAGGAAACAGAAAAACAAAGGTTAAATGATTTGCTTATGGTCACACACAGCTAGGAAGTGTCTGAGGCTAGATTTGAACTCAGGTTTCCTGACTCCAGACTCAAGGCCCTATCCATTTTACCAAATAGCTGCCTCATAAATACATATATACATACATATATATATACATGTGTGTGCTTTTGTGTACATATATGTCTATATGGATAGATACATGTATTTACAAGTATAGAAATAATTTGTTGTTTGGTCATTCCAGTTGAGTCCAATTCTTCATGAACCCATTTAAGGTTTTCTTGGCAAAGACACTGGAGTCAGGGGCATCTGGGTAGCTCATTGGATTGAGAACCAGACCTAGAAATAGGAAGTCCTGGGTTCAAATTGACCTGAGGCACTTCCTAGCTATGTGACCCTGGACAAGTCACTTAATCCCCATTGCCTAGCCTTTACCACTCTTCTGCCTTAGAACCAATACACAGTATTGCCTCTGGAATTAGATTGTAAGTTTTAGAGATCAGAGGCTTTATTTTGGATTTTGACTATATCTCTGGCACAAGGCCTGGCTCAAAGTTGGAAACAATAAATAGATTGTGGTAGATTTGATTTGTCTTCAGATACCCTGGAGGGTTTAAAAAAAAGATGCTGAAGTAATTTACCATTTCTTTCTCCAGCTCATTTCACAAATGAGGAACTGAGGCAAATAGAGTTAAGTGATTTGCTCACGTTTATGTGGCTAGTAACTGTCAGAGGCTGGATTTGAATGCATGAAGATGAGTCTTCCTGATTCCCAGCTCAGGGCTCTATCCATGACTACTTAGCTGCCCCATAGAAATAATAATATTATTATTATTATAAGCAACATTGTTCTTGGTAACAATCTAGGGTGCAGGATGAAGGCTCTCATGGGGACAGACATCTACAAAGAATACTCTGCCTGCCCCTCAGGGAGCTTTTCAGACCCAAGAGAACAGCTTATATGTTATGGAGGCTTTCCTTTTGTGTCCACATTGGACCAGATCCTTACCTCCCAGTTATCTCCACATCTGGCCTTCTTTACTCAGACCATCATCTTCACTTCCTCCCCCACCAGAACCTTGGACTCTGCCCCTGGAACCATTCTGGGCTCTGACTGGTGAGCTTTCACCTCCTCTTGCTGAGATCCAGGGCTCTCCCACACTTCCCGCCAGATGCCCTTCACCTGTTGTCTTCCCCTATTAGTGTAAGCTCAAGGGTAAGGAGCCTCTCACTTTCTTTCATTTGTATTCCCAGCATGCAGCATAACACCTGCAGACGGTCATAGCTCATGTGCTGAGGTCTCTTCCACCTCTGTGATTCTGTGATGGTACAAGTTTCTTTTACCCAGAATTACTGAGTGGAACAAAGCCAAGACAACATCGAAGAGCTCGTAGAGGAACTCCAATAGTCCAGAGAACTCAGGAAATGTTCTGAGGAGTTGCTGAGGGCTTAAGGTGGGATGAGATGGGGGAGAAAGTTTTGGATTAGCAGAGCTGCTAGGGGACAGCAAAGGCGACACTTGTGGAATGAATCTGGGCTACCCAGGTAGGAGTGAGGCCGCCTGGCTGACACAGAGGCAGCATGGTGGAGAATAAGATGGGATAAGCAGGGTGGAGACAAGTGATGGAGATTCTTCAGGCTGCCCTGTTAAGGTGAGACAGCAGACCTTCTTCTCTTCTGGAGCAATTTCTTCATCCAAACCCAGAGGTTTAGATCCTCGTAAGGGGAAGGGACAGGAACAAGCATTTATTCTGTGTTTACTATGTGTCGGACCGTGTGCTAAGGAGCACTTTACAAATACTATCTCATTTTGTCCTTACAACAACCCTGGGAGGTAGTGTCTATTATTAATACCATTTTACAGACGAGGAAACTGAGGCAGGCAGAAGTTATTTGCTACAGTCACACAGCTAGGAAGTGACTGAGGCTGCATAAGAACTAAGGTCTTCCTGATTCCAGGCTCAGCAATCTGTCCATTGTGTCATCTAACTATATATAAGGAAGGCCACATTAGGCTATCCTAGAAACTGGGTCTGCTTTAGACAAAGCCAGCCTCCAGGAGCAATGAGAAATCCCAGATTTTTTTTTCTCTGCTAAAAAAAAATATTTTTTTTCTCCTCTCCACCCCCAGGAACAGTGACCCTCCCCTCTTTCCACTCTCCCCACAGTGGGAATGTCAGGAGCCCAGATTCCATGACTCACCCCAGCCAATGGAAATTTCTTGCCATATACCACGACCTTTGGTTTGCCATCTGGTGTCCACGCCAGAAGGTATAGGATATCCTGTCTGCCAAGCAAGAATGATGACGACTGACCGGGGGATGACTGTATAAGGAAGGCTGAGGTTACCAAGGAGGGGGGAGTTGGGCAATTAATGGCTCTCTGTGGCATTTTTCCTGAGCTTTTGCAGTTTGACATATCACCACAGGGCTAACTTGAGGGGGAAATCTCAAGCCCACTAGGCATACCTAACACAGAGCCACTTGGGATTGGAGAAGGCTACCCAGGCCAGTTGTGTCTGTGAAAAGGCTGGAGGTAAGATGGAAAGGGTGTTGTGCTGGCTGGCAGGAAATCTTGGTTCTACATCCAATCTTGCCACTGAGGAGCTGTATGACCTTGGGCAAGTCGCTTAATGTAGAATGGAATGATGAGCTCCTTAGGGGCAGGAGCTGTTTCATTTGTGTCTCTATTTCCCAGTTCTCAGCACAGTCCTTAGTAAGCCTTTAACAAATGGTTTTGTTGAATTGAATTGACTGGAAGCAGGCTTGTACAATGACATTTGGTTTTGTGGTCAGAAGATTTCCGTTCAAATCCAACTCTATCACCAAGTAATGTGTGACTTTGGACCTCAGTCTCTTTCTTTGTAAAATGAGGGGATTATATCCTGTGATCCTGAATATCCTTTCGAATTCTATATCTACAATTCTATGATTTGTCAGCTTTAATGTCATCCTTTAACAAAGGGAAATAACAACCCTAACTAGTGCCTCACTCATTATGAGGATCAAATAAGATCATGGGTTAAAAAGTACTTGAACATACATCCTACCTGTGTGAGCTGGGCAAGTAAGTCCCTTAACCTCAGTTGCCTAGCTCGTGCTGCTATTCCATTTTGGGACTGACACTAAGACAGAAGATAAGGGTTTGGGTTTATCATACGCTGTCTTGCTGAGGTCATTTACCCCAAATCTATTTCACTGATTCTCCCTTCTGTCTCTTAGCCAGTACCATATGGTGTTGTTTTTTTTAACCCTTAACTTCTGTGCTTCTAGGTAGAAGAGTGGTAAGGGTGGGCAATGGGGGTCAAGTGACTTGCCCAGGGTCACACAACTGGGAAGTGTCTGAGGCCAGATTTGAACCTAGGACCTCCCATCTCTAGGCCTGACTCTCAGTCCACTGAGCTACCCGGCTGCCCCTACCATATGTTTTTTTTTTAATTTAAACATTTATTAATAATCATTTTTAACATGGTTACATGATTCATGCTCCTGCTTTCCCCTTCAACCCCGGCACTCCCCCCACCCATGGCCGACGCACATTTCCACTGGTCCTACCATATGGTTTTAATGACTACTGCTTTATAGTATAGTTTACAATCCCGTACTGCTAGGCCACCTTTCTTCACATTTTTTAAATTATTTCTCTTGATATTCTTGATCTTTTGTTCTTCCAAATGAACTTTGTTATAGTTTTTTTTTCTAATTCAGTAAAAAAGTTTCTTGATATTTTGATAAGAATGGCACTAAATAAGTAAATTAATTTGGGTAGGGAGGTCATTTTTATTATGTTAGCTCATCCTACCCATGAGCAATTAATGTTTTTCCAATTGTTTAGAACTAGTTTTAATTCAGAAGATAAGGGTTTGAATTTTTTTAAATACTTGGAAAAGAATAAAGCAAGTCATAACCAATCAATCAATAAACAAACATTTATTGAGTATATACTATGGACCAGACCATTGTTGTTAAAGGTGGCACAGTGAATAGAGTCCTGGGGACAATTCTGAGGGATTTATGGAAAAGAACACTACCCACATTCAGAGGAAGAACTACAGGAGAGAAAACTCAGAAGAAAAGTAACTGCTTGAACACATGGGTTGAGGCGGACGTGATTGGGGATGTAGACACTAAATGACCACACCAATGCAACTATCAACAATTTGGAAATAAGTCTCGATAGATGACACAAGTTAAAACCAGTGGAAATGCGCATTGGCTATGGGGAGAAGGTGCAGGGGGGGGGGCATGAAAGGGAAAGTAAGAACATGAATCATGTAACCATGATAACTTTTCTAAAAAATAAAAATTATTTTAAAAAAAATAGAGTCCTGGGCCTGAAGTCAGGCAGACTCATCTTCATGAATTCAAATCTGGCATCAGACACTTAATAGCTATGTGAGTGTGGGCAAGTCACTTAACTCCATTGGCCTCAGTTTCCTCATCTATCAAATGAGCTAGAGTAGTCAAAGGCAAACCACTCTAGTATCTTTATCAAGAAAATCTCAAATAGGGTCATGAAGAGTTGGAGACAAGGGCTGAAAATGACAGAACAATGAATCTGCCATCATTTCAATAGGCCCTTGGGATATAAAACCAAAAATGAAATAATCAGTCCTTCTGCTCAAAGAATTTCTATCCTGTCAGTAGAGACAACATATATGTGTAAGGAGAGAGAATACGTACCCTACCCCTTCCTGCCCCCCCCCCAAAATACAAGAAGGCCTTGAGAGGGAAACCAATAGGAGAATCAAGAAGATGATGTTTCAATGGAATCTTGAAAGAAATTTGTGATTCCAAGAAATGGAAGAGTAGTAGGGAAGCATTCCAGGCATGAGCTACAGCCAGACTTGGAGATAAATTCTTAGGATATAAGGAATAGCAAATGGACCAGAATGGTGGAAGGGGGCAGATGAGAACAATTTCTTCCAGAAGCCATAAGGGGGGTGAAGCAGGGACTGTGGAGCACTTAGAACTTAGTTGGACACAGAAGAAGCCAAGGGCATCCACTGCATCCTGGACCATCGCCGGTCATCCTAACTTTTGTCTTGCCACTGGACTTGGAGGACTCTGGAAGAGAGTGAGGCTGACTGACAGCTTTCTGTAACTCTACCTCACTTAAATCCAATCTATTCTCTAATCATCATATCACCCCATGGAGTCATTGGTCATTTTTGAAAACAAAGGACAAACAACAGCAACAGTAAGCACCCGCTATGTGCCAGGCTACTGTTCTTACTATTGTGATTTGCCCACAAGTTAACAAGTCATTGTTCACTCAGTGGGTTGGACTCAATGATATCCAAGTGTCCTTCCCAATCCACATTTATGATCCTAAAAACTAGAGCAAGGCAGCCCCATTCGTCCTGGACTACTTTTATTTTGTCTTATTTTCACTTAGAAGAAATGAGACAACAAACAGCAGTAAAAGTAGCCAAAAGTCTTCGTCGTCTAGACAAACAGATTTTATAGGCCCAATTAATTCTGCTGCTCAAAAATAGGCATGGTTAATAGGTGGCTATATTTAGATACCCGTCATTATCTGGCTGCCCCAGGGAGGACTTCTCCCACTTATTTCATAAGCTCTTAATTCCAAACAGAGGTTTGTTCTTTGCCACTTCAGATTGTAGATCAGAGTTGGGAGATTGAGGCGTGGAGGGGAGAAAGAGAAACTCCAATTGACTCTGGAAGCCACTTTGGCCTCTAAAGAGTTGGCTTTTCAGGTACTTGAGCCAGGGGAAGAAAATTAGAGAGTTTCTTTAAGGTCTTATCATTGGAGTAGTAGAAAATCACCTATGCAATATATTTAGAAAGGGAGGAGTGTATGCGCTGCTTTTTTAAAAATCTCACTAACATGGAGTTATAAATGCCTACATTTTACCATTTGTGATTCATTTGTTAGCATATGGATACATTAAAATACTTCATTTCCTTCAGAATTCTGTTTGATACCTTCTACATGAAGCCTTTCCTTGATTTCCACCCTCCAGTTTCTAATGCTCTGCTCTCTAATGTTTATTTTTGTATGTATTTTGCAAGTACATATTTGTGGACATCTTGTCTCCCCAAATGGAATGCACACACCTTGAGGGCAGAGGCTGCTCATTTTTGTCTTTATTTCTCCAACACCTAGCACCATGCCTGGCACTTAAAAGGTGCTTAATTGATGCTTGTTGAAGGTAGCTAGTTGGCTCAGTAGATAGTGTGCCAGACCTGAAGTTGAGAGGGCTTGGATTCAAATCTGGTCTCAAACTTCATAGCTGTATGACCCTGGACAAATCATATAACTCCAAGTGCCTAGCCCTTACTGCTCTTCTGCTTTAGAATCAATTCAATTCTAAGAAGATATGGGTTATAATTTAAAAAATGCTTGTTGATAGACTAGTTGAAGGTTCTCTATAAAATTTTTAATTCCACTGTAAAAGATAATATTCTAAGCTAGGATTAGCCAATTATATTTTCAGGAACTAGAATTTTTTTCACCTGTAAAGAAAATATTGAAAGGTGCAATTACCCAAAGTGAGCTACAACCCTCACCTCCATGGACTTTAGGGAAAAGGCGGGCCTAGAAGAGGAGTATCATGGCAAAAAAAACCCTTTAGGGTGAGAGGTACTTTGGTGGACAAGTACCATGATGTGAGGACCAGGCCTGACATTTGCCACAGAGAGGCAGTCCATTCTCCAGTAAGGAAATGTACCTCTCATCCTAGAGAGTTTCCTGGGGCAGAACTCCATTCACCCCATACAAATAATGGCACCTTTTCTTCTGTATATATTTTGCTGACTTTGTATATATTTTCTTCTGTATATATTTTTCTACTACTCCGATGATAAGAGCTTTTTGGCTCCCATGGATTTATTTAATTAGCATCTCTATGCTGATGATTTTCAGATCTACTAGATCTAACTTCTCTCCTGACCTCCAATCTAGCATCTCCAACTGCCTTTCAGACATCTTAAGCTGGATGTCCAGTAGACATATTAAACTCAGCATTTCCAAAACAGAACTCAATATCTTTCCCTCTAAACTCTTCCTTGCTCCTACCTTCCCTATTCCTGTTGAGGGCAACACCATCCTCCCTCAAGCTCACAAGCTGGATGTCTTCAGTTCCTCACGGTCTCATTCTCCATATCTATACTGTTGCCAAAGACTACAACCTTTGCAACATTTCTTGAATATGTTAACCCCCTTTCTTCTCTGATTACCTCATCACCTCACTTGGTCTACTGGAGCAGACTTCATGCGGATCTTCCTGCCTGTAGTCTTTCCTCACTTCAATCCATTCTCCATTGGCCATCAAAATGACTTTCCTAAAGCACAGTCTGATCATGTCACCTTTATACTCAATAAACTCCATTGGCTCCCTATTATCTCCAGGATCAAATATAAAATCCTCTGTTTGGCGTTCAAAGACCCTCATAACCTAGCACCCTCCTGTCTTCCCAGTCTTCTTACCCTCCATTATATACTCTTTTTTCCCCTTAAACACTTACCTTCTGCCTTAAATCCATACTAAATATCAGTTCCAAGGCAGAAGAACAATAAGGACTAAACAATTGGGATTAAGAGTCCTGCCCAGGGTCACACAGCTTAGAAGTATATGAAACCAGATTTTAACCCAGGACCTCCCATTTCTAGGCCTGGCTTTGTATCCCCTGAGCTACTTAGCGGCCCCTTCTGCCATATACTTTTTTTTTTTTTTAAACCCTTAACTTCTGTGTATTGGCTCTTAGGTGGAAGAGTGGTAAGGGTGGGCAATGGGAGTCAAGTGACTTGCCCAGGGTCACACAGCTGGGAAGTGGCTGAGGCTGGATTTGAACCTAGGACCTCCCATCTCTAGGCCTGGCTCTCACTCCACTGAGCTACCCAGCTGCCCCCTCTGCCATATAATTTTAAAATTTTTATTAATAGAATTTATTTCTAAGTATTTCAGCCCCTCCTTTCCCTCCCCCTACATTAGAAGACATCATCTAGCAAACAGGTATGAAGAAATAGATTATGTCTCTCATGTTTTCATTTTTCAGTTCATTCTCTGGAGGTGAACATTCACAAGTTATTCTTCAAATATTAAATCTGTAGTTGTAATAATGTTCTTCTGGTTCTACTCATTTCATTCTTCATTATCTCATGCAGTTCTTTCCAAGGTTTTTGAAAACTAATCTATTCTTCGTTTCTTACAGTGCAGTAGTATTACGTCACAATCACATACCACAATTTGTTTAGCCATTCTCCAATTGATGGACATTCCCTCAATTTTCAGTTCTTTGCTACTACAAAGAGAGCCTTTATAAATATTTTGGAGCAGATAAGTTCCCTTCCTTTTCCCCTGATCTCCCTGAAACCAGACCCAGCAAGCTGGGTCCAAGAGTATACACAGTTTTACAGTTTGGAGTCATTCCAAATTGCTCACCAAAATGGTTGGATCAGTTCGTAGTTCCACCAACAGTGTATTAGTATCCTCATTTTTCCATATTCCCTCCAACATTTGCCATTTTTCGCTTTGGTTGTTTTAGCTAATCTGATGGGTATGAGAGAGAATACCTCAGAATTGTTTGGGTTTACATTTCTCTAATCAGTAATGATTTAGAGCAGTGATTCCCAAAGTGGGCACTACTGCCCCTTGGTGGGTGTTGCATCCATCCAGGGAAGCTGTCATGGCCACAGATGCATTTACCTTTCCTATTAATTGCTATTAAAATTTAAAAAAAAAATTAATTTCCAGGGGGCTAAGTAATATTTTTTCTGGAAAGGGGGTGGTAGGCCAAAAAAGTTTGGGAACCACTGATTTAGAGCATTTTTTCTTGTATTTATGTATAGCTTTAATTTCTTCATCCTAAAACTATATGTTCATATCTTTTGCCAATTTATCAATGGGGGATGGTGCTTACTCTTCTAAATTTGACAAAGTTCTCTATATAGATTGAAAATGTTTTTCCAATTTCCTGCTTTCCTTCTAATCTTGGCAACATTTGTTTTATTTATACAAAATCTTTTCAATTTAAAGTACTCAAAATTATCCATTTTACAACTCACAATGCTTTTCATCTTTTTTTACTCATAAATTCTCCTCTCCTCCATAAATCTTATAGGTAATAAGTTCCTTGTTCTTTTAATTTGATTACAATATCTCTTTTTGTGTCTAGATCTTGTATTCATTTTGATCTTCTCTTAGGGAATGGTGTAAGATATTGGTCTATACCTAGTTTCTGCCAAACTACTTTCCAGTTATCCCAGCAATTTTTAATAAATACTTATTTCTTATCCCAATAGCCTAGAGCTATATTCTTATCAAATACAAGTTTACTATAATCTTTTCCTGCTGCTTGTTGTATATGTGTTCTGTTCCATCTATAAATCTTAAATTATTTATAAATCTTATAAACCTTTATAAATCTTAGCCAGTCCCAGATAATTTTGATAATCATTGTTTTATTAAAATCTGGTACTGATGAACTTCTTTCCTTTCCACTTTTTTTCATTGCCTTATGCCACTTCAGTCCAGTAACACTGGTCTCTTTGGCTTCCTCAAACAAGCCACTCCATCTCTTAGCCTAGAGCATTTTCTCTGGCTGTCCCCCATACCTGGAATGCTCTCCCTTCTCATCTCCTCCCACCCTTCAGTTTCCTTTGGCCCTGGCTTCCTTTAAGGCCCAGCTAAAATCCCATCTTCTATAGGAAATCTTTCCCAATACCTCTTAATTCTAATGCCTTCTCCCTCTCTTCCCCCCCTTAAAGCCCTTATATTCTTTCTTAGAAGCAATACTGTGTATTGGTTCCAAGGCAGAAGAACTCTAAAGGCTAAGCAATGGGGGTTAAGGGGTTAAGTGACTTTCCTAGGGTCACACATTTAGGAAGTGTTTAAGGTCAGATGCCTTTCCTCTCAAGATCCTGGGTTCATATCTAGCCTTGGACACTTTTTAACCGTGTGACCCTGGGCAAGTCACTGAACCCCAATTGCCTAATCCTTACTGCTCTTCTGCCTTGGAACCAAAATTTAGTATCAATTTTAAGACAGAAAGTAAAAGTTAAAACATAAATAAAAAGGAATATTCCCCAAAAGTGGCTTCCGAAGTCATGCAACTAGTCATACAACTAGTAAATGCCAAATCCAGGACTGCCTCTTCACTCCATACTATCTGCTAGTGCCTACTGAGAGTTAAATTCTCTGAATACAGAGAGAGAAAGTATCCACAGCTTCTCTCCCTTCCCTTTCTCCCAATCATTATTTCCACCAGAAGACAATGCATCATCCTGCTGTATCATGTTGTGTTGTATGTAAATCACCCAAGAACAGACAGATCTAATTTCCCTAAAAACACACACATGCGTGTCTGAGTAAGCTCAGAGACAAAGGGCAAAGTGTTTGGCAGCTTTTGCCTTCCATTCCAGTGCCAAACCCCAGATTTCTCTGAGGATGACTGATGCTCTGGGCCCAGATCCCTGAACTGCCTGCCTCTTCTGCCTGAAGTAAAGACAGGGACAAAAGGGACAGCCAAGGCCACCAAGAAGGGCTCTTCACTCTGCTAACACTGTCAGTGTCCTGGCGTCCTCACCAGTTCATCTCTTTGTCATGGGTCTCTGTGTGGCCTATTTGACTCCTATGGGTATACAGATACAGACAAGAAAGTTTGGGGGACGTCCCTTCTCCAGAATGGTTCCTGCCTCCCTTGCTCTCAAGCCCTACTAGTGAGAACTCACCTTCTCTCTTCTTTCTTCCTAGGTTGGTGGTGGGAGCTCCATTTGAAACCAACGGTCACCAGAAGACTGGGGATATTTACAAGTGTCCAGTGGTACAAGGAAATTGCTCCAAACTGAACCTAGGTAACACCATCCATAGTACCTGGTAGGGAGTGTGCTTTTTTTATGGCATGATGCCATGGTTAGGGCACTAGGTTTGGAGGTAGGAAGTCCTGAGTTCAAATTCAAATTCTAGTACTTACTAGCTCTGTCTGATTTTAGGCAAGTCACTTAACATTCACCATCTCGACCTCTTAGTAAATCAGTTCAGCTCTATGCAATCTTCTACTTTTATAATATAGAAGTCTACAAACTAAGTGCCTAGTCACTAAGAATAGCGTTTACATTTTAAAATAAAGTTTTATTATATTATAAAATGTAATAATCATTCTTAGATCCTCAGCCTTCCAAAAACAGATGGCAGGTCAGATCTGGCTTTCAAATGGTAGCTTTTTGACCCTTCCTTTAGTGCCTTGCCCTCTTATCCTACTGTTGATTCAGCCTTGCTAAGCCCCAGCCCAAGATTACTCCCATAATCCACTGCCTTTGCTCTTATTCATGTTTAGCTGAATGAAACTGGAAGAAATGACCTGTTACCAAGATAGGAGTTATTTCTGAATTACCCTGTCTGTGTATAGTCAGAACAAAGACCAAAATCAGCACCAAATTAGAATGAGATGAGAAAGAACGTTGGAAAATCAGTACAGCTCCAGGCTGACCAATTTAAACAAAATAGGAGATAGTCAAGAAATAGAAATTAACAAATGCTATCCATATTTCCTACTAGGGCTAAACAAATTACAAAGCATCACCATAAGGTGACCAGAATAACCTAGAAACTGCTTCAAATAGTCAGTCCAGGATCTGTTTGCTGAACAGAGGAATATATAGCAACCAAGGGCAAAACAAGTTTCAAGTGTAAACTCATTTATAAAATATTAAGGAACAGGAGGATGGAAGATTGTGAGCAATTTCAGCTCATAAAATAATGAGCAATGGAAAGAACAAGGTTTCAGAAAATGTGGCCCAAGATGCCGAGACTGACCAAGATCATCCAGAGAGCATTTAAGGATAAAAATGGAAGAATAATAATAGACATAGGATAAATGGAAAAGAATTGTCAAGATTTTCTAAAAGTGAACTATTTTCTCCATCAACGCCAGGGAAATTATCACAGCTGGATAGCAATGTCACAGTCCTTAATGAGCTGCATCTGGAAATGGAGATGGCATTCAGAAAACGAAGACCAGTAAAGTAGCTGGAGTAGACCAAATAAACACAATGGATGTTCATCCAGAAATGTACATAATTTTAAAGATATTAAGGGATTGCTCCTCAAGATGTCAGGAAGGAAAGGAGGTACTATGAGATTGGAAAAAAATAATCATGGATATTTCTATTACCAAGAAGATGAGCAAGAAGAGGAGTTCAGTAAATAACAGGCCATATGCCTACTTTCTGATCTCTAAAAAAATCTTTAGGAGAAAAATTTATATACATATTGTGACTTTCTTGGGGGGGAAATATGAGAAGAGAAAAAGGAGGTTTTTGCAAATTATATTCTGTGTCAGAACACATCTTTATAGACTAACAATCAACTAAAAATATAAAGAATACAAGTTCCCATTGTGCTTATTGTTTCTTGGCTATAAAAAGTATTGATTTGGGAGGAACAAAATGGAGACTTAAAGAGTTTTTCTCTGATAAAGTATTTCCCATACATATATTAAGATCATATGAGATTTTATGATTGATGCAACAGAGAGGACTTTCTGCGATGCATCTCTGATGATTAATATTAATATAAAAGAATTCATACAATAAGAAAATAAATGCTAGCCAAAGGTGTTTGTGGCTGTTATGGAAAATGTCTTGACCAGAGTCCAAATGGAGATTATTATCTCTAGGTCAAGGGTTCTTAACTTGGAGTCCATGGATGGATTTCAGGGGGTCCATGAACTTGGATGGGAAAAAAACACATCTTTATATTATTTTCCCTTTGTAATTAATGCATTTTTTAAAACCATTACTGTATATCTTAGAATCAGATGCTTCTGGGGGCAGCTAGGTGGTTCATTTTATTGAGATTCAGGCCTAGAGATGGGAGGTCTTAGGTTCAAATCTGGCCTCAGACACTTCCTAGCTGTGTGACCTTTGCCTAGCCCTTACCACTCTTCTACCTTGGAACCAATACATAGTATTAAATTCCAAAATAGAAGGTAAGGGTTTAAAAAAACCAGATACTTCTTAGCTGTGTGATTCACTTAACTCCCATTGCCTAGCCCTTATGGCTCTTCTGCCTTAGGATCAATATATTGATTTTAAGATGGAAGGTAAAGGTTTAAAAAGAAGAAGAAGATATATGACCAGGAACAGAGGTAATATTGGTTCCAAGGCAGAAGAGGTAAGGGCTAGGCATTTGGGGTTAAGTGGCAGAGTCACACAGCTAGGAAATGTCTGAGGCCAGATTTGAACCAAGGACCTCCTGTCTCTAGGCCTCTCTCTATCTACTGAACTACCTAGCTATTCCAATGGATGCATTTTATGAATTTTGAAACATCTGAGAAGTAACCCATAATGCAAAAAAAGAATTCTTATTCTATTTTATTTTCTATTTTATCTTTATTTTATTCCAATAACAAATTTACTCATAAGTTTTCCAAAGTTATATGGCTCATGTTGTCTCCCTCCCCTCTTCCCTCCCTGCTCCTAGAGTTGACAAGCAATTCCACTGTAAGAACCCTTATTCTAGTTGGTGAAATCCTCCAGTTCTTTACTGGTGACATCATATTGATCACATTACAGAGCATCCTAAAGCGATCCAAAGTCACACATCAAAATAAATAAACAAACAAAGAAGAAAACTTTAGCCTCTAGCCACATAGGAAAAATGAAGTGAATGAAAAATGCCATTTGTCCAGGCTAGGATATGCCGTTGGATGGACAACCCACAGAGCTCATCCATCAGCATATCCATTTTAGAAAAGCTACTACATGTGGACAATAAACTGGATTCAAAATTGAGTCGAGGACAAGAACAGGCTTTACTGCATTTGACCTCAAGTTTCTCCCTGAAAGAAAATCCCACATTTTCAACACTAATATTATTCTGTCAATGCCATTTGGCTACAAATCATGGAATATCAGAATTTCCAAAGAGTGAAAATTATAAGTTACTCAAAGGGCAAGGGAGATGCATGGTGGACATAGACTCTGGCATGTTATGAATTATGAATTGCTTGTGTGAAGTGATGTAAAATATGTCATAAAAATACATGGGTGATAGAGGCAGCTAGATGGTTCAGTGGATTGAGAGCTGGGACTAAAAATGAGAGGTTCTGGGTTCATATTTGACCTCAGACACTTCTTAGCTGTATGACCCTGGGCAAGTCACTTAGCCCCATTTGACTAGCCCTTACAGCCCTTCAGCCTTACAACCAATATAATGATTCTAAGACAGAAGGTAAAAGTTGAAAAAAAAAGAAGTAGAAGATATATGACTAGGAAAGGAGGTAGGCTGGTCATGTAATGAGAGTGAGGGTTAAGAGAGGGATAGCCTATCTTTTTAGACCTAGAAAATAATAGAGAAGACCGCCAGCACAATAGGTGGGACCCTATAGAGGACTTATTTGAGGAAATGGACAACAATGCCACAGGAAAGGGAAGTAGCATAGCATTGTAACAATAGCATTAACTCTGGACTCAGTGGAACTAGATTCAAATTCTACACCTGATGATGAGTGCCTGTGAGCCAGTGGGCAAGTCAAGGCTCCCTGAGCCTCATAAAATCACTCCCTCATTTGTTTTTACAAATTGGACTGGATAGCCTCAGAGGTGCCCTCTAACTCTAGATTTATAAAGAATGAGAAGGCATGGATGAGTAGCAATGGGCATCTTTGGGGAGGATAAGGTCACAAATCCATTGAAGTAGTGATACATTCTCTCACCTCTCAGGAAAGCTATCGCAGTCATAGAAAGATGCTGATTTAGTTGACGAGGCATCTTTTCATGGTGGAATAACAGTCCTGGGAGACTGTTCTGATTTCAAAACAATCATCAGAACAGTTTCAGCCACACCTTCCAACCATGCCCTATCTCCTTTAGAGTGGCGACAGAAGAGAAGGACTGTGTGAAGGTCGGACTCTTCCTGATGGGCAAGAAGACCCCCTAAAAATTAGGAAGATAAGCAGATGGATGAAAGGCTATCATCAAAGCTAAATTCTAAGAATACACAGATCCCAGCCAAGAAGCCAAATCCCCAGCTGTCCCAGTAACATGATGGTGTTTTATCCAGATGTCAACAACTGCAGTTGTTCCAACTCCACGGGTGGGTTAGAAGTTCAAAACATGGGACACTATCTCTTTTTTATTTGCTTGGAAGGAAGAGAAGGAAGAGTATGAGCTCCCTATGAAAGAGGATATCACTTCATTAGGATTAAGACTTTCTATTTTTTGACATCTCTCTTGGGGGGGAATTTTACCTTACCCAAACCCTGAAAGCAGACATTGCTCATTCCCAAGATCATCAATTTAGAGCTGAAAAGAAGTTGTCATCTGATCCAACTGTCATTTTATATATGAAAAAACTGAGACCCTATAAAGTAAAATGACTTGCCTTACCAAGATCATAAGGAAATATCTGGCTTGCTATTCCCATTTCTTCTTTTATAAATCTTTTTTTTAAAACCCTTATCTTCTGTCTTGGAGTCAATACTGTTTATTGGCTCCAAGGCAGAAGAGTGTTAAGGGTAGACAATGGGGGTCAAGTGACTTGCCCAGGGTCACACAGCTGGGAAATGTCTGAGGCCAGATTTGAATATAGGACCTCCCATCTCTAGGTCTGACTCTCAATCCACTAAGCTACCCAGCTGCCCCCTCTTTTATAAATCTTGATTAATACTGCCCACAGAGATTGTTTCCACCCCAGGAAATATTAAGAAACAGTTTAGGTGGAAGTGTTTGGGAGTTAGAATTGAGAGTATCCTGACAAAACTGGGAGAAAGAGATGAATTTATAAGTTCCATTTATAAGTTGTTGTCCAATCAATAAGGTTCCTCCTACACGCAGAATACCAGAATGCCTGAAAGAATTCAACCATAGCCAAAAACATACATATTCACCTTTTCTCATCATTTATGCTAAAGAGCCACTATCTTATGGCCACAGGATACTAAAAGTTCTTGTATGTAGACCTTATACAGAGGATATAGGAGACAGAGTGATATAATTAAAAATATATCTGACTAGGAATCATAAGGTTTGGGTGCTGAGTCGAAGTTTTGCCACTATCTTAATGTGTGATGTTGGATAAGTCATTTTCTTGCTCTAAACTTTAGTTTCCTCACCTGTAGAAGGGGATGGAATCAGTTGATAGTTAAGATCACCTACAACCATCTGTGACCTGAATGGCTTCCTCTAGCAGGCTGACTTCCAAATTAATCCCATTTTGCTGGGTTTTATCCAAAGCTCAATAGCAAAAAAGGCTCTTAGTGTCCTCTGGGAAATTAACAATAATAATAACACTTTTTCACCTATCAAGTACCTAAAAAAGCCAGATTATTCACCCATAGCTCACTATTCTTCAAAAATTTAAGAGAAGATACATCTCCATAGCACAAATACGAACTTCAAAATATCCTCAAGAATTCAGCAAATAAACTGTCCTGGAACTAGATCATTATCACGAATGCTAGTATTACTAATAATTAACTGGAAATAATTTTGATCCACAAAAATTCAAAAACATGTTAAATAGCTGTCATCATACTGAATATTCATAACCTCTAAACTAAATAGAATGAAAGACTTTCAAACCTAGAAGAAGAAAGCAAAACCATGTAGGAACAGGAAGAAGTACATACCATCCTTCTTGTCCTATTTGCTACTAGAGTTGTCCCAAAGATGCTTTCTTTGAGTCAGTAGAACTTTCATCCCAGTACTTTCAATATACAAATGTGTGTGCATTAATCAACCAATATAATAATTCATTGAAAAACAATCATGGAGACACGTACACAGAATTGTGAACTGATCTGACTATTTTGGAGAGCAATTTGGAATTACATCCAGAGAGGTATAAAACTGTATACCCTTAGACCCAGTCTGGTTCCCAAGGAGATCAAAGAAAAATGAAAAGACCAACATGTTCCATAGTATTTGTTGTAGCTCTCTTTATGGTGGCAAAGAACTAGAAATCAAGAGAAAGTCCATCCTTGGGAAATAGCTAAACAAATTATGGTATATGATTGTGATGGAATACTACTGCACTAGAAGAAATGATGAGCAGATTAATTTTTTCAAATTTCAAAGATTAAAAGAGATAATGAAGAATGAAATGAGTAGAACCAAAAAAAAAACACTTTATATAGCTACATTTTTAATATATGAAAAATAACTTGTGAATGTTCACCCCCAGAGGATGAACTGAAAAATGGAAACATAAAAGACATAATCTATAGAGGCATATCTGTTTGCCTTTTATGCAAACAGACGGGAAAGAGAGGCTGAGATACCTAGAAATAAATTCTATTAATAAAAAAGGAAAAACTAATCATAAAAGGCTAACAGTAAGACAGTAACTTACCCCAAGATCACATATCTGAGCACCATTGAGCATAAAGATGAGAAAAATAAAACAATAGCAATCGCTATTGTCACCCAACCCATTGTCCAAGCCGTGCCCAGTGAAAGAGGAGAGATAGAGAAAGGGTTTTGGTACTCAAAGTAACAGGAAACCAAGGTGATGTCGTCAAGACAAAAAGCATTTATTAAGTCATTACTATGTGCTAAGCACTGTATTAAACACCAGAAACGGGAATATAGTACAATTAAAAGAAAGACCTTGGCTGCCCTCAGGGGTCTTACATTCTTTTTTTTTTTTTTAACCCTTACCTTCCGTCTTGGAGTTAATACTGTGTATTGGCTCCAAGGCAGAAGAGTGGTAAGAGTAGGCAATGGGGGTTAAGTGACTTGCTCAGGGTCACACAGCTGGGAAGTATCTGAGGCCAGACTTGAACCTAGGACCTCCCGTCTCTAGGCCTGGCTCTCAATCCACTGAGTTACCCAGCTGCCCCCCAGGGGTCTTACATTCTAATGGAGGAAGACACACATAGAAGGAGCTGAGAAGGAGAGAGGATTTGCAGTTCTGGGTACAGTCTGAAGGAATGCAGCCTAGAGAGGAAAGAAGGAAGACACCCCTGGCCTGGGCCTCCTCCTTAATATGGAGGTGCTGGAAGAAATCCGCCAATCAGGAGGAATGGCCACAAAGAAGGAAGATACTTCCAATGTGAGAAGTAGTCCAGAGGTGGAGTGAGCTTCCAAATAAAGACGTTTCTATGGTAGAAAAAGGACTGTGGAGATGAGTCAGGAGTGTGGCCAGGAAAGGAAGGAAACTGTACAAAGCCAGGACTTTGTATACCAGAGACCGTTATGTTAGGGTAGCCACGCAGGCTTGGCAAGGACCATAAAATGCCAGCCAATTGGAATCTGGCAGTGCTGCTGATTGGGTTAGCATCTGGGACAACGTGATTCAGCTGCTCCTAAGAGAGCCAGCCTGTAGAGGCTTTGTGTTTTGGTACCACAAAAAGAAACATTGAATTGGAACGAAGCAAAAATACCAAATGCCCCACCTTTCTGGAAATGTTTCAGAGAAGATGATATTATTCACCAAAGTAGACAGGGCATGAAAGGCCATGAAACAGCCTGAAGAAATGAATATTCTCATGTGCAAGTACAAAATCATAACGAAACTGGAAACAGATCTTACCAATTATTGGCGAGGGCTTCATTTTGCTTTTAGTCATTTCAGGACCTGATACAATATAATATACTCTATACTATAGAATATAATGGGCAACTAGGTGACAAAGTGGATAGAGGATTGAGCCTGGAGCCAGGAAGATTCTTTTTCTTGAGTTTAAATCCAGCCTCAGACACTTCCCAGCTGTGTGACTCTAGATGAATTACTTACCTTTGTTTGCCTTGGTTTCCTCATCTGTAAAATGAGCTAAAGAAGGAAACACTATAGTATCTTTGCCAAGAAAACCCCAAATGGGATCATGAAGAGTCAGTCACAACTGAAGCAACTCAACAAAAACAAAATATTATAAAACTAATGTTAAACACCATAATGACAGAAGCAACTTGAAATTGAAGATCACCAGAAAGAAATTAGAAGATTGCACCAATATCAAATTGGACAGGGAGCAGGTAGGTGGTTTGGTGGATAGAGAGTCAGACTTGGAGTCAGGAATACCTGGATTCAAATCTAGCCTCAGCCATTTCCTAGCTGTGTGACTCTGGGCAAGTCACTTAACTCCCATTGCCAAGCCCTTACTGCTCTCCTTCCTTGGAACTGAGACTTGATTCCAAGACAGAAGGTAAGGGTTATAGATATAGATATAGATATAGACATAGACATAGACATAGACATAGACATAGACATAGACATAGACATAGACATAGACATAGACATAGATATAGATATAGATATAGATATAAAGTTGGACAAAAGAAAACTTAAATATCATCCAGTTAAAGGTGACAGAAAAGAAAAATGAAGAATATCTGGAAAATAGATCTATATCATCATATAATAATAGCTAGCATTTATATAGTGTTTTAAGGTTTACAAAGCTCTTTACCTTATTATGTCTTTTCACAACAATCCTGGGAGGTAGATGCTATTATTATTCTTATTTTACAGATGAAGAAATTGAGACAGCCAGAGATTAGGTGACTTGCCAGAATCACATAACTAGTTAATGTTTAGGGCAGGATTTGAACTTGAATTTTCCTTATTCCAGATGTAGCAATCAATCCACTGGACCCCCTACCTCTAAAATCTAGATTCCCTTAAAAAACTATTGAAAATAAATGTCAATCGGTCAAAGCTATACAAAAAGTCAGAGCAACACAAAGAACAAAATAAACAATTCAGCATGAGTCAAAAACTTTACCACAGAGATTTGAATATCAAAGAAATCAAAAGAGAGAGAGAGAGAATTCCCAAAGAAAGAGAATGTGCAAAATTTTTGGTCATCTATATGATCACAAGAAACCAAACAATAAAAATACAAGTTGGATCAAAAGAAAAACAAAAAGGGAGCAGCTAGGTGACTCAGTGAATAGAGAGCCAGTCCTAGAATGGAGAGGTCCTGAATTCAAATCTGACCTCAGAAATTTCCTAACTGTGTGACCCCAGTCAAGTTACTTAATGCCAAATGCCTAGTCCTTACTGCGCTTCTGCCTTGGTATTAACATTCAATTCTAAGACACAAGATAAAGGAGTAAAGAGGGACAGAGAGAGAAACAGAATACTTGCAAATAGTTAATATAATGAATTACAGAACAGTTCTATCAGTAGAAATACCTGAAATTCTAGCTTTCCAAAAAAACTAGAAAGCGGGAGCAGCTGGATGGCTCAGTGGATTGAGAGCCATGCCTAGAGGGTCCTAGGTTCAAATCTGCCCTCAGACACTTCTTAGCTGTGTGACCCTGGGCAAGTCACTTAACCCCCATTGCCTAGCCCTTACTGCTCTTTTGCCTTAAAACCAATACATAGTATTGATTCTAAGATAGAAGGTAAGGATTAAAAAAAAACTATAAATCAGTGACATCAGATAAGAATCATAAGTGTTGGCACAAACACTTCACAGTGATGCATGAATTACTAGCATAGCACTTTACTGAGTTCCTCTCATCTGCCAGCCTGACCCCATCTTTCTTAATTGCCTTCATCACTTATTTGTTCCCAAAAGAATCAGAATCTCCTCAAATATAGGTCAATTGCATGTTTATCTACTTTATATAAGCATTCACAGCTTGACTTTCAGAAAAAAAAATCTATAAACACTTACAAGAAAACAATATATACACTAAAGAACCAAAGGGTGGGCCAAAAAGTGTCTGGGAACAGAGAACAATTTGTTACTGATTCAGTAATTGTTGAAAAGTCTAATGTTTATCCTATTTTTATTGACTATCACAGAGTATTTGACTCAGTTCTGCCCTCCTACTTTGTTCATGTAGTACAAATATATAAAATAGATCATAATCTAGTGAAAACACTGGAGTATTTGATGTCCTCGTGGAAAATTATTCTCTACTCAAAACAAACCAGCAAATAAGAGTATCGAGAATGATTGACAGAAAATGTGCTTTTTTATGGAAACAGTTTAAACCCATTATCATTTTGTCAGGAGTTGTTCTGCACCCTTTTGTCAGTCTGGTGAAGCCTTTAGACCCCTTCTCAGGGTAATGTTTTTAAAAGTATAAAAAAGACATAGGATTGCTATGAAAAATAATTAATAAAACATTTTTTTAAAACAAGTTCACAGATTTCTACCGTTAAGAATATCTAGGATGGTCTTAAATATACAATCATCTCTTCTAAGCAGAATTAAGTATGAATTCCAAGTTAAAGAGGAAGTCAAACCACAGCATCATATTAATCACTTGATGTACATGATGACAGCAAGCTATCTGGTTTGGCAAAAAACAACAATAACACTGAAGTGCTCTTTCATCTCATAGAATCTTTTCTAAGGATAGTAAAATGTCACTTATACTAGATAAGTATAACTTGTCTTATGCATTCTGAGGAAAGATAGAGACTGGTCAATCTAGAGAGCCAATGAAATTAGCAGATGAAGACAATATCAACAAATATATTTGTCTCCTCCAGGCAAAACACATCAGTCAAAAAGACATAAAAAAGAAGGCTGTGGCTGGATATGTTATGAAATTTGCTGAATTTAATCCCCATTTCCCAGCCCTTACCACTCTTCTGCCTTGGAACCAATATGCAGTATTGATTCTAAGATAAAAGGTAAAGATTTTAGGGGGAGGGAAAGAAACTTGCTGGCAACCTGAAATCAAAACTAAATGAGAACATATTTAAAGCAGTTAATACCTCCCAAAAACCAATCTCAATAAGCCCTTTTGGAATTGTTAGGTGAATCACAGCAGATTTGGAAAGTATCCTAACAAAGAACTGTACAATATTGAATGCAGGGCCTATTATCCTAATGCAGCCAGAGAAAATATAGGATAGATTAACATTTTATCACCAAAAAAGGAGTCAGCGATTTGGAGCACATAAAAAAAGAGAATAAAGCCTACAGAAATGTTTCTGGAACAAGTAGGTATCACTTTACCAAGAAGTAATAAAGGATGATAACAGATAACCAAAAACAGATGACCAAAAAAAATGATAAAGAAATGACCAAATTGTGCAGATTTGTTTATGGAAATGAAGGGGCTTATTGATGACCATTCAGGATCAGGTTGTTGCCATTGAAAATTACAGAAGCATTAGCCTTATGAAATCTGGACTTAGTGACCAATTATGAAAAGAAATGGTGAAGCAGCTAGGTAACATTGTGGGTAGAGCTTTAGGCCTGGAGTCAGGAGAACCTGGGTTCAAATCTGACCCCAGACACTTCCTGACTATGTGATCCTAGGCAAGTCACTTAACCCCACTTGCCTAGCCCTCACCATTCTTCTGCCTTGGAAGCAATATTTAGTTTCAATTCTAAGACCGGAGGTCTCTTTAAAAAAAAAAAAGAAATGGTAAAAGCAATGTAATATATCACACTAAAAATTTAGCATCAACACAGTATATAACAAGATATGAGCTGGTGGCTATCATTATGCATTCAAAGTTTGCTATAATTCAAGGACTGATGGACAACAAGTCTCCATAGTATAAATTATAAATATTCTGGAAGGGATTAGAAATGGAGGATTATAACAGACTAGATTCTTGTACCAAGTAATATTAAATCCATAAAAACTTAAGAACAATGTTTCTGATAGATGCTATCATACCAAATACTCTTAATTTCCAAACTACACCAAAAGAAACTTTTTATAATATAGAAACCTACAGAGGAGATGAAAATCATGCAGAAACAGTCTATGATGTATATTTACATCATTCCTATTATCATATCTGCTACGGGTGGTGTACTGAGGATACTCATAATGAGCATACAGAATATTTATATCCCAATAGTTTATTCAACTAACAAAAAAGCAATTATTTTATCCCTTTATGCAATAGTCTGTAGAACATTAAATATAAAAAAATAACGGCAGAATAGCAATTTGTCCCAAGACTTTTTCTATCTGAACTCCAGTAAAAACAAAATGAGAAGGAACAGCTCAGCGGGATAGAGGACCAGGCCTGGAGTTGGAAGGACCTGCTTTCAAATCTGGCATCAGACACTTCCTAGCTATGTGATCCTGAGCAAGTCACTTAGCCTTGATTGTCCAGCCTCTTCTGTCTTAGAATTGATATTAAGACATAAAGTAAGGGTTAAAAAAAGAAAAGAAAATATTAACTGGCATTTATATAGCACTTCAAGGTATACAAAGTACATAATTCACATCATCTCCTTTGATTCTCATGGCAACCCTGTTATTCTCCCTGTATGGGATGGAGTCGAGGACAGTGGACCCCACCACTGAAAGAAGTTCTCAAACACGGAGCTCAGAAGCCAAAGTAGATGACAGCTGTTTGTTCTTTTATGAAAGAGACATTCCCCAGCTTTGGTTGCCTAAGGAATATCAAAGTATTGAGTCCAAAGACCCAATTTATAGGGTCTTCCAATGATAGAAACTGTCCCCCCCCTTCCCACCTTTCTCCTCCCATCCTTTGTTCTGGCCTGATGTCCTCATATTTTACATCTTTAGATAAGTGAGTTACTAGCTTGTAGATTACAAAATAAGGCAGTTGGCAGGTCAAGGGTTTGTGAAGGGGGCGTTCTAAAAGGAAGGGAAAATACTAACTTCTCTCTAGGTTCTTGAAAAATAATGGAGTGAAATACTTCTTATGAGAAAGACAGATTTTAACACACTCATCCCCACTCAGAGAAGTGACTTGCCTAGAATCACACAACTAAGAAGTATCTGAATCCAGATTTGAACCTAGATCTTCCTGACTCCCATTTCAGCATTCTGTCCTTGGTATTTGAGGTTGTTATCACTTCTCTAGATAGCAAGAGGCACTGAGGGAGCAAGAGGAATACGCCAGGAGATGGGGAAATTAACAATCAAAGAGTTCCCAGTCTTAGAGCTTCCTCCTTCCCAGGGGGGAAAAATGAATAGCAGCCAATGACAGTTGGAATCCATATAAGTTTCAGCCCCAGTGGAAAAATGAAGGGAGCCCAAGCTCTGGATTTCCTAAAATCTTTCCAGGCAGCAATCCTCACTCCATGTGCTCCTACTGCTTGGAATTCTCTTTCTTCTCCTATGGCTTTTGGCTGGGACCAGAGATACAAAGCTAGGGCCAACTTTATGTTCAGGCAGAATTAACAACCCCTGACTTAAATGTAAGTAGACAGGGCAAAACCATAAGCAACCTCTCTCCCAACGATGATTAATTTTTCACTTCAGTTTGTTCCCTCTGCCCCACATTCTACCAGTTAGAGAGCCTTTAGGGTTGTTCTAATAGTATTTAAAATGCAAATATCATCTTGGCAGGGCTAAGTTTGATCATTTATACTTTAGTGTAAATTAAGTCAAACCATTGATTACCTTATAAAACTTAGTTGAGATGCATACTTAGGGGATTTGGGGATGGGAGAGAGGAGTAAAGGAGAGAGAATTTTGGAATGAGGCTGTTCTTGTTCCCTGAATTTCAAGCATTATCTCATGTATGCCTGTATGTGGAGAGGAAAAGATCAGTCAACAAGCATTTATTAAATACTTTCTACGTCACAAGAGCAAAAATGAGACAGTGCCTTCCCTCAAGGAGTTTATGTTCTATTGGAGTGGGAGGATTCTGAGAAGGTATGAATCAGTCACAGGTTTTTTCTGCTCCTACAATATCCCAGCAATACAATGCATGCCCAAATTCTCAGGTAATTCAGAAACACAGTCATGCAAAACTTCCCAAGGAAACACTCAAAGGACAAGTGAGCAGAATATTGGTCCAAAAAATGTGGGGACATCCAACCCTCAAAGCTATGCTATTCCAGTAAATGGAAGTGTTATTTGACTCCTTCCTTCTCTTTATATGTATGTGTGTGTGTGTGTGTGTGTGTGTGTGTGTGTGTGTGTGTGTGTATGTCTGCAAGCACTGGATGTGAGGACTCATTTCCGACCTCCAGCAGAACTCTCCTTGTTTATTATATGTGCTGGCTCTAGGCAGGTCTGGGATAAAAGAGAATCCCAAGATTCTCTCCAAAATTCTAAGATACTCTTTAGAGTTATTAGCCTCAGCTTTTATCTTCCTGACCCAGAGACTTTGATCACTGTGCTGATAATGGAGCACTGTGGGAGAAATACAGATTTGAATGGAAGCTTTGCGATATAAGAAAGTCCTCAGTAGATAATGACGAAAAGGTATAAGGCTCCATGCCCAAAAATATCTCTCCCATTGACATGGCTCTCTGCCTACCTATCTGACTACTTCTCCTCAATCTCCTTTTTAAAAAAATACTACCTTTTATCTTAGAATCAATAGTAAAGACAAAGAAGGAAAATGATAACTGCTAAAGGGGATGTGGGAAAATTGGAACACTAATACACTGTTGGTGGAGCTATGAATTAATACAACCATTCTAGGAAGCAATCTGGAACCATGTTCAAAAGGCCATAAAACTGTGCCTACCCTTTCACAGAGCAAAATCAAAACTGGATCTATATCCCAAAGAGATCAAAGATGTAGGAAAAGGATCTACTCATACAAATATATTTATAACAGCCCTTTTTGTGTTGACAAAAATGGGAAACTGAAGGGATGTCCATCAATTGGAGAATGGCATACAGTTGTAAAAGAATACTATTGTGCCATAAGAAATAACAAATAGAATAATTTCAGAAAAATTTGGATGCAAAGTGAAATTAGCAGGACTAGGAGAACACTGTATTATTCAGTAACAGAAATATTGTATAATGATCAACTACGAAGGACTAAACTATTATTAGCAATGCAAGAATCCAAGACAATCCCAAGGAACTCATGAAAAAAATCCTATCGGCAACCATAGAAGGAAATGTTAGAGTATAAATGCATATCAAACCATACCATTTCTCATCTTATTTCCTTCATGACTTTTTTCTTCCATGTGTGATATATGTCTTCTTTTGTGACATGAGAAATATGGAAATTTGTATTGCATGACAACACTAGAATAACCTATATCAGACTGTTTACCATCTATGGAGGGGAAAGGAGAGAGAGAATCTGGATTGCAAAAGGTCAGGAAAAAATTGTTAAAAATTTGTTTCTATATATAATTTTAAAAAATTTGTTTTAAGATTTGATACTAAGTATTGGCTCCAAAACAGAAGAGTTGTATAGGCTAGGCAACTGTGGTTAAGTGACTTTCCCAGGGTCACACAGCTATGAAGAGTCTGAGGACAGATATGAACTCAGGTCCTCCTGATTCCAGTCCTGGAGTTTTATCTACTGTGCTACCTTGCTGCCCTTCCTCAATTTTCTTTCCTGGATCTTCATTCATGTCCTGCCTAACTACTAGGAGAATCCCCCAAGACTGTCTTGAACCTTGAGTTCTTTCCCTTTTTTACTGTGTCATTTGGTGATTTCATCAGCTCCCATGGATTCGATCATTATCCCACATTAATGATTCCTAGATCTATTATCTTCAGCCCTAGTCTCTTTCCTGAGCTTCAATCTTCCATCACCAACTACTATTTAACATCTCAAAATGGATATCCCAGAAGCATCTCAAAATCAACTTGTCCAAAACAGAAGTCATTATCTTTTCCCAAAAAATCTTACTCTTAAAGGCATCACCATCTTCCTACTTTCCTAGGGCTTACAGCCTCAATATCATCCTCAATGCCCCATTCACATGAGCCTCATATAGCCAATCTGCTGCCAAACCTTGTCATTTCTACCTTCCCTACACTCATAGCTGCCATTATAGTGCATGCCCTCCTAACCTCACACAAGGACTATTGCAACAGCCTGTTAACTGTTATCTCTGTCCCAAATCTCTTTATGCCAGCCCATCCATTTAAACTGCCAAGCACAGATCTGACCATATGACCCATTTATTCCATCAATTCATGTGGCTCACTTTTACCTTAGGATCAAATATAAAATCCCAATTGGTATTTTAAGCTCTTTGCAACCTGGTCCCTTCCTACCTTTCTAGACATCTTAGACTTTATTCCCCTCCATATGATGTACATACTCCACAACCAGGCACACTTGTCTATTTGCTTTTCCTCAAATATAGCCTTCCACCTCCCAGCTTAGTTGGTTGCACCCCATTCCTGGAATGCTATTCTCCTAATCCCCAACTCTTAGCTTTCCTGACTTCTTTCTAGACTCATATCAGGGGCAGCTAGGTGACTCAGGGGATAGAGAAGCAGGCCTGAAGTCGGGAGTTCCTAGGTTCAAATATGACCTCAGACAAGTCGTAGCTATGTGAACCCTGGGCAAGTCCCTTAATCCTATTTGCCTAGACCTTATTGCTCTTCTGCCTGAGAACCAGTACTTAGCATCAATTCTAAAACAGAAAGTAAGGGTTTAAAAAAAAAAAAAGACTTGTCTGAAATCCCCTCTTTTACCAGAGGCCATTCCTGGTGTTTTGAGAATAAGAACGAGTGTATTAGACTTTATTTTTATGCCCTGTGCTTTGCATACTGCCTGGCACATAGCAAGCATGTAATAAGATTGTTAACTCACCCACTCACTCCCTCTTCATCACATTGTCCAACATTCTGACATTAGAATTTCATTCCTTTCGGTTGAAGCTTTAATTGTTGTTAAAAGGAAAACATCCCTAGATCAGGCCTTTTTTTTTGTCTATTCTTTATTTTATTTATTTTTAACATTCACTTTTTTATTTTGAGTTCCAAATTCTCACCTTCCTTCCTGGCCCTCTCCTACCCATTGAGAAGATAAGCAATATGATAATTATTATACATGTGAGTCATACAAAAGATATTTCCATAATAACTATGTTGCAAAAAAAAGGAGGCAATAAAATTAAATTAAATTAAAATGTGCTTCAGTTTGCATTCAGAGTCCATCAGTTCTCTCTCTCTGGAGGTGGATAGCATTTTCATCATGAGTCCTTTGGAATTGTTATGGGTCATTGTATTAATCAGAGTACCTAAGTCTTTCACGGTTAATTATTATTACAATATTGCTATTACTGTGAATAATGTTCTCCTGACTCATTTCACTTCACTTTGCATCAGTTCATATAAATCTTCATGGGTTTTTCTGAAACCATCTCCTTCATCATTTCTTAGAGCATAATAGCATTCCATCACATTTAAATACCATAACTTGTTTAAGCAGTTCCCAAATAATGGGCATTTCCTAAATTTCTAGTTCTTTGCCACCACAAAAGAGCTACTATAAACATTTTGGTGCATTTAAATCTTTTTTCTTTTCTTTGATCTGTTTGGGATATAGATCTAGTAATGATATTGCTGGGTCAAAAAGTATACACTGTTTTATAGCTCTTTGGGCATAGTATAACATAGGTTCTGAACCTCTTCTGTGTTAGGGACACTTACGGCAACTAAATGAAGCCTATTTATCTCTTCTCAAATAATGTTTTTAAATGTATAAATAAAAGATATAGGATTGCAAAGGAAGTCAATTATAGCAAAGCTAAAAGTGTAATTTTTGTACCCCTAAAATTTATCCATGGACCCATTCCATAGAGCCCCTCCCAAGTTAAGAACCCCTGTAATATGGGAATAGATAGGTAACTGGCTAATTCATTAAGCACTTACTATGTACCAGGCACTGTGCAAAGTACTAGGGATACAAATTCAAGTCCTTACCCTTAGGAGCTTCTTCTAAAGAGGGAAAACAAGACATAATGGGTCACTGGGCAGCATAATAATGGAGATGATGGGGAAGAGGCTTAGAGACCTCTTCTGGTCATTAGAGACCTGCTTCTGGTCAAGATAAACACACCTATCAGACTTCAGTGTCCTGGGCAGAGACCAAAGTTCCTGTGGGGGAGCGGGAAAGGGAAGGGGAAGACCAGGATTATGGCCAAAGTGGAAGCTACATGGTATGGAGATGCCTAGAGAACACACTGCGCTATTATAAGCTCCTACTATATTAGCATGAATGAACTGGTCAGCTCATCGCTAGAGAATGAGTAATGAACTCCAGAACAAAGCAGCAGGGAGGGGAGGTTTTGATGGGGTAAAGGTAGGAAGATGAAGAGCGCTGCTTTGGATGGGGCCATAAACAGCTCAGCAGTGAGGAGTTGGGCAGCTTTAGAAAGCATCATGAGAGTGTGGGCTGAACGAAAGGAGTCATGGATCTACTCTAAAGGGGCACGCCATTGACTTCACATCTACACTGAACACTGACCCTTACCCCAGACAAACCATTTCCTAAGTTTCCCTTAGAGCTAAGACCCGCCCCCAACCCAATAGTCCTTCTAGAAAGCAAAAAGCTATTAAGCAAAAATACTTGCCCTCTGCCAGATGGCTATGGGGCTAAGCCCTCTCACTACATATGCCTAATCTATTGACAGAACCAAGCCTGTAAAATTAAATAGTCCCTAGCCAGGGAGCTCAGTAGCAGACGTTTTGAAAGTCTGGGCCCAGGACCAACTCTGGGCAAAATTGTAAAGTTGGTAAAGCTCATCTACAGTACTGCCCCCACCCCCATGGCCTTTCTGCCATCCATTGTGCATTTTCCATCCCCCCAAAAGTTCCAGTTGTTCCCCACCCTCCACTCTCTTCCCTTTCTTCTTCAAATTCTCCCTCCCTGGTATCAATCATGAGCTTTTTGATGTGGATGATTGTTTGACACTGTACTCACGCTCCTTGGGAATTTGATTTCTGATTCAAGAATGACATTTAATATAACATTTTATGGGATTCAGTGGAGGCATTTGGCAGAAGGAGGAAGGGAAATTGATGGGCAATATAATGTAATGGGATAGACTATAATGTAAAGTAATATAATATGTAACATCAGTATTGGTTATTACTTTAATACTATAATGGACTGGTTGGTTATCCATAAGTAGAAGAATAGAATACAAGTTTTGATAGGGATTGGGAGGAGAAAGTAGTTGCTCTAAGTCACTCCTTCCAGCCTTAGAATATATGAATACAACAATTTGAGTCTCCCTCTTCTAGAAGACTCAGAAAACTCCAAAGAGAAGGGGGAAATGCAGGGAGGAAAAACAGCCACCAGAGCTTAGAGAAAGAGAACTGAATTTGTTCTTTGAGGGAAAAAAGTATCACTTCCTCCATGATCTTAAGAGAAGAAAATCTTTATTTAGCACTTTTCTATAAATTATGGTGTGCTGAATCCTGTACAAATCAAGTAACCCAGATCCATGCCCTGCTCCCCCTCAATATTACTTCTAGCCTAAGACCATGATTCCCAACCATTCTCAGCACTTTAATAATCAGAGCTAGGAGAGCATGGTAGTGGTGGTGTGGTGGTGATGATGGTGGTGGTCCAGGTGGTGGTGGTGGTGGTGGTGGTGGTGGTGGTGGTGATGGCGGTGGTGGTGGTGGTGTCGGGGAGGAAGAGAAGGGACATAGAATGATGGAGGATAGAACTATGATTTTATGGGTACAGAGAACTTCTACTTCAAAGACTCCTTCTATTTATATAGTTCAGCACCTGTTGCACAATTTGAGGTTTTAGAAAGTTTCCTGAAGATACCTAGAGGATAAGTAACTTGTCCAAATCAACAAGGCAGTACTGGTCAGTGATGGCATTTAAACCTAGGAGTTTTTGACTTTAAGGCTAATCTCAAAATCCTGTGTGGGGCTAACAGGAGGCTAGATATCGTTCAAGCCTAGGTCTGCTCGCTATACATAGCCAAACTAGGCAGCCATCTATGTAGTACAACTTGAGGACAACAAAATATATCTGGCCAAATTATGTCTCCCTACCTGGGCTATTAGAAGACTTGAACTCTTTCATTTTCTTTCTTCTTTTTTCCATTTGTTATCTCTTCTCTAAAACAACAAATAATGGACAAATGTTTTATTTGATTATAAATCTAAAATCTATATAGATTGCTTATTGTCTCAGGGAGGGCAGGGAGGGAGTGAGGGAGAAAGGGAAGGAGGGTCAGAAGAAAGGAGAGAATTTGGAACTCAAAAAAAATGAGTGTTAAGAAATTTGTTTTTATATGTAATATGGGGGAAAATATTAGTTAAGAAAAGACCTGAAATATTAATATATTAATTAATATAAAAATAAAATATTATTTAAGAAAAGATCTGTGTGTGGTGATGATGATAATGATTTGAATGTAACATTGATGAGGTCATTGATGATCAAGAAAGAAGGGAAAAAGAGATTTATTAGTTGAATGGGGGGGTAGAGAGGGGAGGTCACAGTATGGATCCCTAAACAACTGGGGAATTGAAGAACAGAAAGATGTCACCTGAGGTGGAAAAGAAGTGCATAGATACACCAGGGACAAACCTGGCCAACTTCTCAATTCTTTCTCTGTCCAAGAAAGTCATGTTAATCTCACTGATACTAATACAGAGTGCTAGGATACTTTCTGTTCTGATATTCCCCTTTTCCTCTTGATCTCCTTCATTAGGAAGAGTCACCCTGTCCAATGTATCTGAGAGGAAGGATAACATGCGCCTGGGCTTGAGCCTCACCACCAATCCCAAAGACAACAGTTTTGTGGTAAGAAACACCTCTGACCTTTCTTGTCCCTATCCCCAAGTTCCTTCTGCTATCACCACCTTCAGCATCCTTCCTATACCTGAAAACCAGGAACTCTATACTGATTTAGAAGAAGTAAATCACAGATAAAAGAGTAGCTCATCTAAAAGTGAACTTCATTCAGAGAACATCTCCAAGGGACAGATAGGAAGAGCTGTAGATTCACCTTTCTCTTTTTTCCTCAAGTGTGAGAGAAAGAGGTCTGGCAGTCTCTATATCTCCTAGAAAGTATGTGGGGGAAAATGTCTTAGTACACAACCTCAAGGATCTCTGATTAAAGAGATATGGTTCCCACCCTAAGGGAATTTCTGCTATGAAGAAGGTGGCAGCCCCTACCTTGGGAAGTTCCTGGTTAAATCAGAGACAAACGACAAATACACGACCTGAAGATGTTTTCAAAGAACCATAGAAAAGGATGAAAATTAATATCCTGGAAATCATGTTCCTAAGAACCCAGGGGAACTATGTCAGGCCTTCACCTAGCCCAGAGTACAGCTTGAACTGCATCATGGTGATGGAGAGCAATGAACCCGAATGCCATGCTGGATGGCTTCAGCCCAAAGGGGTTCACTGATAACAACAAATCTAGAGAACCAGGCAGGAGTTGCGAAATTTCCTCCCATCCTAGCCAAAGCCAGGTGGTATCAAGTTCAAGTAACACAAAATAGGGGTGAGCCCAAAACATCCATGAATGACAGTTTGTAGCTCCTTCCCCACTTAGCTGCCTAGGGGTTACTGTAAGCCCAGAGAAGCTAAGCTAAGTGGGATTCATTGAGGAAAGTAGTTAGAGGAGATGAATCTTAAATATTTTGAGGATGAAGAGACACAGACATTGACACAACACAGTGCCTGGCACATAGTAGGCACTTAATAAATGTTAATTAACTGACAAAAAGAAAAGCTAAGTAGGAGCCTGGGGCAAAGTAGAGATAGAGTCAGAAAGGGAAATAGTTATACCTCTGCATAGCCTCATTGGTTCCCAGCCTTGCACATAGTAGTTGTTAGTATTTATATAATATTGTAAAGTTTCTAAAGTACTTTACTAATCTTATCTCATTTGAGTCTTGAAACAACCTGTAAGGTAGATGCTATTATTATCCTCGTTTCATAATTGAGGAAATTGAGGCTGAGAGAGGTTAAGGACTTGCTCAGAGTCCCAGAGCTAGTAAACAACACAGGTAAAACTTGAACTTGGGTCTTCCTGACTCTAAGTCCAGTGCTCAATAAAAACATGCACAGTGACTAAATGATAAATTGAAATAATAATTCTCCTGCTTGTCCCCTGCCACTGCTCTGGAAGGGAACTCCATTGAATTATAGATCATTATTTTGGGCAGAAGATGGGATTCTGAGCTTCCCTCTGAGAGCTGTTTCCAGGGAACCAGCTGATAGAGGGAAAGGCTTTGAAGAATAATCGCCCCACAAGCTTCCCAGTGAAAGGCTTCTAAACATCTTCTGGTCTTAGGCAGGTGATCTGTTAGCTCCCCTCAGGCCTTCAACACAATAGTGGAATAGAGCAGACAGTTATCTGGGAGTTCCAGACACATAGAACTATAGTAGACAGTAACCCAGGGCAGCAACCAAAGGAGGGAATTTGAGATGGAAAGAGGCAGCTCTCCCAGTTGGTACTAAAAAATACCAAAGGCTCCTAGATACACAGGCAACTCACTTCTCCAAAACCAAGTGAATGGGACTCCTCTTGCCTTTCTTCTTTACCCATTCTTCTTGGGCTGCATGGTACCTTTTGATACTTCTTAAAAGAAGCATCTGGCATACAGGGGATGATTAATACATTTTTGTTCTCTCCGCACCCCCTTTTTTATCCTCTTAGAGACTGCATTTGATGTATATTTTAATCTGATTTCAGCTGAATTCAAATATTGAGGGAAGGGATAGGTATGTAGCATTTAATTTGTCCTGCCCTGAATATCCTAGTGATGGCCCCTATCCCTAAAGCCTCTGGAGTTAGCCCTAATAGCATGCTGGCCTCCTTTCTCTTGGGCTGGGGCCTGAGTTTATGAAAAGTAGCAATAAGGATTAAGGATCCTTTCCCAAAGGAGCTTTTCTGCATCTTTGAAAGGGGGGAAATTGGGGCAGCTGGGTGGTTTAGTGGCTTGAGAATCACACCCAGAGACAAGAGGTCCTGGGTTCAAATATGGCCTCAGACAATTTCTACCTGTGTGACCCTGGGCAAGTCACTTAACCTCCATTGCCTAGCCCTTACTGCTCTTCTGCCTTGGAACTCATACACAGCATTGATTCTAAGATGGAAGGATTTAGAAAAAAAAAAAGAAACAGAAAAGAAAGGGAGAAAGTTCCAGGCAGCCACTAAGATGACTCCCACAGAACTATGGTGGCTGAAGGAGAACACTGAAACATCTGGTCCATAGAGATGAAAGCTGCCAGAAACGTGTTTGGATAAGACCAAGGAGACTTCTCCCCCTTTTTTAATGTTTTGATAACTGTTTTTCAATATAATTGGTTTGCATTGTCATCTTATAGCTTTTATTTTATGCATTTAAAAACATTATTCCAAGAAGGGGCTCATGGATTTCTAGAAAGTTGCATGCACAATTAAAGGACAGGAAATAGGATCTTTGAGAAAAAAGTAAAGGGATTAGACTTGTATATCCAGGATAAAAGAAGACTAAGTAAGGACATATTTACTTCTTTCAGTGGTTACTGAACCATTTCAACTCCACAATTATGGATTAAGCTATTAAACACCTTTGTTGTTGTTGTTGTTCTTGTGTTGAGTCACATCAGACTCTTCATGACCCGTAAACCATACTATCCATTGGGATTTCTTGTGAAAGACTTTAGAATAGTTTGCCATTTCCTTCTCCATTAAGCACCTTTCTATGAGTAAATTGGGATAGGAAAGGAGCAACTAAGCATAGTGAATAGAGGGTTGATCTTGAAGTCTGAAAGGCCTGAGTTCAAGTCCTACATCTGTCACATACTTGCTATGTGACCATGTTATTCAAGTCATTTATCATATTCTCTCCCCAATGAGAATGTAAGCTTTTTGAAAGCAGAAATTCTTACTTTTCTACTTGTATTCCTAGCACTTAGTTCCATTGTTAGCATAATAAGCATTTAATAAATATTTAATTCATTCATTCATTTAATGTCTCAGTGCCCCAGTTTCAAGACTCTTAAGTTTTGTGGGTGCAAAGGAAAGATTTAAGCAAAGAGTTAAAGGAAAATTTGAAAAGAAAGAGTTCATTTCCAGAAAGAGGGATCATGGAAGGCTTCACTAAGAAGGGAGAGCACTGCAATAAGCCTTAAAGGAAGGGTAGAATTTTGACAAGAATAGGTGAAAAAAGAGGAGGCCATTCCGGAGATGAAAAAAATGCATAGATGTCAAAGTCTGGGAGTAGTTATTCTACATCCTCCCCCAAATCTCAACCCTCAGGGATGAAAAAGTTTAAGCTATGATAAGAGAGTTCAGGAACAGGAGTGGCTAGGTGGTAGTGGATAGAGTACACAGCCTGGATTCAGGAAGACTATGTTTCTGAGTTCAAATCTTGCTTCGGATGTGTATTAGTTGTGTGACCCTGGGCAAATCACTTAATCCTGTTTGCCTCAGTTTCCTCATCTATAAAATGAGCTAGAGAAGGAAATGGCAAACCACTCTGGTATCTTTGCCAAGAAAACCCTACATAGAGTCATGAAGAGTCAGATAGCACCCAAAAAAAAAAAAGCAACAAGAGAGTTGAAATTAGACACAAGGAAGACTTCTTAACCTCTTGGGACATCAAAACTAGGAGAGATGAGCATTTGTCTTGGGCAGTAGAGGCAAGTGGCTGGGCCTGATAACCTCTGGAGGATGACTTTCCAGCTCTAAAATTTAAGAGCCTTTCCTTACACTTCAGAAGTGTAACTAATGTAGGGAGATTGGGGCTTTTCTCCAGGGTGCCAGCATAGGATGGGGTATGGTTTCCTCCCCAAAGCAGCCTTCAAACCACCCAATCTGTTTCATATAGCATGACTTTACACACTTGTCTAGCTCAGGGCCACTACCCTACTAACCTTCCTTTTTCCCATCCAAAAAATTAAGGGTATCAAAAACTCCCAGAACTTCAATTCCCTTCCCCCAAAAGCTGCCTTTCTCACCAAAACCTGTGGGTATGGAGCCTGGATGAGATGGAAGATGGCATAACTGCTCCTCTGGTTAACCTATCCCTTGTAGCTCCCCACCATCCTCTCCCTCTTTGGCGCTATTTATTCATTCCCCTGACCTCCACAACTCTTTCTGCCCCACGTATAAGAATTCCTCATTACAACCCTGTTTTGGTTCCATCTATCTAATAATTATACTTCTGTTATCTTTTGTAGGCATGCAGCCCTCTCTGGTCTCACGAGTGTGGCAGTTCATACTATACAACAGGGATGTGCTCTCGGGTCAATTCCAACTTCAGATTCTCCAAGACAGTGGCCCCAGCTCTCCAAAGTAGGTTGCTCCATAGTTTCTTTCTTGGATTGGACCTTAGACCTTTCACGGGAAGTTTGCAACTTTGATTAATTCAGCCATGACTGTGATTGGCGGGCAGAAAAAGTTGCACCCAGGGGTTTTCTCTTCTAATTGCTAACTTGCCAGGAGACCTTAGGCTAGTTGCCTGATAACTCTGTGTCTCAACAGTGACAATACTTGTCCCACAGCATGCTTATGAGGCACCAATAAGATGACTGGCACAAAAGGACTTTTAAAAAGCCCTGGATGGGGTGTGGGGGGGGGCACAGCTGGGTGGCTCAGTGGATTGAGAGCCAGCTCTAGAGACGGGAGGTCCTAGGTTCAAATCTGACCTCAGACACTTCCTAGCTATGTGACCTTAGGCAAGTCACTTGACCCCATTGCCTAGCCCTTACCATTCTTCTGCCAGAAGGTAAGGGTTTTAAAAAAATAAATAAAGTCCCAGACGGTTGTGACAATTGGTAAGTAAATCAGAGGTCCAGTGATCTAGTTGAAGAGGAAATCAATCTAAGAAAAGTTACACCAAGACAAACACCTCCTGGTGTCTAGGAATCATTTCTCTAATGGCCTAGTGTTCCCTGGAGTACCAAACCTCACACTTCACCTTTGGGGGGTTTTTTAAAGGGAATTCTAGAATATTAAAGTAGGGAGACCTCCCACCACCCACTCTTCCCCTGGTACAGACAGGCAGCTCAGATCACTCAGGAAGAAAAAGTAAGGAAAGAATTTGGGCCTTGTCTCCTGCAAGTGCAGACAGCTTGGCTCAGTGCCTTCCCATTTCCTTGCTGTTCAATATCATTGCAGAAGCCTTGCCTGCTGCCATTTTTATGGAGGGTGAGAGGATTAGCACCTTGCCCTACCCACACATACATACACCC
Organism: Gracilinanus agilis; assembly: GCF_016433145.1. NCBI lineage: Eukaryota > Metazoa > Chordata > Mammalia > Didelphimorphia > Didelphidae > Gracilinanus > Gracilinanus agilis. The sequence goes on from NC_058131.1 coordinate 569,032,150, forward strand.
TCCCTCTCCCTTAATAACAGGGCTCAACAAGCAGATGGAATTATTATATTAAGGAGGGAAGGGGAGGTGGAGGAAAAGGGGGGTGGCCCGCCTCAGACAGAGGATTTAGGGCAGTGAGCCAGGAGGAGTAATTGTTACCCTATAAGAAGCTTGGTTGGTAAAAGAACAGAAAAAGAGGCGATGGGTCTGCTCACACAAAGTGATGAATAATTTCCCTCTCCCTGTCCCCAAGCCCACAAAGGGGAAAAGACAGCAGGAGTGAAGGGATAGACCTCACAAAAAAGAGAGTGACTATCTCACTGGATTCAAGAAAAGAGAAGAATTCTAACTGAAAGATTCTCCTATGATCAGGCCATGAAGGTTGTGATACAGAGAAAAGAGCACTCACTGGGTTGTTCAGATCCCACCTATGCTACATGTTATCTTTATGACTTTAGGCAAGTCACTTGGCTTCCCCAAGGCTCAGTTTCCTAGTCTGTAAAATTTGGGGCTTAGACTAGATAGTCATTGAGATCCCTTTTAGTTCCATGATCCTAGGACAGGACCTGAGATCCAGAAACTCTTTTAAAATTACTTTGATAACTGTATTTCAATATAATTGGTTTCCTTTGAAATCCTATATGTTTTATTTTATGCATTTAAAAACATTTTTCTGAGAAGGGGCTCATTGGTTTTACCAAACTGCCAAAGTGGGTCTGATGTCACATATACAAGATTCAGAACCCTGGTCTAAGCAGAAAGGGCCCCTAATGCAAAGGCCTGAATCCACTGGGGGTGGGGAGAAGGGGGAGGAGGAGACAAATCCATCATGCTTGGTCAACCACAGACATGATCAAATCCTGCTTGCAGCCAGCCAGTGTAATATGAATGGCCAAGTCACTTCTCCCCACACAGAAACAGCCTTGCAGAGTTGTCTTACTCTACTTATTCCAAACTACCCTGTTGAACTGTTTTTCCCCTAAAATGAAGGGGATCAAGAACTCAGCACTAACCAATGGGACCAAAGATTGTCCCACAAATCTTACTATAATGAGAGCTGAAGTGGGCATATTTCAAAGTCTCGACAACACAGACATTATTGACATATTTGCAAGCCAAAAGCCTCATAAGGCATTGCTTTACGATAAATTGCATAATGGTATCCATTTTTCCCTGTTCCTAACAATATGGAAAAAATAAACATGTGGACTAGCCACAAATGTTTGCCCAGGGCCCCATAAATGCATTAAAGAGTCCCTGCCAAACCCTGCTGTCCAATCCCCTCAATGGAACAGCCTCCCGTTGATATGACCATGATTGGTGGAGAGGAAAGGGTAGAAGAGGATGGTGGAGAAGGCTCAGATCAAAATAAATTTTAAACCCTTGCCTTTCCACCTTAGTATCAGTTCTAAGACAGAAGAGTGGCCAAGGGCTAGGCAATTGGGGTTAAGTGACTTGCCCAGGGTCACACAGCTAGAAAGTAGCTAAGGCTAGATTTGAACCCAACTTCTCCTGACTTTAGCCTGGCTCTCTCTCTATCCACTGTGCTATCTACCTGTCTCTCAGATCATAGAATATTAAAACTGGAAAGGATCATCTCTTTATACAGAGGAGGGAATTGAGGCCCTGAAAAAGTTCAGGGAATCACAATAGAGTCAAGTCAAGCGAACGAATGCTCCCTGTGTGCTAGGATTGTGCTAATTACAAGGGGTTCACAGGCTAATGGGAGAGACAAGATACAAATAACTATTTAAGAAGAAGAAATACACAGGATAAATAATTTGGAGTTTATATTGGACATTAGCTCAGACTCCTGCTTCCCAGTCCAGTGCACCATTATTAAGACAAGGGCCACTAACTAGAGCCTTCCCTAAGTCAGCCTCATAAATTCTCATTCAAGCTCTGCCCATAATTAGTTGTGACCTCTTCTCTGTAAAATGGGAAAGGATGGCCCAGTTGAGGAAGCACCTTTTCATGGCAACCTCAGTTCTGAAGCTCACTTATCTCTGTGACTTGGAATAAGTCATTACCTCTCTGAAGCCTAAGTTTCTTCATCTATAAGATGAAAGGTTTTATAGTTAAACAATCATACATAGGGTTATAGATCTGCAAGGCACTTCAGAAGAGATGATCTCCAAATTGCTTTCCAAGTTGCATATTCTAGGATTCTATGACCCTGGGAACCTTGGGGTCCTTTGTCCTTCATCCTCAATATAGGTCAAAACTGATTTGAAATCTGTTTGTGTTGTTGGACTCTGCAACTAAAGACAGATGTGGGAGCCAGAGATGGGAGGGATGCAAAGAAGAGAAAATTCCTAGAATTTTAAAAGAACCGGAATTGTTTGGCCAGGAGGAAAGAAAACTTAATTGATCTTTAACTCTCTAAAAGGTTACTAGAGAATATCTTCTGAGAACAGGTCAATAGAAAGAGAGGAGTCTAGACTATATCAAGTGAGTTGAGACTATACCAAGAAGACTTTAGGTCACAAGTAAAGAAAACAGTTTATAACAATGAATGGGACTTGGGACTAGAAGGGATAGCCAAAGAAGACTAAGGAATCTCTTTCCCTGGGGGCATTTAAAGAGATTTAATATCCTGATATGATCATGATTTCTTCCAGGCTAGAGGAAAAGCCTCCTCCAGCCCAAATAGTCTGTGACTTGTTATAGCTGCAAATATGGTAAGTCATGAGTGTGTGTCTGTTTCCTTAGGGTGTCAAACATACATGGATATCATTATTGTTCTGGATGGCTCCAACAGCATCTACCCCTGGGTAGAAGTCCAACACTTTCTTATAAACATCTTGAAGAAGTTTTACATTGGTCCTGGTCAGATCCAGGTAAGTGTCTAAGGGTTGTATCACATTGCTGAGGGAAAGGCACCAGGCTTGAAGCCATAAAACTTAAATTCCGGTCTGAGCTCTAGTACCAACTAGAATCATGACCTTGAGCAATTCACAATTTGTGAAGCTGCAGTTTTCCTCATCTGTGAAATGGGCATAATTATACCTTCTACTCCACTTGATTCATAGGTTTGGTGTGGGGCGATTGTTCTCTAGAAAAGCCCTAGAGAAAAATCCAAAGTGTTCTTTCCAGTTCAGAAATGTCTCTTGTCCTTTCCTAGCAAGACTCAGGACTGTAATAACACACTTTTCCCAAGTCCACCAGCAGATCTGTGCTAGTGGAATAGTCCATAATCATTGAGAGGAGTCACTAAAAAGGAAACGGATCATTGAAGAAGTTAGCAAGTCATAATTACTTGGGATATTTGAAAAATCAGAGATATCAGCCTGTGAGATACACAACCCCTCCAGTTCAGAGTTCTATCTCTGATGAAGACAGAGAACAGATTGAGGAAGTTTCGATGCATTGACCTCATAGGTTAGGGCCAGACCCCCAAACATCCTAGTTTATCCTTATCTACTCTGCATGGCTCTATGAGCCAGGAATCTAGCTAACTTTTTTTTGTTTCCCAATTAACAAGCATATGTGTTGGAGTTTTTTTCTCTCTTCACCTCTCCCACTGGGGAAAAAAAAAAGAAAAGAAAAGGAAAAAGAAAACCCACATAACAAACATACAAAATCAAGCAAAACAAATTCTCGCTTTGGCCATGTACAAAAATGTCTCTCTGTATTCTATTCCCTCTCTGACAGGAGGTGGGTGACACTTTATCATAAGACCTCTGGAATTGTGGTTGATCATGACATTGATTAGAGTTCTTAAGTCTTTCAAAGTCTAAGTCTTTTTGAAACTAGTTCTAGTGCCACCTGAAACAAGAGGTCTTTCTGAATTCCCCTCTTCCTCTGGGTTTTCTGGTTAGTTTTTATAACATCTTCCCCCCCACCAAAAAAAAAAAAAAAAAAAAAAGGAAAGATAGGTTGCACAATGGTTAGAGTGCCCAGCCTGGAGAGAGGAAAACTCATCTTCTTATGTTCAAATCTGGCTTCAGATACTAGCTGAAGTGACCCTGGGCATGTCACTTCTGCCTTAGAACCAATAATACACAGCACTGATAAGGGCTTTGAGGTTTTTTTGTTTGTTTGTTTTTTAAGTTAACTCTCAGCGGTGCACTGATCAGGGATAATCCTGAAAGACTGATGACAGGGAATGGCATCCACCTCCAGAGAAAACACTGTTTGAATCCTCTTTCACGTCATTGTATTTATGGTTTTATTTGGGGGTTGTGGTTATGTGAATGTGCCCTTACAACAATGACCAACATGGAATTATGTTTTGCATGACAATAAAACTTTTTAAAAAGAAAGAACTACAAATCTAAGAAAAATAGCTTTCAAAGAAAAGTTAAAGGTAAGATTTGAACTTGGGTCCTTTGACAACATACAAAGCTCTTTGGGCACTCGATAATTAGCCTCCTTATGTAAAATGAGATTTAATTTTTATTTGTCCAAAATTTCTCTTTTTCAAGTCTTAAGGAACCCCTTGAATTCGACTCTTCTGGGATTTGGTCAACAAGTAGCAGTTCATTCCTATTCATAGCCATCCTATGGCTATAGGCTCCTCCCGGCCTGCTCTCAGCCGGTCCCAATGGGGTCTGCCCTTCTCGGGGCTCCTGGACTCGGGGGGAGGGGCGGGGGTTATCTCCACATCCTCGATCCCGGCTCAGGAGGCCCGGAGTCCGAGCAGCCGCGGGTCACGTGCTTCCCTCCCCCTCTGCCTTGCAGGTGGGCGTGGTCCAGTACGGAGAAGACGTGGTCCACGAATTTCATCTGAACGACTACAGGTCGGTAAAAGATGTGGTGGAAGCCGCCAGCCACATCGAGCAGAGAGGAGGTACAGAAACCCGGACGGCGTTTGGGATAGAATTTGCTCGGTAAAAGCTCTGGTGGGGTCACACACAAACACGCCACAGAGAACTTCCGCGGCTCCGTAAAGGCTCGCGGGGTGGGGGGCGGGGGCTTCTAGCCGCTCGCTGCCGGGAGTCGCTGATCCTAGGGCACGAGAGGGTGCCAGGACGCCTACATTCTGCCAAGATCCCATAAAGTACTGCTCCACAGTCATAATCCTTCGGTGGGCCTATCTCTATTTATATTAATATTTGCTCTAAACTTTTTATTTACGTTCTCATTTGATCCTCACAATATTCCCATTAAGTAGGCAAGTTAGAGTCAAAAAATCGAGGGCAAGGGCCATCCAATCCAACCCGTCCTTTTAAAGATAAGGAATCTGGGGCAGAGAAGGCAAGAACATACAGCAAGCATATACCACAGACAGAATTTGAACCTAGGGCTCCTGACTGGTTGCTCGGTGGATTGAGAGCCAAATCTGGAGATAGTTAGTCCTGGATTCTAATGTGGCCTCGGGTACTTCCTAGCAGTGTGACCCTGGGCAAGTCCCTTAACCCCCATTGCCTAGCCCTTACCACTCTTCTGCCTTGGAACCAATACATAGTATTGACTCCAAGATGGGCAGTAAGGATCTTTAAAAAGAAGAAAAAAAGAAAAGAATATCCTTCTTGGGGCAGCTAGGTCTCACTGTAGATAAGAGTGCCAGACCTGGAGCTGAGAGGACTTGGGTTAAAACCTGACCTCTGGCACTTCCTAGCTGTGTGGCTCTGGTCAAGTCACTTAATCCCTATGGCCTAGCCCTTGCCACATTTCTGCTACTGAACTGATAGTATCAATTCTAAGACAAAAGGTAAGGGATTGGTTTCTTTGGGGGGGAGGGGGAGACAAGGGGATAGGGGTTAAATGAGGTGGTCGTACTAATTGTCCAATAGAGGACGTTTAGGGAAGATTAGAATTTCTGGTCTGAGGGCTTTGCTGACCTCGTTTCTGGGCTTTCCTCTTTTGGTGTCTTGCCTATGAGCCCAAGAAGCTGTAACACACACAGCTGCCACACCACAGTAACACCATCAGCCAAACCAGACTGAGGATAACCCTTTGGTGAGTTGGAGTGTGTCTACACCAAGCATGTGAAGACTTCATAGGTGAATGAAAACAGTTCGTTCCAACAGCCTTTAAGGCAACTGAAGTAGGAGCCAGATGTGGAAGAAGCCACTGAATCCATGAGCGTGCTAACATGAGAAGGCATCCTGAATTTTGTCTTGCCACTGGATTTTAGGGCATTGGAAGAAAGAGTGAGGCTGATGACTGTGCCACTCTGCCTCACTTAAATCCAATTTATGCTCAAGTCAAAAGTCATCCTCAATGATGGCATTTTGGTCCTCTTCAGGTACCAAAGACAACAATCATTGTCTCACATTATTCTCCCAACACCCCTTCAAGGAAGGCGTTACTATTATTCCCGATCTGATAGATGAGGAAATTGAGATAAATAGAAGTTAAGCAATTTGGCCATGATCACACAGCCAGGAAGGGTCTGAGGTGGGCTTTGAATTTAGTATTCCCAAGTAAGACTATTCAATAAACTTTTACCCAGAGGACTTCTAACCTGGAGGCGCAGGAGGGCTCCCTCTAGGCTTCCTTTTTCTCTTCTTCACCAGCTTCATACTGGCCCTGGACTACAGTGGCCATTGACTTACTATATGATCAATGTGTTTAGCTGAAACTGGTTAAACTGGAACTCATTCTAAGTTCTTCCTCAATGAACATCTTACTTGTGTAAAGACCACACCACTGACTCACCATCAGGAGAATCTTTCTGGGCGTGGTTTTGCTAACAGTATGGATGTCTTGTGCTGAGTTATTCCAATCCTTTGACCCAGTTGTCCACCATCCTTTGCTCTGGTGATTTGTAGCACATATATAGAACCAGCCACAGGTTAGTGAGGGAGGCTGAGGTCCTGGAACTGATTTGTTCTCTGTTGAAAGCTAATTAGCTCATACCTGAATCAAACCCACTACCTTGGCCTCATTAGCACCAGACTCCAAACCCAACAAAGCCCAAACAGATGTTTAGTGTATGACTCACCAGATGTTTTGGACTACTAAAGTGGCTCATAGGGAATGCCATGGTGTATAATCTATACCTCATGCGAGGTTCTACTATAACCTGCACATTTTCAACCCCAAATTACATTATATGCCATACTTGTAAAACTAGAAAAGCCCTTTCCTCCTCCCCCACAAGGGTCTAAGAACTAGTCATAGTATATATTTTGGTGAATAAGATTTCACTGGAATAAGGTAATTTTTTATTCTAAGAAACAAGAGGGCAATATACTCTGCTGGTCCAAATAAAGAGTAGGCTTTTTTGTTTTCTTTCAAAACTGAATCATGGCCTTTAATCAGTGTATTTTCAGTGGATACCCATTTTTTATACCCTAAAAAAAAGAATTCATTTTAGGAAATGCAGCTGGTTCAGAGACAGCCTATATTTTGACCAAGACAACAATATGATCAACTCTGTTTTCTTCATAATGCTTAGCTAGGCCCCAGGCTACTAACGGTCTGAGCAATAATAATAATAATTTTGTTTGATTCAAGAAACAATGATTAATATCTACTATGTCTAAGAAACTGTCGTATGTGCTATAAATGCAAAGTGATCAAATATACAAGATCTTGCATGTCAGAAAATAAGCTTCTTAAGTCCAGGGACTGTCTCCTTCTTTAATTCATATTCCCAGGGCCAAGCACCTAGTAGGTATTTAATTGGCACATAATAGGTATTTATTAAAAACTAGCCAATATGGGGTCAGTTAGATGGCTCGGTGGATTGAGAGCCAGGCCTAGAGAGGGGAGGTCCTGGGTTCAAATCTGGCCTCAGACACTTCCTAGCTGTATGACCCTGGGCAAGTCACTTAACCCCCATTGCCTAGCCCTTAGCACTCTTCTGCCTTGGAACCAATACATAGTATTGATTCTAAGATGGAAGGTAAGGGTTTTAAAAAAAAACTAGCCAACTGAGTAGTATATGTTGTGCTTAAACTTTTCAAAGTACTTCTCTACTCATCATTTCCTTTGATGATACTAATAATCCTATGAAATAGAAAAGGCAGATGTTTTTTAGCCCATTTGACAGAGGACAAAACTATGTTCCAGACACTCAAACGTAATGTTATAGCTCAGCTCTGCTACTCTCTTTGTGACTTTGGCCAGTTGCCACAGCCATTGGGCTAGAGTCAAGTTACTTCTTCTACCTCACTTTCCCCACTCTCCTCATCCTTGCTTCTCTATTCTTTCTCCCTGTCTTGCCCAGGAATAAGGTCTATTTGAGACAACAAAGGGAGAATTTGCAAAGAGAGAATTTTTGCCATATATAATTTTAATCGAAATGCCAATTATCTGAGAAGCAATGTGATTCAGCAGAGAGGGTCAAATGACCTAGATTCTAGGTCCCATCTGTCACTTATCATCCTTAGTGGTTTATGGGGTATTTAGAGAGGACTAGCATCTCTGGTGTGAGGGCTTGCAGAGCCCTTTTCAGGGCTGCTCATCCACCTTTGGTGTCCATCTTTCATCCTGCTCTCATCTGGGGCTCCAAGAAACTGTAGCATGTGCAGCAGCCACACCCCAGTAAATCTGGCTCAGTAGACAGATTGAACTAGGTTGAGGGTACTCAATAGGGTACAAACCTGTTGGCAAGTTAGTGGATGTCCATCCCAAGTATAGAAGACTTCCTCTGGTAGAATGGATAGATGAAATCAGTTTGTTTGAATAGTCATAAAGGTGGCAGAAGCAGACCCTGGAGCTCTTAGAGCTTGGTCAGACATCAAAGATGCCAAGGTCATCCACTGCATCCCAGGCCATCATCAGTCAACTTTTGTCTTGCCACTGGACTTGGATGACTCTGGAAGAGAAAATAAGGCTAATGGCTTTGTGTGACTCTGCTTCACTTAAATCCAGTTCAAGTGCAAGTCAAGCTATCATCCCAAAATGTCATTGGTTCTCTTAGAAAAGGAAGGAAAATGGCAATATGATCCTATGAATTATAATGTATTCCTCAACCTCTCTGGGGCTATAGTTTCCTCATCTATAAAGTGAAGGAATAGATGACCTCTAAGGTTCCCCTCAGCTTTTACTCTCTATGATTCTATGACTTACCTAAGCTAACATAGTCAATTAGAGGCAGGGTTTGCACTAGAACCCAAGGCTTCTGATTCCTATCCCCATGCTTTCCCACTAGGTGGTTAGGTTGTGCAATGACTAGATGATTAAAATTGGAGTCAGGGAGACAAGTTCTAATTTGACCTCAGACACTAGCAAAGTGACCCTGAGCTTAACATCTTAACATCATGTCTGTCTCAGTTTCCTAATCTATAAGATGAGGATAATAGCACCTACTTTCCAGGGTTTGGGGGAAGGATAATATGAGAATATTTGTAAAGCAACTTGAAAACCTTAAAGCATTATATAAATGTCGTTATTTTACACATTTTAGATAAATGGGGGAGGGAATGAGGTATTCAAGCCTTCTGTGTGTACAAAGTCTGAATGTCTGCGTCTGGATAGATTCCAGAACTAAATATAAGTGGTGTGAGACTTTTCTACTCATCTGGATTTTCTGGATCCCTACTCCCCATCATTAGGGAAGATAATTAAGAGCTGACTGTGGCCAATTGACAAATAGTATGTTCCCAAGATGATTCCCAAATGCAAAGTACATCTTCTGCCATCATGGAATAATCATATTCATTTCCCTGACTCCAGTCATGACAGCCCACCACTTCTCGTTGCTGTATACTCTCATTGCTGTGTCCAAAATTGTGGGACTAAGGGTTTCCATCCTATAAAGTTGGCAACCTTTTTGTCTATGTTTCCAAAAGGAGATATTCCTAGGATGTGCTTAGATGCCCATTACTTATGGCTTCACTTCATGTCCTGCATATTATTTTTGGTTTTGTTACTTATTTTTTTAAAACCTTCACTTTCCATCTTAGAATCGATACTGCATATTGGTTCCAAGACAGAAGAGTGGAAAGGGCTAGGTGATTGGGGTTAAGGGACTTGCCCAAGGTCATGGAGCTAGGAAATGTCTGAGGCCAGATTTGAACTCAGAATCTCCCATCTCCAGGCCTGGCTCTCTATCCACTGAGCCACCTAACTTCCTCCTGTATACTGTTTTAAAATGTGATGATCACTTGAGAGACTATCTTGTTTGATAATATACTTTAAAAATGAAAAACAAGGGTGGCAGCTAGGAGGCTCAATAAAGATGGGAGGCCCTGGGTTCAGATATGTCCTCAGACATTTCCTAGCTGTGTGACTCTGGGCAAATCACTTAATCCTGATTGCCTAGCCCTTTCTGCTCTTCTGACTTAGAACTGATACTAAGATGGAATGTAAGGATTTTTTTTAAGTTAATTGATCACACAAAAAAATCAAAGGCATCACCTAGGAAACTAGTGATAAGCTTCTCTGACTCTCAGATGATAATCATAGGCTTACCACCCAGTTTAATTCCAGTTCATTCTCTACATAGCTTTCAAAGTAATTTTCTTTAAGTATAGATCTGAACTTATCTCTTCTTTACTTAATAAATTCCAGTAGCTCCCTAATGCCTCTAGGATAAAATTATCCTGTTTGACTTTTAATCTAGATGATACAGCAGATAGAATGCTGGCTCCAGAGTCAGGAAGACCTGAGTTTAAATGTAGTCCCAAACACTAGAAGTTTAACCCAGGGCAAGTCAGTAAATAGTTGTTTGCCTCAGTTTCCTCAACTATAAAAATGGGGAAAATAAAAACGCCTACCTCACAAGGTCATTATAAAAATCAAATAAGATATTTGTAAAACACTTAGCATAATAACTGACCCAGAGGAAGTACTTAATTCAAGCTTATTCTCTTCCTTCTCTCCTTCACAACTTGGCCTTACCTTAATCTTTTAAGTCTCATTGCACCCCCATTCTTGAATTCTGTGATCCAGCCAATTGGCCTCCTCTCTGTTCCTGTCCCTTAACATAAGTCATCTTTCTGCCTAAAATATGTTCCCTCTTCCCCTCTACCTCAGAAAATTTCTATCTTTTTTTTTTACCTTTATTTTGTTTTAGTATCAATTTCAACAGAAGAGCAGCAAAGACAAGACAAAGGGGAGTTAAGTGACTTGCCCAGGATCACACAGCTAGCAAGTATCTGAAACCAGATTTGAGCCCAGGTCCTCCTGCCTCCAGGCCTGGCCCTCTATCCACTGTGCTACCCAGCTGCCCCTCCTCTCTTCTTTCGAGACTCAGCTCAAACACTACCTTCCACATGAAGCCTTTCCTCCAAATGCTCATCTATCCCTCTAACTTGTTTTATTATTTACTTTGTTTATTTTATATATGTATGCATTGTCTTCTGGTTAGTATACAAGATCTTTGACAATGGAAATTGTTACATTCTTTGTATTTGTACAGGAGGCAGCTCAGTGACCCAGCAAATGGAGCTCTGGACCCAGAGTTAGGAATATCTGAGTTCAAAGCTAGCCTTAGTTATTTAATAGCAGTGTGGCCTTAGACAAATTGCTTAACTTCTGTCTGCTTCAATTTCCACGTCTGCAAAAATGGGATAATAATAGCTCCTACCTCCCAGGGATGTTGTGAGGATCAAATGAGATCATATTTGTAAAGTTCTCACACATAGTAGACACATAATAAATCTTTGCTGGTAAAACCTTTTAGAACTTACAATACACTAGTACTATAGCAGGTATAACCTTTTAAGACATAAGTCCTTAACCTCCATAAACTTTCCTTTAAAATGTTTTGATAACTATTTTAATATATTTGGTTTCCTTGGTAATCCAATGTATTTTATCTTGTGCATGGGGATCCATAGGCTTCACCAGACTGCCAAAAGGCTCTTGAGGGCAAAAACCCCCTGCTCTAAGCCTAGGGTAGCCTGCTCACCACAGTAGGGAATCAGAGTTGGATTTAATAGGAGAACATAAAATTATTATTCATATTCACATTCTCATTCCCCTCCCTGTATCTCTTGAAGGCTAGAAGGACAGATATCCTGTCACTATTCCAAATGTCCTTCTTCCTCTGACTAGGCCTTTCTGTTTTTAGCTCGGAGGCTTTCCAGAAAGGAGGAAGGAAGGGAGCTAAGAAGGTGATGATTGTTATCACAGATGGAGAGTCCCATGACAGCCCAGATCTGGAGAAGGTCATTGAGGACAGTGAGAAGGATAATGTTACTCGATATGCTGTGGCTGTAAGTCCTTCTTCTCTCCATCCCCTCTTCACTTCCATTGAAACTTCATTCCATCCTGAATCCCATCCCTTCTTCTGCCAAGCTGGTCTCACTACTCTGATAGACTGTGGGCTAATATGAAAGTGTGTGTGTATAGCTATCTGGTGGTAACACTTGAACTTTAACAGGGGTCTTCTGAAGGTAATGTCCCTACCTTTGATGCCCAATTGATTACCCTTGAACTACTCACTCTCTTTGTAACTTCCCAGACCATAATTTCCTTCCCTGGTCACCATTCTCTCTATATGTATTGCCTCCTCCCTTTTGAATATAAGCCCCTTCAGGATAAGGATTGTTTCAATTTTGCATTTATATCCCTGAAACTTGACACACCACAGACCTTTCTCTTTCCATCCATTCATTCTAAGGTACCAAGGAATCTAATATTAAGCATCTCATGCAGGTTAGAAGGGGCTCCTATGACAGGCTGAACTGTAATCTTTTGGGAGTATAACTCAAATCATCTGGTATAAACAGCTTCAGGTTTATTCAAAATAGGGGATTGTCCTTCCTATCCTACTTCTTATCCCTCTGGAGAGTGAGTTGAAAATCTCTTTTTGTTCTGCATAGGCCAAGAGGATGATTTGTTTTTATTTCTCTCGTATTATTTATCCAAGCAATATCATTGGATGGGAGCTCAAACAAGTCAAAATATGGTGTGCAAGGCTTTACTAAGAACAAAAGCCTTGGGGGCAGCTGGGTAACTCAGTGGATTGAGAGCCAGGCCTAGAGATGGGAGGTCCTAGATCCAAATCTGGCCTCAGACACTTCCCAACTGTGTGACCCTGGGCAAGTCACTTGACCCTCATTGCCTACCCTTACCACTCTTCTGCCTTGGAGCCAATACACAGTATTGACTCCAAGATGGAAGGTAAAGGTTTAAAAAAAATAAAATAAAAAGAACAAAAGCCTTAGAGTGGCTGATTTGGAAATTAGATAAATTGAGTTTGAATCCCAGACTTTCTACTCGTAGCTATATGATCTTATGCAAGTTACTTAACCTGTATATCAACAACAACAACAATAATAATAAACACATATAGAGTTTACTATCTACCATATATTATACCAAACACTTTACCATTATTATATTTGGTCCTCAAAACACCCTGAGAGGTAGGTGCTATTGTTATCCCCATTTTATAGATAAGGAAACAGATAATCAAAGGTTAAGTGATTTGCTCAGGGTCACACAGCTAGTAGGTTCCAGAGGCTGGATTTGAACTCAGGTCTTCCTTATTCCAGGCCCAGCACTCTATCTACTACACCATCTAGTTGTTCTATGAACATGTTTCCTAGTCTTTAAATTGTAAGAACTGAACTAGATAATCTCTAAGGTCTCTTTCAGTTTTAAATCTATGATTCTTTGATCCAATCATACTTCTAAGTCCTTAATCCCATGATTCTATGATTCTATGGACCTTTACTCTCCAAGTAGATCAGTTCCATTTTGGTCTAATATAACCTTATGGAACCCATTGGTCAGGAAAAAGAATATCAATGCCTCCAGCTTGCCCAAGAAGCCTGTGAAAATGGAGACATTGGGAGACCAAGCTGTGTTATGGTCCTTCCCTATTCTCATATAGGTCCTTGGCTACTATAACCGAAGGGGCATCAACCCAGAAGCCTTTCTGAATGAAATCAAGTACATAGCCAGTGACCCTGATGACAAGCACTTTTTCAACGTCACAGATGAGGCAGCACTGAAGGACATCGTGGATGCCCTTGGGGACAGGATTTTCAGCCTGGAAGGTGAGTAAAGAATCATGTTCTTTACATACTCATTTTAGTAGGTCTCTATTTAAACAAGCCTACATAAGAAAACCCGTATTAAAAAGCAGATTGATTTAGAAGGGTTGGGATTTTGTTACAAGAAATAAGCACCCTCATTTTTCTGAAGGAGGCACTGCAGGGTTTCTTTATATAACCAAGTCTCCTAGCACATTAAAAATAGGATTTCAATTCCACAGATCCAATTTAGATGAGAGTTGTTGGGAACACAGAAGCTAGACCCAGGGCAGAGGAAGTATACAAAAGAAATAGTTCTCAAGGCCTCCTTTGCCTCTCCCTGTCCTTGAGAAGCTCATAGTCCAAGCTGGGTGATACAGAAAGGACAAACCTAAAGGAAAAGGACTCATTCGATGCCTTACAAAGAAACGTATAAATTGCCAATGAATGTAGGGTCACGATCTGCTTGTTTGACAAACATACCAAACAAACAAAAAGTGGCACATCCAGATGAGTCTTGTCCCCTTCAAAATAGTCACTTCCAGAGGCTATATGCTTATTCCCTAAGTGGTGCCATTGTTCAAAACATTTCTGCAGTTCCTCTTTCTGAAAAAAAAAACAGAAGCCTCAGAGTGGCTGGTTTGGGCATCAAACCACCCATGATTAAATACTAGCTTTTCTTTCACTCATTCTTTGATCTCAGACGAGTCACTTTGCCTCCTTTGGCCTCAGTTTCCTCATGTGTGAAATGAGAGAATTGGGCTAAACAACTTTTGTAAATGCTTCTACATTCAGGATCCTATGATCTCATCAAGTTCTAAATCCATACTCTTATTTCCAACAGCCCCAGGAGTGGCAAATCTTTGCCCTGCATGTGATATTTATTTAAATGTCTTTACCAACTGACCCCTTCCAACCTTCTCAGGCTTCTTACATTTGATTCCCTTACACAGATTCTATGATCCAGTTATCCTAGCCTCCTTGGGTTCCTCATACATAAAATTCCCTCTCCTGGCTCCATGCATTTGAGCTGGCTGACTCCCACGCTTGAAATTTTGTCCTTGTTTACCTCCTAGACCCAGCTTCCCTGTAATACTTCAAGATTGATCTCAAACCTTGGCTTTTGCAGGAGACCTTTCCCTTAGCCTAGTCCTGCCCCCTAGTCCCCAATGTTAGTCTCTTCTCTCTGAGATTACCTTCTTTTTCAGAAAGAGAGAGAGAGAGGGAGATAGATAGATAGATAGATAGATTGATTTTGCAGGAGACCTTTCCCTTAGCCTAGTCCTGCCCCCTAGTCCCCAATGTTAGTCTCTTCTCTCTGAGATTACCTTCTATTTCAGAAAGAGAGAGAGAGAGGGAGATAGATAGATAGATAGATAGATAGATAGATAGATAGATAGATAGATAGATAGATAGATAGATAGATTGATTAGATGGATGGATGGATGGATGGATGGATGGATAGATAGATACACATATGTATACACATATACACTTACACATACATATACATGTATATACACATGCATACACTTATATACACATATACATGTATATAGACCATATATGTACACACATATATACATATATAAACACATCTACATCTATATACATACATATACTTATAGACACATACATGCATATGCAAACATATATATATATACGTATATATCTTGCACATACGTAATTATCTACATGTTGTCTCCCAATTAAAATGTGATTTTCTAGAGAGCTAAGACCCCTTTTTTTGCCTTTCTTTGTATACAAAGCATAATTACTGGCCCAAAACAAACTTTTCAGAAATGATTGTTGACTAGCTGATACAATCTTGCAGTCCACTGAAGGTTCTTGGACTGGGAAATGGCCTAATGGATCTAACCAATGGGAGAAGTCTGAGGTTTCTGTATGCCTATAAAAAGGGAGGCTATCCACTAAAGAGGCTATCCACTATGCCACCTAAGTAGCACAGTGGATAGAGTATCTGGGCTGGAGTTAGGAAGAACTAAGTTCAAATCTGGACTCAGACACTTACTAGGTGCATGACCCTGTCAAGTCACTTAACCCTTTTGACCTCAGTTTCTTCATGTATAAATGAGTTGGAGAGGGAAATGGTAAACCACCCCTGGATCTTTGCCAAGAAAACCCCAAATGGAGTCATGAAGAACCAGACATGACTGAAATGACTCAATAACAACAGAGAGCCCTGAGGCTCTCTGTGAAATGAGCTTTCTCATTTTCTTTCTTCTGGGTATCCTTATACATTAAGGTTTCTAGCTGACACCTCTACATACTCAACCTAGCCCCTGCCCTTCCCCTGTATTTGTATTCTCTCTGTGTGTTAGTGCCCTTGAGAGTTGGACACCAGGAGCTGGCTACCCTAAGACAAAGCCCCAAGTCTTAGAAACATCTCTTATGGAAGTTACAAAGCAATATATTGGGTCCATTCACTCTCATCCCAGGCCTAACATTTCACTTTTCCTTCCGCTTTAGGTACTAATAAAAATGAAACATCTTTTGGCCTAGAAATGTCACAGACAGGATTTTCCTCTCATGTAGTGGAGGTAAGTGCCTGAAATATCCCTCTAAATCTCTCTTTCTCTCTCTCTCTCTTTTTTTTTTGTCCCTTTGGGACTCTTTCCCTTTCCTCCCACTTCCATCAGGGAATTGGTGATGCTCAGGAGGCACTGGGACAAATTGCAGATAATAGTTGATATAGATGAAAAAAAAAGTCCCACTGGATATGGAGTTCACAGACCTAGGTTCAAATCCCCAAGTCTGCCCCACAACCCATGTGATCTTGGGTACAAATTCCTTCCCCAAGTCTCAGATTCATCATTTAAAACTAAATGGACTTGAGATTAAAAACGAATATTAATAAATGTCTAATAAAAAAAACTAAATGGACTTGAGACAACTAGGTGGCTCACTGCCTAGAGACAGGAGGTCCTGGATTCAGATCTGGCCTTAGATACTTCCTAACTATGTGACTCTGAACAAGTCACTTTTACCCTCGTTGCTTAGTCCTTACCACTCCTTTGGAAGGTAAGGGTTTTTTAAAAGATAAAATCAATGAACTTGGAGCAGCTAGGTGGCGTGGTAGATAGAAAGCCAGGCCTAGAGTCAGGAGACCTGGGTTCAAATCTGGCCTCAGCCTGGACAAGTCACTTAGAGAGTTTCTTCAACAAGCACTGAAGAGATAAGTGACTTGCCTTGGGTCACACGGCCAGTGTAGGTCAGAGGCAGGACTTGGACCCAAGACTTCTTGGCTCTGAGGTCAGTTTTCTATCTGCTAGGCCAGGCTACCTTTTGTGATGTTGTTTAAGTCCAATAAACATTTATTATGTACCTACTATGTATTAAGCACTGGTGCACATTAATAATTATATTTATTAATAATTATAAAAATATTTATTAATAAAAGAAAGACAGTCCTTGCCTCAAGGAGCTTATAATCTAATGGAGGGAGACAATGTACAAAAGGAGGCAAGAAAGTTGGAGGGAGAATAGATCACCAAGGGTTACCGGGCATGGGAGCATCTTATTCTATGGAGTTGAAATCAGGCAGAGAAGCAAAGTGGAATGAGCTGAGAGTCCAGTTTCTTCCCTGTATAAAGGAAGGCATTGGGAGGAGTTTGGTACTCTTCCCTCCAACCATCTTAACAAAGGAGAGAAAAGGGACAGCTAAGTGACTCAGTGGATGAAGAGCCAAGCCTAGAGCCAAGAGGACATGGATTCAAATCTAGCCTCAGGCACTTCCTAGCTGTGTGACCTTGAACAAGTCACAACCCCAATTGCCTAGCCCTTGCCACTCTTCTGCCTTGGAACTGATACTTGTATTGATTTTAGGACAGAAGATAAGGGTTTTTTAAAAATCAGGGAGGGGGGATAGGCTGAAAGAGGTGGTGTCAGTCAAGGCTTGAGTTAGCAGCCCAGTGGTGAGATGAGAGGTGATAAATTATCCTAGAAAGGGCATCACATCCTATGAATTTGAAACCAGGCAGAGCAAATGCAAAGTGAAACAATGCTGATTATGAGAGCTGGCATTTATATAGTACCTGCTATGTGCCAGGAATTGTATTAAACATTTTATAAATATCATCTCATTTGATTCTTACAAAGTATTTAGGGCATAAGTTATTGTTCCCTTTTGCAGATGCCACTTGAACTTGGGTTTGAGAAATTTAAGTGACTTCAAAATCACATGATACATTAGAGGTAAAACCAGGCTGTTGAGTCAGAACTCACCAGTTTCTGAAATTGTAGAAGTTGGGCTTTGGCCATTACATCAAGTAGTATCAGAGTAGGAACTCATAAATTGATGAGAGGGGAAACCTGTAATGCACAGAACTCAGGGTGCAGATAACCAAAGATTCTCAGGTTTTCTTTCTTATCCAAATTGCTTCAGTGATTTTGTTCACTGAATTCAGAAAAAATGTAAATGGAGATGACCTCTGAAAACAAAAAATACAATGTGTTTGTGTAGGATTTTTTTCAAAATACTTTTATATTTCATTCAATAAAGGGAAGAATGAATGAATGAAAAGTTGTTATTAGGCGCTTATTTATTATGTGCTAAACACTATGCCAAAAGCTGGAAATAAAAATATAAAAGTGAACTAGTCCCTGACCTCAAGAAGTTTTCAGACTTATATATCATTTGGGCATAGTGCCAAGTATTATACCCATTTTACAGATAATGAAATTGAGGCTGAGAAGTTAAGTGACTTGCTCAGCATCATAGGAGAAAGTTCCTGGCAGAGCCAGAATTAGGACTAGGGTATCTTGGCTCTAAACCCAGGGCTCTGTGAGGAGACCCAAGAAGTGTAAAGTATAAACTAGTATAAAATGCAGCCACTTCTACCTGAACCAATTTTTCTTTTAAATATTCCTAAGCAAGGAAGATCAGACCAGACTTCCGGGTATCAGGAATTCTGGAGTATTCAACAAGGCCAAGCTTTTCTGCAGCCTGGTGGATGGGACATTCCAAAAAAGTCCCAGGCTTCCAGTTCTGCACATGCACGCATGCACGCACACACACCTTTGATCAGTTCTTCTCTTAAAGCCGTAACCCATTTCTTCCTCCTAATGTCCTATCCCACAAACCAAGTTTATTCTTGGTACCCTTCTTCTCCAACAATCTGTTTAACAGGCTTTTTTTTTTAAACCCTTACCATCAGTCTTATAATCAATATCATGTATTGGATCCAAGGTAGAAGAATGGTAAGGGCTAGGCAATGGGGGTTAAGTGATAGCTAGGAAGTGTCTAAAACCAGATTTGAACCCAGGACCTCCCGTCTCTAGTCCTGGTTCTCAGTCCACTGAGCCACCGAGCTGCCCCTTTAATAGGCTTTTTAAAAGGCTCTTTTATAGGGGGTGTTATTGAATCTACTACAGTATTCTCTCAGAGGTGGTAGACAATTCCCAGTGTTGACTGATAAGGACTTGATAGAAAAGAAGTGCATTTTTATTAGGAATTCTTCGATTATTTTAAGTAGGGGAGGAGGGACTTCCAAAACCCCTCGAATGAAGCTCTAAAGATATACAGTTTCTGGCATTGTGATAGGTCTTAGAGAAGATATTTTTAGCACCCTTCAAATTCCACCACATAGGCAACTAGCTGTTCTACCCGCCCTTTAAATGCTTTCCCTAACACTAAGATGTTAGCTTCTCAAATATCCAATTGGCCTAGTAACCTAAGAGAAGAAACTATACAGACCAGTGGGAAATCTAGGCTTTTGGCTCTGGCCAGAGGGAAAATATGAGCCTGAACATGTCTATCCTTGGCTGAGCCAACAGCTCCCATCTTTATTGGAAATGACTGAGAGATGCACTCTTGCAGTGAATTCCTGAAAAGATATTAAAGGATTCAGAAACTGATTCCATTTGGGACTTGACTAAAGTCCCCAAAAGCTCTTAAATAATGCTAAGTACAATAAAAGGGACTCTTTCCCTACAGAAGGAACAAGAAGGACAACAGAGAAGTGGAGAAGTGGTTACAATAATAATACAAATAGGGGGCAGCTGGGTAGCTCAGTGGATTGAGAACCAGGCCTAGAGACGGGAGGTCCTAGGTTCAAATCTGGCCTCAGACACTTCCCAGCTGTGTGACCCTGGGCAAGTTATTTGACCCCCATTGCCTAGCCCTTACCACTCTTCTGCCTTGGAGTCAATACACAGTATAACTCCAAGATGGAAGGTAAGGGTTTAAAAAAAATCTTCACTTCCTAGCTATGTGACCCTGGGCAAGTCACTTAACTCTGTTTACCTCAGTTTCCTCATCTGTCGAATGAGCTAGAAAAGGAAATGGCCAACCATATACTACTGTGTGACCCTGGGCAAGTCACTTAATCCTAGATGCCTCGGTTTCCTCATCTGTCAAATGAGCTGGAGAAGGAAATGGCAAACCACTCTAGTATCTTTGCCAAGAAAACCCCAAATAGGGTCATGAAGAGTTGGACATGATTGAAAATGACTGAACAACAACAACAGCAATCTTGGAAAGGCACTAGCAAGTGAAGGAGTGGTGGAATAAAGCCTTCATGTAGAAAATGGGCACTTGAATAGAAATAAAATGATAATGCATTCCTGGAAGGGGGTAGCTGCCTTTGCAAAGGCATGAAGATAGAAGATGGATTGCCATATGAGTATCAACTACCTGAAATCTCTGAGCCCTTACCCTGTTCTTATTAGCAGTTTCTAACCACTCCTGTTCCCAGAGATAATCCCAAGAACACTTCTGTAATGCTCCCTTTCTGTGGTTCCACTGTTCTGTGTATCCAGACTAAATGCCCTCCTTCTGTTTCCTATGACTATGCCCCAGAAGAATCTCCTTCTCCTCTCCCTCCCCTGCATCCCTGCCTGAGTAAGGCAGCACATGCATGCATTATCCTTGACTCTGAATAAATGCTTCATTTATTTACTGATTACCTATCTGGTCTAAGTTTTTGTATAGGTGGATAAGTTAAGGCTTGCAAAAATCTTTTGGTAACTCATTTGACCCTCACTTCAACCTTGAGAAGGAGTTGCTACTCTTATCCCCACTTAATAGATGAGAAAACTGAGGCAGACAACGATTAAGTGACTTGCTCTGATAGTAAGAGTCTGAGGCTAGATTTGAACTTAGATCTACTCAGTGCTCTATCTACCTCACTACTTAGCTGAGGGAGGGATGAGATGGGGTAGGGTGTAAGAGTAGGAATAGGAAGGTAGGAAGTAGAACCAAGCTTCCTCATCTCACAATTACAAGCAGCAAGATCTGGTGACTAAGCCCTATTCACACCAGGACATGTTTGTTTATGTTTTTTAACTTTTATTCTATTTTATTTTTTCTACTTATGAGCATTTTTTCCTCCCTCTCATCTCCCCTCAAAATAAAAAAAAGAAAACCTTTGTAACAAATATGCAGAGCCACTGTTATCAAAAAGTTGGTAATCTAGACAGGTCTCAGGCAATTTGGGTAGTGAGGAGGGATAAAAGGTGATATAGGAGATTTGGAAGGGGAATTAAGGGGATAGCTGAGTGTAGTGAAGGGATGAATGAGGTGGTATATAGGAAGGTAAGGGAATGACAGGGAGTATACAGGAGGGCAGCTTAAACAGACTTATTCACCAAGGCTAGAGACAGTGGATATTGAGGAAATAGGCTGAGGTTCTTCAATCAGGGAAGGTATCTCTAAGGTACAGGGGGATTGGGCCAGTAAGAAATGTTTTATATCTGGCTAGAGGACTTCTCTTGTTAATTTCTAAGTCCTTTGTGGGAGGAGACAAAAGGGCTCCTCCCTGCCAGTGAAACTGATGGCTGTAGGAAGTCTCAGGTAGGTACTTCCTGCCAAGATAGATGCCTGCAGTTCCCTCGAGAAATAAAAAGAAATAATTCCTTCCCTCTTCAGCCCTTGCCTTAATTTTCGATACAGTGATTCACCAGAGACTTTGAGTAGATAACAAAGGGGATTTATTAATGTCAGGGATAATCAGAAGGAGAGAGGGGTTTAGGGTTTTGTAACAGCCGCTAGGGAGAAAGCTGATGATGGGGGAAGGGTCACAGGAGGTGGTTAGACTGAGAGAGCCTGCTCTCCCAGTCAGGAAGGTTTGACTGTCTTAAAGTGAAGTATTTACTAAATCAATAAAATAAGGGATAGCTTGATTTAAGGATGTCCTACTTGCCTATAGAAAACTAAAACCAAGATGTCCAACCACCAAGCCCACCCTTCCTCCCAGGGCCCAAAGGGAAATTCAAGGCAATAGCAGGGATTTAATACGGAGAGATCAGGGAGAGGACCAGAGAAATCAGCTAGGTCCAAATGTCCCAAAAGACAAAACACAGGCCAAGGCAGAGCCAAAAGCCAAACCAACAGGCAAAGCCAAAGCCAGAAAGCAAAAGCCCCCAGGCCAAACAAGAGCCAGAAGGCAAAAGCCCCGTCAGTTGGACTTCAGCCCTATTTATATCCTCCAACTGACTTTCTGAAGATTCTAAGACCTCCAACTGCCTTTTTGTGACAGTTTGAAATTGCAGAAGCATAAAGGCTTCTGATAGCAATCTTGCATTACACCACACAAAACAAATTTTCACATTGACCATGTCCAGAAATGCACATCATACAAAGACACAGCATTTGAAAAGTATTATGGTCTATCAGGGGCCCTTCCCCAAATATAAGCCCCTGCTGCCTCTTTCTCTTTTTTCCCAAACCCTTACCTTCCACCTTAGAATCAGTACTAAGTATTGATTCCATCAGTAAGGGCTAGACAATTGGGGTTAAGTGACTTGCCCAGGATCACACAGCTAGAAAGTGTCTGAGGTCAAACTTGAACCCAAGACCTCTTCTCTCCAGGCCTGGCTGTCTATCCACTGAGCCACCTAGCTTCCCTGATGCTTCTCTTTCTATATTACATTATACATTCTATATACATTATACAAGTGAAGCTTTTTTAGTCTCCAGGAATTCCTTAGTAAAATTTAAGAGCTCCTAAGGGAGAGAGAAGAGAAGAGTGTGATTGAAAGAGCTCATAAAGGTGTGTGGGGAGGGGTAACTAGGTAGTGCAATAGATAAGAGTGCTAGTCCTGGAGCCAGGAAGACTCATCTTCCAAGTTCAAATCTGTAGGAAGGAAGGAAGGAAGGAAGGAAGGAAAGGAGGGAGGGATCAAGGAAGGAAGGAGGGAGGGAAGAAAGGAGGGAGGGATGGAAGGGAAGAGAGAAGGAAGGAGGGAGGGAAAGAAGGGGGAAGGGAAGGAAGGAAGGGAAAAGGAAAGGAAAGAAGGGAGGAGGGAAGGAATGAAGGAAGGAGGGAGAAAAGGAAGGAGGAGAGAAGGAAAGAGAGAAGGAAGAAAGGGAGGAGGGAAGAAAGGCAGGCTTCATCTGTTTTAGGAGGGATGAACTCAGAATGGGGACTGGAAGGAGAGGTGCTGTGATGATCTGAGCTTGGAGGGCTCCAAAGCTTTGCCTACTTCATATTTATGTTTAAGACAATGATGCATCCTGTATGGCCTGAAACTGACCTAATCATCAGCTTGTTTAGAAAAATGATCCTTTTCCCAACCAATTAATCATTAGCATCTGGGACAAAATCCATCCTCATAAAACAAACTTCCTTCTTCTGATGAGTCTGTGTGATAATAGAGATTTATGGATCGTGGGTGAATAAACATAGTTGAGTCTGAGTTAAGCTCGTGGTTAAAAGGAAATTACTTAACAACTTCACGGCTAATGGCCAAATTGCAACACATACACCCAAGCCTTAAACTCTCCCATTGCAATCTGTAACCAACAGAATATTACAACCAAAAAGAACCTTGAAAACAATTTTATTCAAACTAACCCTTCTTGTTTGTCATTTAAAATTCTTCACACTCTGGTCCCAAACTGCCTCTTTAGTCTTATTAGACTAGATGTACATTGTGATTTAGCCAAACTGACCTTCTTAATATTTCTCACGTATGCAACTTGGTGGCACAAAGTCTTTGTGTTCTGGACCTAGAGTCAGAAAGACCTTAGTTCAAGTGTAACTTCAGACATTTATTAGCTGTATGACCCTGGGCAAGTCACTTAACTTGTCTATCAGTTTCCTCATCCATAAAGTTAGGCAAATGGCAGCACCTACCTCCCAGAGTTGCTTTGAAGATCAAATGAGATAATACTTGTAAAGGCTTAGCACAGGGCCTGGCAATTAATAAATGCTCGTTTCTTTCCTTCTTTCCCCACTCAGTAAGTGTTCCTGTGTAGGAATCCCCAAAGAGGAGGTTATAACCAACAGGGTGATGAAGCCTGATGAAATTGATTATAGACTCAACAGAATTAGAAGGGAGAAATCTTTTAGACCAAAGATGTCAATCTCTTTGACTTGGGATCTGTAAAAGAGTAAGCCCAAACCAAATTAAAATGTAATTGGGGGGAGGGGGGTTGCAGCTGTGTAGCTCAGTGGATTGAGAACCAGGCCCAGAGATGGGAGGTCCTGGGTTCAAATCTGGCCTCAGACACTTCCCAGCTGTGTGACCCTGGGCAAGTCACTTGACCCCCATTGCCTACCCTTACCACTCTTCTGCCTTGGAACCAATACACAGTATTGATTCTAAGGTGTAAGGTAAGGGTTTAAAAAAAACATAATGGGGTTAGAGGGTAGAGAGGCCTAGATGGCTCTTTGGATAGTTCTCTAAGCCAGGCTTAGAGATGAAAAGTCCTAGGTTCAAATATTTTCTAACTATGTGACCCTGGGCAAGTCACTTAACCCCAATTGCCTAGCCCTTACTTCTCTTCTGTCTTGGAAATTATACTTAATATTGATTCTAAGACAGAAGGTAAGGGTTTTTTTAATGTGATTGGGAAATGTTTTTCAAAAATAAATTAAAATACAATATAACATAGATGACGTTCATTTTTGGTTTTCCAAATCACTATGTGGCCCACAGCAACACATTCCTCACATTCCTATTTCATTTTAACACCACTGACCTAGTCTGACTTTCCCATTTTATAGCCTTAGAAATCAAGTTCCAGAGAAGTTAAACTGCTTACCCAAAGTTATACAAGTTGTTAGATCTGGGATCTGAACTCATGCCGTCTAATTCCAAATCTGGTGTTGCTGGGGGATTTTTTTTCCTATCCTGAGTCAGAAATCTCTGTAATCCACACTTTACTCTTGACTACCTGCCCTTACTACTCAATGACATCTCACACAAAGTGTAGCAAAGGAAACATCATCCTTCTCTTAATGCAGCCTAAGATTGCATTCACTCTCTTGGCTTCTGTCAGTCTGTCCATTATATGAAACTAGTCCTCAGATCTTTTTTCAGAGGAACTGATATCTAGCCATGTCCACCACCTTGTGAGTGTCAGTTTGGGGTAGTAAATGGAACGCTACAACTGGGAAGATCTGGATTCAAGTCTTGTCTGTAACATTTACTATGTGACCTCAAGCATATCCCTTAACTTATCTGTGCATCAGTTTCCTCTCCTGTAAAATTATAATAATAATACTTCTAGTACCTGCCGTGTGGAATTGTGGTAATGATCAGTTGAAAATATGTATTCATAGTATACTTAGTAATTGTCACTTTTTATTTTTGTACATGTGAGGTTATTTTTATTTTAAGCATAGGACCTTCTATTTGTCTTGATCAGACTTCATTTTATTAGAGTTGACCCCATATTCTTGCGTGTTGAGATCATTTTAAATTGTAACTTGATCATCCAGTGAATTAGATCTTCCTCCCAGCTTTATGCCATGTCCAGATTTGATACATAGGCCATCACTCAGAGCTTCAATCTAATAGCACATTCATGTACAATTTCTTTTTGTTCCCAAAACTCTGTCTACCATCACCATCTCCTAACCATAGCCCTCTAGGAGAGAGGGCTTAAGTTAGCTAGGGCTGCGCAGCTCCTCATCCTCATCTTCATCCTCATCCAGCACATAAAAATCTCTTTATCCTATGTCCTATTCCTTCATGGTTCTGTTCGCTGCTCAATGGCTATCCAGTTTTTTATAAATTCATCTTGATAAATGGTTAATATATGATTCCTCCCTGAAACACACATCTTTGTTTTGGAAAATGTCTCTTGGAGGCACAATGGCCTTACCCTAAAGAAATACAATTGGTAGTATTTCAAGCACTAGAGAAGGCTAATGGAAGAACTTTTGGGAGGCAGGGCTACCTTTCCACACTCATCAAATCATTCTACAGGTAGCCAATATAGCTGGCAGAAAAAAAAAGATATTTGAATCAAAGGAACTGAGTTTGAATTTCTATCCTGGCATTTCCAACCTGTATAACCTCTGGTGAACTGTCTAACCTCTCTAGATTTCCTCGGTTTCCTATAAAATGAGGGGAAAAGGTAAACCGGGTAATCTCTTAAGTTCTAATCTAACCCTCAGGCCTATGGCTTCATGATTCCAGGACTCCATGTGTGTGCAGGACTCCAGACCAGTAACTCAACCTTCTAGAATTTAGAACCCCAAGACAGATGGAATCTGACTGCCTTACTGTAGAACACAGCCCTCATGCCCTTTGGCTCCCTTTGACTCCAGTTTGAGGACAGAGTGTACATAGTCTTCATTCCTCTTGGTTACCTTTGACCTCAACTTGAAAGCAGAGGACATCCCTTTTATCACTACCAACACACCTAAAATCACTTAGTTCCAGCACCTAGTAAGTGCCCAGTAAAGGTATTTTTTAAAAAAACAGGCATGCTTTTTAATGCCTAGATTAGAGATTTAGACCCACTACCAAAGAAAATCACCTACCTCTGCCTCTCTACTTCCATTCATAACATAGCTAATTCAATGATCAGCAAAAGTCAGGACCAGAAGATTCATTAGGAGTATACATCCTTTCCACTCTCCTCTGAGACAAGCAGGGGAACAGATTCTCAGTACTCTTTGTCAACAAGTCAACCAAACAATTTTCCAATTGGTTTTTCTGATGTTTGGCCATAAGAAGTCTCAATTGGGAAAAACTACACAACTGGACATTTCCTGGCCTCACCAGGGGTTTGGGAAGAGGGAAATTATAGTCGCACAAATCACAGAGCAGCTAAAAACTTTGGGACTTTTAATGCTCTTTCCCAAATGCCAAGGATGGCTATTTTTTGCACATTGACACTCCTGACATCCTTTATCAAGACTTTAGCACCCAGTCACCAGCCACTCCCCTATCTTATTTTTCCAAACATAAAATATATGTCTCCTTTGGCAAAGGTAATGGTGTGAAGTCAATTGAGTTTGTTTTTATTGGCTTCCTATCTCCCTTCAATACTCATGCATACTACCTGGTACCCATTCTCCTCTGGCTCCTGGTACTCATCCTCTCTCTAAGTTCTTTCCCCTTCCAAGCTTCCCTTAGTGAGGGGGTTTTGAACATAAGGTCTTTGAACTAAAAAAAATTTAATAACTTTATTTCCATATAATTGGTTTCCTTTATATTCCTGCATATTTTATTTTACATGTTTGAAAAAAATTATTCTGAGAGGCAGCTGGGTAGCTCAATGCATTGAGAGCCAGGCCTAGAGATGGAAGGTCCTGGGTTCAAATTTGACCTCAGACACTTCCCAACTGTGTAACCCTAGGCAAGTCACTTAACCCCCATTGCCTAGCCCTTACCACTCTTTTGTCTTAGAACCAATACATAGTACTGAATCTAAGGCAGAAGGTAAGGGAAAAAAGAAAGAGAGAGAGAGAGAGAGAGAGAGAAAGGAAAAAATTATTCTGAGAAGGGGCCCACATGTCTTAGCATACTGACAAAGTCTATGACATACAAAAATTAAGGACCCTTGGTCTAAAACAAGAATGTAATGAACTCAGTTGGTCAAATATGTCAATAATTGATAAAAACTTAAAGTGTTCCCCATCCAAGAAGGATTTGGATTTTAGTGGAGATCAAAGTCTTAAGCTAAAGTAATAGGGTGTTACAGTTGAAGTGTCAGCCAGAGGTGAGAGAGGTATTTTTGGCCACAGGAGGGCCCTCCTGGTCTCTACAATCACACAGGGTTAGCAGTAAGGCTGACTCTGTTCCTGTTGCCAAAGAGACATGTGCTTTGGAAGCAGCATTGCCAGACCCCTTCAAGCCGCCAGCACTTCAGATGGAATTCCCAAACCTCCCAGGGACTGGGGAGAGTAGAGGTCCCAGCTGGGTTACAAGCTCCTGATCTGAATCAGCCCTTCTTCAGGAGACTCTGCAAGGTTCACAGAGGTATTTGCTGAGCCAAGAATGTATCTTCAAAGGCCTCTCTCTAAAATGAAGCAGATTGATCCACGGTTGCATCCTCTCACTCGGTGGGCAGAGAGAGGTGAAACTGACTTTGATGGCTACCTCCCAAAGAGTTTCAGATGGAAGAATGAGAATAGGA
Organism: Gracilinanus agilis; assembly: GCF_016433145.1. Lineage (NCBI taxonomy): Eukaryota > Metazoa > Chordata > Mammalia > Didelphimorphia > Didelphidae > Gracilinanus > Gracilinanus agilis. The sequence goes on from NC_058131.1 coordinate 569,060,293, forward strand.
TCCATCTAGTGTTAGAGGGTATTAGGAGCTTTCTCTTTCCACCCGGTTTTACCCTATGTGCCTTGGATGATATGAAGACTCTACATTAACCTGGATGAGTATCCTTATAGGATTTCCAGACTGAATATCCTGGATGTAGAAAGCAAAAGTCATACCATCAGAACCAGGGCATCTAGCTCCTAAGTCCAATTATGACACTGTATGACTGTGGGCCAGTCTCTAAACTTCCCTGAACCTCAGTTTCCTTATCTGTCAAATGGCAATAATAGCTCCTATCCTAAATACCTCAGGAGATTATTATAAGGACAAAATGAGATAATGAATGAAGGACCACCATCCTAAAGGACAAGGGATCTTTGGTGTTGTGAAGAGACAGATGATATAGAGGAGAAATCCCTGGATTTAGAGTCAAAGGCTCTGGTTCAAATTCTCTGTTTTGTGACCTTGAGTAAGTTTTTTCTATCAAATTATATATTTCAAATACAAGAAGTTTGGTCCTAGAGAAGGGTGGAAAAAAATGCATCTGCCCTGAAAGGCATTGTTGTAAAGTGGTTAGAGAGCTGGCCTCAGAGAGATAAAGACCTGAATTCAAGTCCCAATTCTAATATATACTGGGTATGTGACCCTGGGCAAGTCAATGTCCCAAGAACTTCATTAAAACCATAAGAAGTATTCAGGTCCGGCCTCGGACGCTTCCCAGCTGTGTGACCCTGGGCAAGTCACTTAACCCCCATTGCCCACCCTTACCACTCTTCCACCAAGGAACCAATACACAGAAGTTAAGGGTTAAAAAAAAAAAACCATAAGAAGTAAAGCAGGAGCCAAAGTGCACTGATTAAGTTTCCTAATTATACCAATATCAGTTCCTTCCCCAGGGCCTTATCATGGAATCTTTTTCCCCTTAGACATTTCCCTTTGTGTTTATTTTAACCTGATTTCATATGGATCCAAAGAATTTGGGCAAGGGTAAAAAGGAAATAAGGGGAGTTTGCCTTGCCCCAGGTTTATGCATTCTGCTCCATCCCAATTCTCATAGCCCTGCATAGAAACTCTTCTGTTGGCAACTAGAGTTGAATTTATCACCTAAATCATTGAAATTGATACAACCCAAAACACAGATTCTAAACATCTAAACAATAGAAGTGGATGCTTTAGAGCCTTCCATACTTTGGAAGACATAGTAGTCCCTGCCCTCAGGGAGCCTGCCATCTGCCTGGGATTAAAATCAGACAAAAATGTTGAAGATTCCCACAAAACAGAAGATGAACATATGGTTGGATTTTTTAACTGCTAAAGGGGGTGTCATTCTGTGTGTAAGGCAATGACAATTATAAGATCATAAGATCAGAGGTCTAGAGTGAGGAAGGTACCTCAGAGACCTTTTATTCCCACTTCGTTTTTCAAATGAATAAATTGAGACCCAGAGAAGTTAAATTAATTTGCCTAAGGCCATAAAAGTAGTTAGCAACTGAATAGGGAAGACTTTCTGAGGAAGTGAGTTTTGAACTTGTTTCATGAAATTTTGCATTTGGCCAGGGACCAGGATTTGTATGTGGTTTTGGAGGCTGTTATTTACTCATTGTCTTTCTTAAAATTAAGTTTTTAAGATCACCTTGACTTAACATCACATGGCAGGGCAAGAAGACCTCCATTCAATTAATGACCAGAAATAAGGGTTAAGGGACAAAGAAAAAAAATGAGATGGAGATATTACCATCAATTCATTATTAATTTAAAACCTTTCCCTTTGGAAATTACATGGTTTATTTGGAGTCTCCTTTCTTCCTGTTTAGGATGGGATTTTGTTGGGAGCTGTTGGTGCATATGACTGGAATGGAGCTGTGCTGAAAGAAACCAGTGGTGGAAAAGTGATTCCTCACAGAGAGTCATATCTAAAGGAATTCCCTGAAGAGCTGAAGAACCATGGGGCATATCTGGGTATGGTCATGAAATGGAAATGAACATTTGGGGAAAGGCAGGAAATACAATTAGTTATGGGTGACTGTGGGAAACTAGAATCCTTTTATTGCCTTTGAATCAGTTGTAATACACTCATGTATGGAACCTTTACCGAAGCTAAATTACACATCAGTAAAGAACAATTAGCAATAAATTGTGTTTCTGTTCACACTTATTTGGAAGGTCAATTGTTTAAGGTATTTTGTCCTCATCAGAAATTTTTGCATATAAAACATTTGCTGAGTTTGTTTCCCTGGTATAAAATCCAAGAACTAGTACTTTGTTTGATTAGTGATCACAGTAAGACAGATATGACTTCTAATAAAGGGCTTTGTGAAAATAAAGACAAACAGAAATACAGTTGATGAATTTGCTAATTTTTCTTCCTTGTACCTGGCATTTGCCCTTGTTAAACATTTTCTGTAACAGATTATTTATTCAACTCAATTATTCAAGAACAAATTATCTACAGTTTTCTGATATTCTCATCTTATGAGCAAAGCTGAACCAGGTGGAGGTTATAAGCAAGTATGTCGGTTTCTGAATGTCTCTATAATCTGAAACATGAGCCACATGATGTGGTTTGCTGTTATTTTATATCATCTGTAATTTTTTTTCCCAACCTCACATCATTTACCCTGAATGATCAAGATAGAGATGTAGGCACATCCATTTTCAACTGGTCTTTGTTTTTCTATCTCCTTCTCTAGACTTTAGTTTCTTAGAGGATGGGTCTGTACCTTTTTCTTGTACCTATTACCCCAGAGTCCCTAAAATACTATCATGGCTTCAGGTACTGGATAAGCATTTGAAGAAAGTATCCTCAGAAGGAAAGGCACACATCTCAGGGAGGTGGGGAGGGAAAGAGGGTGATATTTTAAAAAACAAAGGATAAAGATTGTTTTTCCATGTAATTGAGAAAAAATAAAATGTTATTTTTTAAAAAAGAAAAGGCATAAAAGTCATGTTGGATGGACAGACTCAAAAACTAAATATCACATTAGAAGTTGGAGAAACATGGCACCTTAAGATAAAATAGTTAAAAATAATACCATTTATGAAGTGTTTCATAGTTTGCAAAATGCTTTCCATAAGCCATTTCATTTGATTCTTATAGTACCTGATAGGGTAATCAGGACAAGTGTTACTGACACCATTTTACAGCTGGAGAAACAAAGACTCAGGTTATCCACAGTCACATGGCTAGTAACTGGCAGAGCCAGAGTTCAAACTCAGGTCTTCTGATTCTAACTCTAATATTCTTTCTCCTATATCAAGCTAATTAATTATTTAAAAATTAATAGCAAAATCAGTAATTATTTACTGAGTATCTACTACATGAGAATCATGGGTTCTTAGAGCTTGGAGGGACCTTAGATATGATCTGGTCCAAATTCCTTATTTTGTAGATGAGGAAATTAAGGCCAAAGAGGGTATATGACAGCTTGGACTAGAATCCAATTCTCTTGACTCTCAGCTCAGAACTCTTGCTATGGGAGCTGGGGTAGTGTGAGAGGAACTGGGACTAAAGGACACTATTCCTTCACTATTTAGCATGTCAGTATCCTTAGATACTAAGGAAGTGCCAGATTTAAGGATCCCCAGAGAGGAAATTGTTTTGGTTTCTCTGCTGAAGTACAGGCTGCAAAGAGCCAGGAAACAGCAAAAGTATTCTTCCACACTCCAGGAAGGGAAGACTTAGGAGGAAAAAGCTCTGGGCTTAGTTTGAGGGACTGTTTCCAGCTTCCACATAGGCAAATATGTATTGGGTTCTCCATCCTCCCTACCCTACCCTACCTACACTTCTTTAGTCATCTTCTGCCATTCCCAAGAAACAGGATCCAATTTTTAGTTGTCCAGGGGGCAGCTAGGTGGCTCTGTGGAGTGAGGACTAGGCCTACAGTCAGGAGGTCCTGAGTATAAATCTGGCCTCGGACATTTTCTAGCTGAGTGACCCTGGGCAAGTCACTTAACCCTCATTGCCTAGCCCTTAACATTTTTCTGCCTTAGAACCAGTACATAGTATTGGTTCTAAGATAGAAGAGTTAAAAAAAAATAGTCAGAAGACCCACTAAGTAATGGTCAAGTCTAATCTGAGGCAGGGGAGGGATTTAACAACTTGGAAGCCTGGGAATTACAAGAGAATTCTATGTCCTGGGGCTACCTCCCCATATTATAACCTCTCTGGGTATATGTGTCATAGCTTGCCAGCCCTTGCCCTTAAATATATAGGTCAGTTTTCCCTAGGGGTGAAATAAGTGAGAAAGGCATTCTACTTTGCTCCCCTAGTATTGGCCATTTCTTTCCCCTTGGTTGAAATGTGGTAACAACTGGGTGCTGTCCAGCTTCAAAGGGAAGATGAGACTTGAGTATTCTCTGCCTCACTTCCTCTACCTTGAGTGGTCTCAGGAACGGACACAGAAGCAGGACAAAGTGTATGGGGTAATGGGGTAATTAGCAAATAAGTCATGCCAAGCATGTCCCTAAATTCCTTGCCCCATGATGGGATTTCCACAGAAGCTTTCTAAGAATCCCTAGATTGAAAAGGGGGATTAGCGAGTCTTCATTTCTTGTGTTTTATCCCACATTCCTAACTCCTGTTCCTCTCTCCCCCAACTAGATTCCTATAGGATCCTAAGCCCAGAGATGGTTTGGAGTCCACCCCTGCCCCACCATGTACTTACTCTCCCTAAGAAGTACCTCCATTCTCACATCAGGAATGGACAGAAGGGAGCATCTCAGCAGAATTGTCTTCCTCTCCTCCTCCACTGCTATAAAGCCTTAAGCATGACCAGAGATCAGAGTTTTGTCGTATTAATCCTAACTAGTACCAGCATAGAGTAACTTTTGAGTCAGAAAGACCCAAGTTCAAGTCCTACCTCTCACACACTCACAGGCTTTGTGAGCCTGGATAAATCATTTAATTTCTCTCATTGTCCCAGGCTACTGCCCAAGAACTGTCGCCAGTCTGCATTGGTATAGTTTCTTTCCAGGAAAGTTCTTTACACCTTTACAGGTGTAGGCAGTACCCCAAAATCTCACAACCATAGACCAGGAACCTAGAGGTGTCAGTAAAGAGTGCAAGAATCTGCCCTATTGACTCTTTCTTGGGAAATAAGTGAATGACCCACAGAAACTGAGCCATTGAATACTTGGCCTCCTGGGGTCAGGACAAGCTCAAAGGCTCTAGAAAGACATGTAACACCCCCAAAACCCCCCCAGGGCCATCCCATTATCTCAGCTTTTATTTGGGCCAACCCTTTCTGAATGTAACAACCCACAGGATTAACACTAAAAATAATATTCTTTCAGTAGCTGCCTATATTGGATCAGAACAGGCCTTATACATAAATCCCTCCTTTACCTGCTCCCTACTGGCTGAGATTTCTTTATTGCTTTATAAAATCCTGCCTCCTTCCTCATAAAATGTTGCCTCCTTCCCATTCTTCCAAGGCTATACCAAAGAGAAGATTCCTTGCCACCTGTATTCACCTTTCCTTCCCTTTTCCCCCAACAGGTTACACAGTTACTTCTGTTGTGTCCCGTGATCAGGGAAGGGTTTATGTGGCTGGAGCACCCCGGTTCAACCATACAGGCAAAGTCATCCTTTTCATGATGCACAGCAACCGTAGCCTAACAATCCACCAGTCTCTGAAGGGCGAACAGGTAAAGAAGACGTTGTAGGTGTGGGAGTGAGGAGGAGGGAGGCAGGGAGGGGACCGAAGGAGGAGGGCAGAAGAGAGAAGAGGGAATGAACCCTCTTCAGGTAGGGACCCTGGAGTTCCTCTCATCCATTTCCTGGCTTCTGGGCAGGACTGCCTGCCCCTCGAGCCCATTGGAATCTCTTCTCTTTTTCAGGACTTCTGAGAAAGAGAACTCCTCAGCCTAGCCTGTCTGTCTGTCCCAGCAGCTACTAGAGCTGAAGGTTTCAGGCCTTGTGCTAACCTCACCCTGGAAAATCCCTTGGTGTTTCCTGCTGTTTTTATTTATTGCCTGGGCCTCTTATTTAATTGGATAGGGAAGTTCCTGGAGAGGAAAAGTTCCTCAACCAATGGAAATAAGCCAAACTGCCCCAGGGAGGGGCTTTGTACCCAGCACAAATGTTAGACAGCTTTGGCTCTGTCCCCCTAGCCACGCCACAGCTGGCCCGAAGTCACAGGACCTCAGGGAAGCAGCCGAAGGATGCTTAATGTTACAGTAGTACCCTCCTGGGCACCCTTTCATGAGTCACATGGGCTTATCTCTGCAGAGAAATCCCCAGACGACCTTTCCAAAGTGGCAGGCCAAGTTTTTACCCCCTTGATCACTAAAAACTATTCTCCTGTCAATGTATGTGTATCACAGCTTACCCCCCTTGCTGTAGAATATGAAGGTCAATCTTGCTAAGAATGAAATAAGCAATTTATCCTTAGGAGCCCAAGAATTGCCTGGGACACGGAGAAGTTCAGTGACTTACTAAGGGTCCCATAAGTAGGATACATCAGAGGCTTTCCTGACTCTGAAGCTGATTCTAACCATCAGATTGTACAGCCTCTCCCCACTTCCTGCTGTAGCAGAAAGAATATAGGACGCTTCCTCTCTAGAGTAATCTTAAACTCGGTTTAATAGTGTCTCTGTTCACTTGATTCACTTCTTTATCTTGACTTCTGGCATCTGTATAATCCTCACATTTTAACTACCCCTCCATTTGCCCTTATCATTCCATTCCTAATGCCTGACTTGTTTTTCCCAACTGACTTACGGTCCTTTTGAGGTGACAGACCACTGCCCATAGCCCAGCATGACCAAAGGGCAGGTCCCCCTCACGTCTAACGTAAACCCCTCAGACATGAGCAAGCCCCATCCTGCTAGCCTTGTCGTCCAGCTGAGCTGGCAGACAGCTGGTTACCACTGACATTCTCAGTCTCACTCCCACACACCCACGCCCAGACTCTGGCTGGCTTTTTTGGGAATTGGATTCTAGTGCCTGAAAGTTAGAAGGGAAGCTATTTGATGAATTTATGACATTTTCCCCACTGGGCTCTGACTCCAACATCCAAATGATAAACCACAGTCCTGAGGGCTTCTAAATTAAGTAGATTCCAAATTAAGGGGACCTACATAGCTGAGGGCTTCAGGATCCACATGTTTAGAAAAGGGTTCGCCTCCCTATTTCTCTGTTTGTTTCTCTCCTTCTGTCTCCCATTGTTTATAATCTCTCAATCTCTCAGTAGAAATAGATAAACACAATAATACAAGAATATATAGATATTCTTATATATATATTTATTTGTTTTATAAACCCTTATTTTCTGTCTTGGTATTAATACACAGTCAAGGCTAGGCAATTGGGAGTTAAGTGACTTGCCCAGGGTCACACAGATAGGAAGTATGTTAGGCCAGATTTGAACCGAAGTTTTCCTGGCTTGAGGCTGTGCTACCTAGCTGCCCTGATACATATGTGTTCATATACCCACATATATGGCATATCTATAATATGTATTTATATGTATATGTATAGAGAAGTAGATAGATGGTTCATTCCTTGTCTATCTCCAGTGCCTGGCACACAGTAACCATTAAAAATATTTATTGATTGATAGATGTTGCATTCCTCATCTTTGTATCCCTAGCACTGAGTTCATAGAAGCAAATTAATCAATGCTTATCAATAGATAGACAGACAGTTTTCCAAAGTCCTCATCCAGTGTCTCATCATGGCATAGAAATGATTCTGGGTTCTTTAAAGATGTGCGTAAAGCACAAAGCTCTGGCAGGTCTTTGAGCTATAACTAGCCCAAGCTCAGGCACTGGGCAACCACTGCCCTGGGCCAAGCAGCACCAACTAGGGCAAAGAGCCAGGAATATGCCCTCAAATCTACTTTTTAATTCATGATGTAAAATAACACAAGTAACTGATGCCAATTTAACAGCTGGGGAGAAAATTAGCCACTAGAATAGGAGGCCAGAGTTGTGAAGGATCTATCCAACCCACCAGAGAGCCTTCGGGGAGGCTCTGACCCACATATCAGTTGAAAAGGAGGGAAAGTAGTATTCTTGCTTGAAGGAAATATCACTGTAGGAAGAAGAGGAAAAGCAAGTGGGAAGGGAAATACTCTTAGGGAGGGAGAAGAGCTATTTGCAGATTTCTTTATGGGACTGAGGGAAAGTGGTAGAGAATGACGAGCCTAGGGAATATTTTGCTAAATTTTAATATATTAAATGTTAACTTTTACACCCTCTGAATTTCCTACCCTTGGCAAAGCCCCAGTAGTCACATGTTAGTTATAATTCTGAGTACTAGCCATCGACCAGCATATCTGTCATTGAAAAAGGGAGAAGTAAGGCAGAAAGAATATTCAAACCATGGGGTATGCCCATGCAAAGACACAGACACAGGGGATTCAATACTCTATACAGTGGATATCATATGGTCCAGTTTGCCTAGAACATGAAAGGGAGTGTTATGTAATAAGTCTGGAAAGAGGTCAGAGCCATACTGTGGAGGACATATTCCTTCCTAGAGGGAAAAGGGAGCCAGAGAAGCTCACTCCTCAACTTATTCTATCCATTCTATGGTGCAGATTGGCTCCTACTACGGAAGTGAAATCAGTTCCTTGGATGTGAATAGCGATGGGGTGACTGACATTCTACTGGTTGGCGCACCAATGTACTTCAGCGAGGGCCGAGAACGGGGCAAAGTGTATGTCTATGTTCTGAGACAGGTAATGCCAGAGAGTGCTGCCCTTCTACTTGGGAAACCCAGATCCCTGCTATGTGCATAATTTGAAAAAGGTCAACCTCTGATTGGGGCAACTTCAATTCCTCCCCTTTAGCCAACCTCAGGGTCACTCCACTGTTCTCCAGTGCCCTCTGAAAGCAGATTGAGCTGTGGAAGTAGCAGGTCCTTTTCCTAATGCCTACCTTGTTGGGTCAGAACCAAAGAGGCAGGAGCCAGTATTTTCACCTCTAAAGTCAGAACACACATCCAGGAGCATCTCCAGGCAAAGAAGGGAAATCGATAACTGGATCAGACAACCGTCTAATTGACAAGAGGTGTTAATGATACACACACACAAATGCCCAATGCCCTCCCTACTTTGAGTCCTTCATTGAGGCACCACATTCAGGTTTCACTTCCCAAAGAACACCTCAGGTTGGACCTTTCCTTCTCTATCCAAAACCCCCAAGTACAATTCTCCTGTCCTTTGTCCCAACTTCTCAATGCCCGGCTCTCTTCTAGATAATCTGGTAAACAATTTTGGAGGGTTGTGACATAAATGGATGGGGGTACATAATAGGGTAATCTGTTCCCCCTCCTACAGATAACACATATGTAATTTATCAGGGTCTTCTGAAGACAAAATGCCTTAACCTATAGGAGACTTTTATAATATATTAGTTGTTGAGTCATTTCAGTTGTGTCCAACTCTTTATGATCCCATTCAGGGTTTTCTTAGCAAAGATACTAGAGTGGTTTGCTATTTCCTTCTCCAATTCATTTTATAGATGAGGAAACTGAGGCAAAGAAGGTTAAGTGACTTGCCCAGGGTCATAGAGCTAGTATCTAAAGCCAGATTTGAACTCAGGTCCTCCTGACTCTAGGACCAGCACTTTTTCCACTCTGCCACCATGCTACCTAGTTGCTTTAAGATAATAAATTTAGAATTGGAAGAAACTTTAGAGGCCATCTAATCTAACCCCATCATTGTTCAGATAAGGGAACAGAGGGTTAGTATGGCTGGCTAGCTCATGGTAATACAGTCATTAGGTATTGTAGGCAGGACTTGAATCCAAGACTTGCTGACTCAATATCCAAATTGCATACTCTTATGCCTTTCATATTAATTTCATTAGTAATGGGAATTTCAGGCACTATGGAAGAGCAGGTGGGAGATGACTCTGTCTACACATAGCAGTGATTCCAGAGAAGCTTGAGCTTCCCTCAGAACTAAAGCCCAAGATGAGGTGCCATATAAGTTTGTTCAGAGAATCACAAATTCAAGGCTGGAAGGAACTTCAGAAGTCATCCTCTGTTCTAATCTCCTCATTTTACAGATAAGGAAACTCTGACAAACAGGGTTAAGTAACTTGCCCATGATCTTGCAGTTAACAAATATCAGAGATAAGATTTGGACCTCTTGAGTCCAGAGTCAATGCTCTTTGCAATAGACTAAGCAGGATTGCCAGAGACTAAAAAGTGAGCCCAAGTTGTAGGGTAGATTATTTTGAGAGACAGACAGAAAGAGAAAGGACCTAAATAAATATAGAAAGATGAATGGATGCATGCATGAATGTATGGCTGAGTAGAGATATGATGGATAATAGAGAGAATCATATAGAGAAGTATAGAAATAGAAAATCAGATAAATATAGAGGTAGATAAGCAAACATAGATATAGAGACAAAGATGCATTAGAGAAATAGATGATTTAGGCAGATAGGGAATAAGAGTGATAAAGATAGGTAATAGATAGAAGAATCATATTGGAATTAGCTATGGACCATGCCCTACAAATGTATTTTTAGATCCTCAGGAGAGTGATAATGTCTCTCTATAGTGTCTTCAGTTCTGGATTCCATGGCCTCTAACTCAGCCAGTCTTCCAGAGCCCTTGGCACCTTGCCTTGCAGGAAGATTGTGCACTCAGAAAGTGTCAGGGTCATTTCAAGATCTCCCCAGACCCTAATCTTCTTCAGAGGAGTTATTCTTATTATGCTGAGAATGAAACTAGAGAATTTTCCCTCTATCTAGCCATTCCTAGAGACAGAAGTAGGGGTAGGGTTATGGGGGGAGTGCCCTGAGGGGTTCCGTCTCAGCTGTCCCTCAGTTCTCTCAGCATACTTCTAGTTCTATGCCTAAGATTTGGGACACCAATAGTAGGGAATAATGATGGTAGGGCAACTTGGCCAAGTTCCCCGTGGGTCTTCTCCTATCCCTCTTCTGTCCACAGAACCGGTTTATTTATGATGGGACACTAAAAGATTCTCACAACTACCAAAATGCCCGGTTCGGCTCCTCCATCTCCTCAGTAAGAGATCTCAACCAGGATTCCTACAATGACATCGTGGTAGGCGCTCCTCTGGAGAACGACCACCAGGGAGTCATCTACATCTTCCATGGCTTCCGGAACAACATCCTGAAGAGGTATAAGCAGGTAAAGCTTCCTTAACCTGAGCTGTATTTCTCTTGAGTCTCAGACAACCTCTAACTTGGGCTTGCAGGGAATACCAGCATGCACTAGCCTGCTTGCCTTGACTAGCCAATTCTGGCAAATTCCACTCCATTCTTGAGTGATTTTTGTCCCCCTAACAATGCAGGGCTCAACTCAAAATGAATAGAATCTTTGTTCTTTTTCTCTTTCTCACTATATGAAAGTAAGAGGGTAGTTCTCTGTAAGGAGGTAAAAGACAAAAAGAATGCTTCTACATATACCAAAATATTTATAGCAGCACTTTTTAGCAAAGAACTAGAAATAGTAGATTGCCCACTGACTGGATAATGGTAGAACAAATTGTTGTGTGTGAAGGGCATAGCATATTACTGTATCATAAGAAACAATATGAACAATTCAGAAAAACAAGAGAAGACTTAAATGTACTGATACTAAGTGAAGTAAGCGGAACCAGAGGAAAAAATAGGCACATTGATTAAAATGTAAATGGGAAACAAACAATAAAAAAGAGTAAATGTTGTTTGATTACAATAAGCAAGTTTACTTAGAAAAAAAGAAGAGAAGATACATTTCCCTCCTTTACTTACAGAGGTAGGACGTTAGGGGATATAGTAGAAAATAATGATGGTGGGAACGTGATGGTGGTGTCAGATTCCACTGAGGTATTTAGACCATTTTGCTGCATTGCTTTTTTTGGGGGGGGTGGTATTTCTTTTCTATTATTCATTATAATGGCAAGCTCTCTAGGGAAGGAGGTGGTCAGGATGTATTTGGAAAATAAAATAAAAATTATCAATAAGAAAATCTATAAAAAAGAAAAGTATCCTGAACATAGGAGGGAAGAGTTTATTATCACTGCTAAAAGGGATGCACCTAAGGGAATACATGGTGAATAGCCCAAATATTACAGGCTCTCTCTCCCTATGTCATCTGAATAGACTGAGATTCGTATTTTCAACCCATGGATTACCTTTATGGACAGTGAATCGCACAGTGAGTGACTCGATTTTGCCCTAGCCATAACTGACTAGTTAAAATTCTAACGTGAATAAATTTTACATTTCCTCTTTTTGTATCCTTCTTTCTCCCTAATTCTACAATACCTTACCAGGTACTTGGTACCCTCATGCTACCTCCTTTGCCTATTGGGGCCTCCTGGATAGTACCCTTTCCCTACCCTTTTCTTGATATCAAAACTGACTTGTGTTCCATCTCCTTAGAATTATGTTCTTTAGTGGCAATAAGTTCATCTGAGAAGCTAATTCATGTTGATGAGGACAAGGGATCATGTGTTCCCTAGCTAGGCAATAAATTATTATTTTAACAAAAGACACCTTCTAAAATCACTGCCTTGGGGGAAGCTGTCTGGGTAGATTGAGAGGCAGGCCTAGAGATGGGAGGTCCTGGGTTCAGACCTGGCCTCAGATACTTCCTAGCTTTATGACTCTGGGCAAGTCACTTAGCCCCCCATTGCCTAGCCTTTACCACTCTTCTGTCTTGGAACCAATACACAGTATTGATTCTAAAATGGAAGGCAAGGATTTTTTGAAAAAATAATGTAAAGCCACTACCTTAATTCAGGAGTTCTTAATCTTTTTTGTGTCATGGCCCCTTTTGGCAATCTGGTAAAACCTATGGACCCGTTCTCAGAATAATGTTTTTAAATGCATAAAATAAAATACATAAAATTTTTATGATCTTACACTTGTCTTGAGATAAGAATGTAAGTTTTTCCCCATCCAGATTTTCAGACCCCCTGAAATCAATCCATGAACTCTTTGTGATTGGTGAACCTTAAAGTTAAGAGGTCCTACTTTAACCCCAAAGAATTATATTAATGGTGGAAATTTCCAGCACATTGGAAAGCCTTGAAGAAAAATGTCCTTAGGGGTAATTAGGTGGTTCAGTGAATTGAGAGAGCCAGGCCTAGAGGTAGGAGGTCCCATGTTCAGATCTGGCCTCAGACTCTTCATAGGTGTGTGACCCTGGTCAAGTCACTTAATCCCCATTGCCTAGCCTTTACCACTCTTCTACCTTGGAATCAATACTACTATGACTCTAAAACAAAAAGTAAGGGTTATAAAAAAGAAAAAGAAAAATATCCTTGAGCTGGGAAGGTGACAAAACCTTGGTAGCCTTAAACCACATCACATAAGCAGCTCCCTATCCCAATTCTACCTAGGGATTTCCCTGGCTCCATCCCTCCCAATTTTCCTACACCTGGAGGTGGATGAGCCCAGTTTTCTCTTTCTCACCTTACAGAGAATTGCCTCCTCAGAGCTGGCCCCAGGCCTCCAGTATTTTGGCTGCAGCATCCATGGGCAATTGGATCTCAATGAAGATGGACTCATTGACCTGGCAGTGGGATCCCTTGGTGGTGCTGTGATCTTATGGTGGGTCACCCCCACTTTTTCAGGATTCTGGCTTCTTCTGAAGATTCTGCAAGGCTTGGATGTCCAGGGGGAGGAAGGGGCTTCACCTAAACTTCTAGAGAGCAGGGTGCTAGCAGCTGACATTCGCTCATTCAAAAAACATGTATTACAAAGATGCCCATTATCACCTTTGTTATTTAACATTGTACTAGAAACAAAAAAACATGTATTAAATGCCATGGCATCTTGCATATTCATATTATTATTTATTTATATTATAATTAGAAATATTAATATAAATTAATTTGTTATTAATACACAAGATGCTATGCCAAGTGCTAAGAAAGACACCAGGATTTAAAAAGGCACATTCCCTATTCTCAGGGGATTTATAATCTAATAGAAAATAAGATGTACAGAAAAAAATTTGAATATAGTAAGCCAATTATCTTATACCCTTGAGGTACCCTCATATATGATAGGTACAAGTCTTCTTCATGCATAGTAAGCAGTTTGTCTTGTATTCAGCACTGTCTTTTATACACACACATATATCCCATAGGCATTATGGTGAATTGGAAAGAGTCTGTCTTAAAAGTAGATACCTTAAATTTGAATCCTACTTTTGTTGGTAACCTGAATAACCTTGAAAAAGTTACATAACTTCTCTGGACCTCAGTTTCCTCATTAATAAAATGAGGGAGTTTAACTATAAGATCTCTGAAGGTTCTTTTTTTAGATTGGAAAGTTATAAGTTGAATTTATTACTTTCATGAAAATCAGTCTATACATAATAGAAATCTGCAGCTTTGTGGGCAATCTTATTTTTCCATTCCACTTTATATATGCAAATGCTAATTTTATTTGGTGTTTTCCTGGTATTATTTATTTTGTTTTACATCCCTTCATTGGCTGAAGATCCTTCAGCTCTATGGTTAAATGACCCTATAATCCACAGGTAGATCATTGGAAACTAGTCATTATCATAAAGTTTCTGAGTTAGTTTCTTGATGCCTTCCCAAACCAACTCCTTCAGGATCTAGAAAGACATTCAAAGTGAATGTCATAATTTCTGTTCTCTCCTAACTCCATCTCCTCTTTCCTTCTTGGTGCCCCCTAACAATGATCAGACCAGCACCACGGGATTGGCCAGTGGGCTCTAGTTCTCTCTTCCCCACTCCTTCTCTCCAGGTCCCGGAGTGTGGTCCAGATCAATGCCAGCATCCACTTTGAGCCATCCAAGATCAACATCTTCCATAAGGACTGCAAGCGTAATGGCAAGGATGCAACCTGCATGGTTGCCTTCCTCTGCTTCCTGCCCATCTTCCTGTCCCCTCATTTCCAAACTGCAACTGTTGGTGAGCATCTCTCTCTATTACATTTTTCCCTTCCTCCTCAGTCCACCTTCCCCTTCTATTTCTTTTCTTTTAAACCCTTACCTTCTGTCTTAGAATCAATAGTACGTGTTGGTTCTAATGCAGAACAACAAGGGGTAGGAACTTGGGATTAAGTGACTTGCCCAGGGTCACACAGCTAGGAAGTGTCTGAGGTCAAATTTGAAACCAGAACCTCCCATCTCTGGGACTAGCTCTCTATCTACTGAGCCACCTAGCTACCCTCTCCTCTTCTATATTTATTGAAAAGCTATATTATATTCTGTTTAAATGTGTTATTAAAGTTACACCCTCCCACAGACTGCTGTTGGGGTTTTCCCCCTAATTTCAAGACTTTTCAGAAACCAATGATTTTTTGCACATGCTAGGAAAAGAAGTCAGGAATTACCAGCCACAATTGGGAAAGTAATGAACTGACAGCTAAAGATTCCATTGGGCACAGACAGCAGGTCAGGTCAGGTCAGGATAAGAAGATGGAGAATCAAGGAAGGCCAGACTAAAATCGGTAGCTCCCTATGGCTTAGGAAACAGGAAAAGGTCTGTCAGGTCTCTGTGGTCAAGATGAACAGAGTTCCTGAATCCAGGAAGTCAAGCAGATGAAGATAGTGGTAATAATAATAATAATAACTAACATTTATAACTTACCTTCTATGTGCTAGGCATTTTACTAAATGCTTTACAATTGTTATCTCCTTTGATCCTCACAACATACCAGGAAGGTAAGAATTATTATTATCCCCACTTTATAGATGAGGAAACTAAGGCAAATGACAGTCAAGTGACTTGCCCAGAATTGCACAACTAATAAGTGTCTGAAGTTGAATATGAACTTCTTGATTCCAAGCCCAACGTTCTATCCACTGCACTACCTACCTGTCAGAAAATATAAATTAATGAGATTCTGTAGTAGTGCTCCTTTGACTAGACTCATCTACTTGAATTCAATGCCTGAAATGAGAAGAGAAATGGCATTTGATGTAAATGGAAGCTGCTTTTTGCAAAGGTTTTAGGGCTCAAACCTGCCTAGGGATCCCAGGCTCTCAGAGAAGCTCTGTACAAGTCAACAAAGACCAAGCAGTGATTAAAAACAGTTAAAAGTTAGTGAATGAGGGAGCAGTGAGGTGGATACAGAGCCAGGCCTGGAAAGGAGAGGCCTTGGATTCAAATCTGGTCTCAGACATGGCCTAGCTGTGTGTCCCTGGGAAAGTCACTTAACCCTCACTGCCTAGCCCTAACTGCTCTTCTGCCTTAGAATCAATACATAGTGTTGATTTTAAGACAGAAGGTAAAGGTTATTTTTTTTAAAAAACTAGTGAAAGAGACCCTATTTATCCCTAGGTGTTTATGTCTTTTTAAATTTTCATCTAAATTTTGCAGTAACTTTTTAAATATAGTAACTAGTGAACAGTAATTGTTGATGCATTGATATTCTAATGAAATCTCAATAGGAAAAACATAATTGAGAAAGACATTCTGCAGTCTTTGGTTCAGTTAAATGTTAAAGCCATGAGGCCAGATCCTGGACTCTCTGGGGTTAGCCTTCCTAAACTGGAACTATGATGCATTAATTAATTGCCTAATTAATTAATACCAGGTTCTACAGGGCTACCATGGCAGTCTTCTTCCTTACAATCTTCTTCCTTTTCATTCCTTCCTATCTCCTCTTCCCTCTCTTTCCTTCTTTCTTTCCAGTTCTCCTCTCCACTTCTTCTTCTTGCTTCTTTCCCAATTCTTCCATGCCTTCCTTTTTCCTTTATTCCATCTTCATTCCCTTCCCACCTTTATGAGTGCTCCCCATTCAGACTAGGGTGAAAGGAAAATGTCAGTTCTTCTCCAGTCAATCCGAAAAGGCTTCACTGAGAAAGTGGGATTTTTCGGGAGCTGTTGAAATGATGAGAAACGATCCACTTGGCACCAGAATGTGGTTCTGCCTTCTCAATACTCTGTGCATGCCCACTTTCTCCAGGCATCCAGTACAATGCCACTATTGATGAGCGGCGATACACACCACGAGCCCACCTGGACGAGAATGCAGACAAATACACACACAGGGCAGTTCTGCTCTCTGCTGGCCAAGAGTACTGTGACCGCATCAACTTTCACATTCTGGTAAGTGGGACTCTCGGACCTGGACCAGTTTGTTCCAAGGTAACTACTATGACTAATGTGAGGTATGTGACTCCAGTCTGGCTCCAACCTATTTTTCCAATCTTATCTTCCTCTTCACACCCAAGCTAGACAAGCAGATGCTCCTTGTTCAACTTTGCATTCCATTATCTCCCATATCTGTGGCTTCTCATAGGATTTCTATGCCTCAAATGCACTCCCTCCCCATCTCTGCCTCTCTTTCCTTAAGACTTCACTTGGGTGCTATTTTCTCTCTAGATTCTTCCTCGGAGCCTCCTTATTGTTAGTGTTCTCTCCCTCTCCAAATTACCTTGTATTTACTTGCCTGTGCAAGTTATACAGGGTGTTCCAAAAAGTTTTACTGACAGAAAATAAATTTATTGAAAAAGACACTATAGTTATTTAAGACTGTGAAACTACATCCTGGCTAATGTCTCGCAATTTATTTTCTCAAAATAGTTAAGTTTTAATTGCTAATAACTTAAAACTGCATGAAGATTTTTGGGAGGGGAAGCTAGGTAGCACAATGGAAAAAGCACCAGATCTACAATCTGGAAGACCTGGGTTCAAATTTGACCTCAGATACTTCCTAGCTGTGTGACCCTGGATAAGTCACTTAAACACTACCTCCCCCTACCTAGTCCTTACCATTCTTCTGCTTTGGAACCCAGTAGAGCCTCTCTGGCCATCGTGTTCATTCTCGCCACATTCCTTCACATCAAGACCCAACTCCCTCCTCTCTGTAAATACACCAACTTTGGGACTTCCAACCTCACAGGTCTGCCTTTATTAGCAACGTGATTCCATAACCTTGTTCATCCGTCTCTGTCTCTGTATGTGTATCAGTCTGCATATTTCTCTGTCTCTGTCTCTTCTCCTCCCTCTTCCTTCTCAGTCCTCTCCCCTCTAGTCCCCTTTCAAAGTAATCAGTGACCCAAGATGTTCTTTACCCTGACCCTTACACCAGCCATCCTGACCTCTGGCTCCTCCACAGGACACGGCAGACTATATAAAGCCAGTGACATTCTCAGTTGAGTTTGCCTTGGACGATCCTGACCATGGGCCCATTCTGGACGATGGCTGGCCTACCACATTCAGAGTCTCGGTAAGTCCCAGCCAGGGGATGGGGGACTACTAGGACGGCTACTGTGCCTTCTCTGCCCATTCAGCAACGTTGGTACCAGAGAACTGGCAGTACAGAGAAATAATTCACCAAGGGCCACTCCATCATCCTCTTCCCTCCCAGAAAACTTCCCCAAACAATGTCCTCTTTCCTTCTTCCTTCCTCAGACCTACTCCGACTGTCTTGTAACCTACCTGCAAGCTGTTCTGGCAGGCAGGTTCTCGTAAGTTCCTTAAGACAAAGGACCAGGTCTTCTTCAGCATCGGCCACAGTATCTAACACAGGGCTGGGCGCACCATGGCGCCTCAGTCAACATATAGAATGTTCCTATCCTTGGAGATCATGTCGTACAACCACTTCATTCTACAAATTAGGGAACTAAGACCCAGAGAACATGGGATTGGCCCAAGTTTAGACACAGAATTAGAAGCCAAGCTCAGGCCACCTGCTTATCAGCTGATGAAATCCCTGAGACTTCAGCCCACCTTTGTTTTCCGAAGCTTGTACAAAGGTCATACACCTTTATTAATGTTCCCTAGAATCCTTTTCTCCCATTCTCTGACTCAGTATACTTGTGTCCCTTTTACTCAGCTAGCTCAGATACCCTCCCAGAGAGAACAGACGTGAAACAGTGTCTGCCAGTGCCAATCCACAGTGACCAGTCCATCTTGGACAATTTTTGAGCCTTTATTGTACCTGGTTCCCTCTACTACAGACAGGCAGCCAACAAGCAATAATGAAGTGCTTACATTCTTTGTGCTTGACTCTAGTCTAAGCACTAGGGATATAAATACAAGAAAAAAAAAAGACATTTCTTATCCTCAAGGAGCTTACATTCAAATGGGACAAACCAGGATATGGAATTTTGGACACAAAATATAAAAGGAGATAAAGAATAACAGTATAGTGGTGAAGTCCAGGAAAGTCAGAAGCATAGTCTAGCCCAGGGGTCAGCAACCTTTTTGGCCGTAAGAGCCATAAACGCCACATTTTTTTAAAATGTAATTTCGTGAGAGTCGTACAGTGCTCACAGTGCGCTCCTGTAACAGCACCTGAAAAAAAAATGGACTTTATGGCTCCTGCAGAAAGAGCCACATCTGGCCCTCAAAAGAGCCAGATATGGCTCGAGAGCCATACGTTGCCTACCCCTGACCTAGAGGGTAATGAAGAAGCCATCATGGCAAACGGAAGTTCCAGGAGGAGAAGGCACCTGAGTTAGGTGGTGAATTACAGAAGAGTCAAAAGCCTAGCCAGGAGAGAAATGAAATAAGGCTAATTGGATCTAGCCCCAAAATGGAGTCCCAGAATAATGATGTGTTGATAAATGTTTAACAACCTGCTCTCCAAAGGGGGTAGAAATTGTATATTGTCCATACACTTTTAAAAATATGCATTATTCTAGAAAATCAACAAAACAATAAATCAACTCTGATTTGTAACATTCACCTATTTCCAAGAAATAAACACTCCCCGGAAATTTTTAACAATCAACTCTAGCCAGTTCAAGCTGACTCTGACATACCCCTGCCCAGGATAAGCAGATGCCTAAGTGTTCAGGGACATTCCAGAGTGAGGAGGTAACTGAGGCATGGTGGTGCAGGAGTCAGATATACTGCAGGGATGGAAATGAAGGCCAGGGAGCTTGAATGCAATTCCTGGCAAAATTCTATATCCTGATTTGGGGAAGGTAGCTAAGAAGAGAGGCGGAGGCCTGGAACCAGGCAAGACAAGGGCAAACATTCACCTATTGGAAGCCAGTGAGGGTGGATTGGTAAAAGTTGAGAAGATAGAATTTTTCACAAAGGAAAAGAAGCAGAATCCATCTGCCAAGCAGCATTTTGGCTTTAGATGACCCATGCAGCAACACCTAATTAACTGAATTATAAATCATTACACATCAATTTTCCAGGTAACTGAAAATGTATCTCTTTATATATCAAGTATAGATGGAAATTTTTCTAAAATATATCATACACTATATATATATATATGCATATATATTATATGCTTTTTCTCTTTTCAAAATTGTATTTATATTTTTTTATATACAAACACAGCCCTTCATTTACTTCTACCAAGTCATCTCTTGTAACAAAGAATTTTTTTTAAAAGGCAGTTCATGGGGCACAGTGGGTAGAGTGCCAGGCCTGGAGACAGGAGATCCTGGGTTCAAATATGACTTCCTCTGTGACCCTGGGCAAGTCACTTAACCCTGTTTGCCTAACCCTTGCCCTTCTATCTTAGAGTTGTTACCGAGACAGAAAGTAAAGTTTAAAAAAAAAAAACAGTTCATCAAAACTAGGTCACATATTAACCAAGTATAACAGTATATACAGTTTTTGACACCCATATCCCTCAACCTCCACAAAAAAGAAAGGAATGGGGCAGCTCAGTAGCTCAGTGGATAGAGAGCTAGGTCTGGAGTTGGGAGAGTTTAAAGAGTTTAAAAAAAAACAACTCGGGGTCATCATTATGAACATCTGTATCTTCAGTGGCCACAAAGGCATGTTGGACTGTTTGGATGGTTCCAGACAGCTGTAGTTTGTGTCATGTTTTTAATAGTTATTTTGTCTCCCCCACCATGCTATCAGATAAAAATTAGCATTTCTGTTACTTTGCCTACACTCTAGCACTTTCCCCATCCCCTTCTGAGATGCTGCTGCCTCTACTTTATCATGCACAAGGCAGATTCCCAGGCCTGGTTATAGTTTTGAGTAAATTAAGAGTACAAGGCTTGAAGGAAGGCCTGAGAAGCTATTTCAGGAGTGATCTATACAGATATCATGGGAGTGCCCCCACCACCACCTCCAAAGTCCAGTGCATGAACTTTGTCATATCTCTTAGGCCTCTTAGGGTTTTTATTCTCAGCTATGTTCCAGAGAGTTATACAGTTTAGTCATTTCAGTTGTGTCTGATGAGTTTCATGACTCCATTTAGGGTTTTCTTGGCAGAGATACTGGAGTGGTTTGATATTCCCTTCTCAAGCTCATTTTTTACAGATGAGGAAACTGAGGCAAACAGGATTAAGTGTCTTGCCCAGGGTCACACAGCTAGGAAGTATCTGAGGCCAGATTTGAACCCAGGGCCTTCCATCTCCTTCCCTGGTTCCTATCCACTGAGTCACCTAGCTGTCCCCAAATGATTACTTTATTATTGAGTGATTATTATAAATGATTACTTAGAGGGAATGATCACTTTATTATTATGGTAGTTGTTGTTGCTGTTATTTTTGTTATTTTAATACCACTTAAGTACAAAGTAGAGTGAACTGAGCCATACGATTCACAGTTTAGATTTCTTAAAGAAGTTAAGGTTTGAACCATGTTTTTGAAGGAGATAGGATAGCTCCTTCAAGCAAAGGCCTGGGCAAAGGCATGAAGGTAGCAAGGTAGAAGAAAAGCAAAGGGTATCTGAGAGGCAAGCAGCAGATTAACCAAAAGCATGTCAAGTAGTACTGAGAGAGGAAATTCGTTTACTTTGGGGGGGTGGGGGAGGAAAGGACTGGAATTGGTGAAGGAGCCTGATCACCAGGTAAGGAAAACAAATGAATGGAAGTTTGAGTTGTGAGCTAGGGATGTTAAAGAAGTGGGGCTGCCCCACTGTTCTCCTATCCACAACATTCTTTCCCTCTGATTCAGGTACCCTTCTGGAATGGGTGCAACGAGGATGAACACTGTGTGCCTGACTTGGTCCTAGATGCCCAGAGTGACATTCCCACTGCCATGTGAGTAGCTCACCAGAGCAGGGTTTCCTCCTGCTTCTCTCACAATTTCTGCCAGCAGCTTATAGTAGCTGACTCTTCTTCCTAGTAGGTAGAGCTTTGTGTCCCCCCTCTTCCTCATCTTCCTCCTCCATCTATTCATTCTTTTGCTCATCCATATATTTGTTTTATTCAGTGAATCATTATTGAATGTCTATATTGTGTACCCAGTCATAAGATCATAAATTTTTAGCTGGAAGGAATTTTAGACAATGAGTTCAAACCACTCATTTTAGGGATAAGGAAGCTGAGGTTCAGAAAGGAAAAGTAACTTGACCAGTCACATAGCTGGTAAGCATCTGAGATTGGTTGCATAGAAAAAGTCATATCTAACTACAGAGCTGAAACAGTTTTTTTTCCATATTGGCAATGGAGGCTGCTGGGAAGTAAATGGTCAGATGGAAGGATGGTTGACTGTGGGAGCTATCACAGAGGAGGACTCCATGTCCAGGTGTGGGTCTCACCTCTATAGTCCTTCAGTCTCTCCTTCCAAATGGAAAAAACTCCACTTCCCAGAAGCTTTTATGCCCTATGGGATTACCGGTAAATAATAATAAAAGGTAGTATTTATGTCCGGTGTTATGGTATGGACACTAAATGCTCTAGGCACTCAGAGAAAGGAGAAATCACTGAAAGCTGAAGTGACTAAAGAGGGCTTCCTAAAGGAGGTGGCCATGGGCTGGACCTTGAAGCAAGGGGCCTCTCTCTTCTTTCTCTGCTACTTCTTCCTTCCCTCTTCTCTTCCCTTAACAACCAAGGAATTATTCTCACCCACTGGCTCATGGCAGGGTGGTAAGAATGGAATATCCCCAACAGAGCTATGGCCCTCCTCCCACGATGATGACTAAGAGGGAGGAAAGGCGCATGTACCTTTGCACTAGGCAGATTTATTAACTCCAAGTCACCTAGGGAGAGTCCCTCACAACCCTCCACCATTACTAGTCCCTTCAGTCTCCCTCCCCCATTACCCCCTGAGCTATCATGCCCTGCACTCACTCACACTTCCTCCTGGACCCAGCACCCTGATGCTCTGATTTTCTTGCAGGGAGTACTGCATGAGAGTCCTGAGAAAGACCCAGCCAGAGTGCTCTGCCTACACCCTGTCCTTTGATACATCCATTTTCATCATAGAGAGCACACGGCGACGTGTGGCAATAGAGGCCACCCTGGAGAACAGGGGAGAGAATGCTTATAGCACAGTTCTAAACATTTCATACTCAAGAAACTTGCAGTTTGCAAGCTTGATTCAGAAGGTAAGACCTTGACTTGTTGCTAAAGCCTAGGGGATCCCCTGGGGAAAGATTCAGGACTTGCAGGGCCCTACCCTCATCCCTAGGTTTATAAGAACATAATAATGATAATATCTATGTAGTGCTTAAGGATTACGAAGCACTTTATATATAATCTCATTTTGTGATATATTATCATATATATATATATCAGGCTACATATCTATGGAATAAACCGTTCTGCAACTGTCCTCAAGTAAGAAGGCCTTCCTAGATTGTTCAAATACTGTTACACCATCTACATCCATCCTGGGTACCTGTGTAAGGCAGAAAGCAAATAAGGTAGAAGCACCAAGAAGGTTGGCCCCCTCCCAGCAGCCTGGGAGTCAGACATTCCTTGGAAGGGATGCTGCAAGGGTCATGGGGCCCTGTGAGAAGAGTGCTAGACTGAGAATCAGTCTGCATTTGAATCCCAGTGTTTCTACTTACTACCTGAGTGAATATAGGCAAGGGGCTTAGCCTTTCTGGGTCTCAGTTTCCTAATCTGTAAAATAAAGGGATTAGATTAGAAGACTTTTAAGGTTGGTCACTTCCAATTCAGAGTCTGTGGAACATTCAGGAAAAGGGCACATGATTCCTGTCTTAGCAAACAAGAACTGGGCAGCGCAGCAATAAATGGCATGCATTATGTTAGGCAACACCTTAATTTTTGTGGCACAACTTCAACATTAGTCTATATTATACATGTTTATGCATATATTTCCACACATGCCAATGAACCTATAGCTTTTTTTTCTCAGATCCTCTTTTGATTGCCTGATAACAATGAGTTGTTGGTTTTTGTTTTTTTTTAATTCTTACCTGCTGTCTTTGAATCCATCCTAAATATCAGTTCCAAGACAGAAGAGTGGTAAGGGCTAGGCAGTTGAGGTTAAGTGACTTACCCAGGGTCACACAGCTAGGAAGTGTGTAAGGCCATATTTGAACGCAGGACCTCCAGATTCCAAGCCTGGCATTCTATCCACTGAACCATCTAGTTGCCTCTGCCAATGATTTCTAATCTAGCTTTAGCATTTCTGACATCCCAGTTCCAGCTGTCCCTCTAGCTTGGCTCTATCTTCTACAACTCTAAGGATGTTTTGTTTTTTTTAAATAATAGTTTGTTATTTTATTTTTCAAGTAACAAATTTTGTTTATTAATATGTCCTTCCTCCTACCCCTCTTCCTCCTTGAACCAAAGAAAAAAAATTAAACCTGAAAAACAAATCCCTCAATATGTATCTACAAAGTCTGTCAAAACAAATTCCCATTTTAACCACATCCAAGTCTATATGCCCCTTTCTACATTTTAAGCTCATGAGGTGAGAGGTATACTTCATTGTCATTCTTTTTGACTAATGGCTTGTCCTTGTACATTAATCAGAATTCTGAAGTCTTTCCAAGTTGATTTCTCAATAATGTTGTTATCATTGTATAAACTGCTCTAATTCTACTCACTTCACACTGCATCAGGTGATTCAGTGTCTTCTCAGCTTCTTCTACAACTGTCCATTTCACCATTTCTTGAGGCCCAATAATATCCCATTCTATTACTATACCACAATCTCTTCTGCTATTTTCTAAAACTGATATCCCCTTTAGTTTCCTTTTTTGGGGGGTGGCTAACACAAGAAGAGCTGCTATAAATACTTTTGTGTGAAAAGAACAGATCCTTTCCCTCTTTATCTGATTTCTTTGAAATATAGTTGAGTCAGAGAGGAAGCACAAGTTAGTCACTTTGTGGGCATAATTCCAAACTGCTTTCCAGAGTAGCAGGCCTGGGGTGGGAGCAGCTGGGCGGCTCAGAGGATTAAGAGCCAGGCCTAGAGATGGGAGGTATTGATTCTAAGATGGAAGGTAAGGGTTTAAAAAAAAACAAACAATAGCTGGACTGATTCACAGCCCCACTAACAGTGTACTAATATACCTGTTTTCCCACAGTCCCTCAATCAGTTATCATTTCTGTCAGTCTAATAAATGTGAGGTAGAATCTCAAAAATGCATTTCAGGGGGCAGCTAGGTAGCTCAGTGGAGTGAGAGTCAGGCCTAGAGACAGGAGGTCCTAGGTTCAAACCTGGCCTCAGCCACTTCCCAGCTGTGTGACCCTGGGCAAGTCACTTGACCCCCATTGCCCACCCTTACCAATCTTCCACCTATGAGACAATACACCGAAGTACAAGGGTTTAAAAAAAAATCTAAAAAAAAATGCATTTCATAGTTTTGAATTCAGTATAACACTTTGACCTCTGTTTTGTCTTGCCTCTAATCTTGGTCTCCAATCCCTTTCCTTGTACTTACTGCAAACAGCTGTTAACTACCAAATGGCTGGATCTGGACTTTACTAAAACACCAATAACCAAACCCCATGTCTGGCTGTCACTGGCCTTGGATCCTTGACTTCCTATCCAATGGTAGTGGTAGGAATTCAAGTATCCTAAGAACTGCTGAGTCTGCTGGTGGACAAAGTCTCTGACCTAAAGAACGTCTAGTCTTCTGGGTTTCAAATCTTTTCCCAGTGCAGTGGGAGGGCAGAAGGAAATTAGTGGACAGCTCTGGTATCCTAGCCTCCAGGTGTATGGGAGGGGAGGAAATGTAAATATAAATTGTATATAAATTGTGTCGGCAACTGGAGATCTACAGTCATGGAACGAGGGGAGCATGACACAGACAGAATGACCACAAAAGAGTCAGGATAGAAACCAACAGCCATTCAAGATTCCATAGAATTCAGAGAAGGGGTGTGCCGGTAAATGTTTAATAACCAACTCTCAAAAAGAAAAACATACACACAACACACTTTTAAATTTAATCTGGATTATTAATATTTTCATCACCTCTTTGTTAAGTCTAGACAATAAAACCCTAATTTGTAGCATTCACTGATTTCTAATGAATAACCACTCACACTGAAATTTTAACAATCAACTGGCTGGTTTGAGCTCACCCCAACAAAAATCTGACTCAGGGTTATATCAAGGGAAAATATACTCAACTCACTGTGGCCTCTTTTTGATAGCTGGTTGGAGTATGCTAATCTCACATACTCCATCCTCTTTCTGCCTGGCCCCCTGGCCTCTTGAGATCTGGGCCCACTGCCCCAGCCTTCAGGAGCTTCTGGTCTTATGGGAAGATAAGAGTATTCAGCCTAATAGCTTTCAGTCTACTGGGGAGACTAAGCCCTTACCCTCAGGGACCTTTGGTCTTATGGGTAAGGCAGAAAACACACCATGTGAATATTCTCTAAAAATCAGGTTATGCACCCAAATATGAAAGTAGATCTCAAAAGGCACAGATGAAAAGCCCACTTGGAACCATCAGAACACAGCTGACTTTGTATGATTTTGGTAAAATTCTTCCATTAAGCTCTTCTTCCAATTGCTAGTGATTTCATAACCAGCATAATGACAATAAGACAACAATAACTAATATTTATATAGTACTTTGGGCAGCTAGGTAGCACAGGGGATAGAATGTCAGGCCTAGAGTCAGGAAGACTCATCTTCTTGAGTTTAAATCTGGGCTCAGACATTTACTAGTTGTGAGACCTGGGGCAAGTCATTTAACCCTGTTTTGCCTCAATTCCTCATCTGTAAAATAAGCTGGAAAAGGAAATGACAATCCATTCCAGTATCTCTGCCAAGAAAACCTCAAATGAAGTCATGAAGAGTTGGGCAGAACTGAAAATGACTCAACAACATATAGTACTTAAAGATTTGCAAAGCACTTTACAAATATCATTTTGTTTTTAATCTTCATAATGTGTCATTTGAAATAGTTGTACGCCCTGGAAGACTATGTCTCCCAGGACTCTCTCTGTTACAATTTACCCTGACACCTCCCACTTCCTTTGTGGGAGGTGTCGGAGAAAGTATAAAAGGGAAACTTTGGCACCTTTTCTCTCTCGACCCTGAGCTCTGCTCTCACTCTACCCAGGAGGGTCTGCTCTCCACCCTGGAAGCATATCTCTCTACCCTGAGACCCTGATCTCTCTCTTGGCGCCTTTTTCCCTTTCTTCCTACCTCCTAGTTTTCCCTAGACCTTTCCCTTTCTAATTAAAATAAAACCTAGCTATTCAAACCCTAAAGTTGCTCTCTGATCATTCATTTGAGGGCTCTGGTCAGTTTTCCTGCTGGGGCTGGGACCACTACCTTCCTTTCCCTTTTTCTATCTTCCTCTCTCCTTTCTCCCATCCTACCATCCTACCTTCCTCCCTTCACTTTCACCCACACATTTTATGGCGACCTAGATGTTAATGTCACTCCAGTTTTACAGATGAAGAAACTAAATCAGAAAGTGGCTAAGTGTCCCATGATTTGAACTTGAGTCTTCCTGATTCCATATCTGGCACTCTATCCATTGCACCACAGCATGCTTTCTCTTTTCTTCCCAGCTCCTAACCCCAGGCTTCATCCCAGCCAGATAGATTGTGTGGGTCTTCACAGAATGGGAGATTACAAAGAGGCAGCAGAGAAGAGGAAGGAAAAGAGGTGTGGGAAGCTGGAAAATCAGAACATTGAGAGGCTGGACCTCCGCAGATATTTTAATTGATAATGAGACCTTCCTGTGCCATTTTGAGAACCATAAATTGCCAGGGCTTGCCATCTCATTCAATCTCCTCACTCTACAGAGGAGGAAACTAAGGCAAAAAGTGAAGAAGTCACTTGCCTACACTGCTAGTCAGTGACAGAGCCAGGACTGGAACCCAGACCTCAATTCCCTGGTCAGTCATCTTTCTTCTGAGGTAACTAGATGGAGCAGTGAATAGAGTACTGAGCTTGGAGTCTGGAAGATATGAGATCCCACCTCAGATATTTACTAGCTGTATGAACCTGAGCAAGTCACAACCTCTATCTGCCTCGGTTTCCTCAGTTATAAAATGGAAATAGTACTCACTTCAGAGAATTTCTATGAGGATAAATGAAATATTTGTAAAATGCCTGGTTCATATTAGGTTCTTAACACATTCTTATTCCCTTCCTTCCTGCTGTACCATATGTACTAGATGCTTAACAAGCCATTGCTTCTTTTTTTTCTTAAACCCCTACCTTTCATCTTCAAATCAATACTGTGTATCAGTTCCAAGGCAGAAGAGTGGTAAGGGGTAGACAATGAAGGTTAAGTGACTTGCCCAGGGTCACACATCTAGGAAATGCCTGAGGCCAGAATTGAACCCAAGACCTCCCATCTTTAGGCCTGGTTGGTTCTCAATTCACTGAGCCACCTAGCTACTCCTAAGCCACTGCTTCTTTAGGACAACCCAAGAGTTTATCATCAGCAGATGTCAGCTTTGATACCATCTGCCAAAAATTTGACAAACTCTTGGATTGATCAACCAGGAGGGAAATGGACTCACATTTCTAATGAACTCTCCTTTGACAAATCCCACCCTTCTTTGCCCTGCCCCAGGCAAATCGCCATTCCAAGAGGGATCTAGCTAACAAAACCCCTAAACTTCATCTTGGCCCAAAATGTTATCATCCTTCCCCAGTAAGCACAGAAATGTTTAGAAAGAGCAAGCAAGGAAATGGGTTCATTTCCCCTCTAATTTTTCACAATTGAAGATGAAAAGTGATTATAAACATTACACAAGCCAAATGAGGAGGAACAAGGAGGCAGGAGAATCTTCCTTGGACATAAGGATCTGGTCAGTTCCAAGCAGGTCCCGTCTCCATTTTTTCTGAATTTTTGTTCTTGTCAATCCACCTTCTCTTTCTCAAGCCATCTCCTTGCATGCATCACATTTTATATCTCTCTATGTGTCTCCCTTGGCAATCTCCTACATCCTTGAGGATGATCCTGACCCAGGCCAAAATAGAATTAAGCAAGCTGCCTCTCCAGTACCCCAGAGGTCACAAGCTTCCCTTGCCCTTAGATTTCTATATTCTCCATCCTGACTTCCAACCAGTTATACTGGACAGAATGGCTCTCATCCCAGGGACCATTTGGAGGACCATTTCAGGATTCGGCCCAGGATGGGAAAAGAATAGAAGACTAAAATCAGGGTCTGATTCTTTTCTCCTCAACTATACCCCCACCCCACCCCACCCCCATATACCACAGGATGACTCAGATGGCAGCATTGAGTGCATAAACGAGGAGAGAAGGATCAACAAGAAAGTCTGCAATGTCAGCTACCCATTTTTCAAAGCAAAAGCCAAGGTAAAAAACTTGGGGGGAAGGGGAGAAAGATGGTGGGGATTTGGCTGGGAGAGTGGACAGTCAAAGACATTCGTAAAGAGGAGGTGCTTTTAAAGCTTTTAAATATTTTTCTTATCATTAGATCATGTAAGGACATTTCAGATGACCAGAGGATCTTAGGAGATGTCCTCCTAAGAACTTGCCTCCCAGCCAGTCAGTTCAAAGGCACCTACTGTGTGCTAGGAATTGTGCAAATCACTGGAATACTAAAGAAGTCAGAAGACAGTCCTTGTCCCTAATGGGGGCGGGGGAGGAGGGTAGAGGGCAGCTATGTAGAAGAAGAGGAAAAAGAGACATGAAAATGATTATGTACAAACAAGATACATACAGGATAAATTGGAAATATTCAACAGAAAAAAAGGCTAGTCCCATCCTTGGGAAGGCCAGGACATGGAACAGAGAGGTCTTATGTTCAGACCACTGCTACTCTGTCCCTCCCCACAAATGGCAACAGAACAATCTCCCCCTTACCACAAGCCTCCTCATCCTTTGAGAGAAACCCTCTTTTTATCCCTACCTCCAATTCCCCCAGGATGAGTCCTTTCTTTCTTGGCCTAAAAGAAATATACTTACTTTTCCAATCTCTGGTCTTCTTGACATTGTTCTATAAAAGCAGCAAGACTTGAGGATAAATCAGCCAAATTCCAGAAGGCCAATAAACTCCATAGTATGAAATCTATTATTCTTAAATCATCCCCTGTCTCCCAATCCCCTTGCTAAACTTCACCCTTCCTAAGCTCTTACACTTGTCCATGGAAGGAAGCCCCTCAGGGAGGCTCATTAGCACTTTTAGGCCCCTGTGGGCACCTCCTGGGAAGGGAACAGGATGGACTCAGTGGTAGAACAGAATATTTCATTAACCTGAATGAATGAGCTGTGCATGGAATGAAAAAGAGGGAGAAGAAGGAGGAAGACAACAGCTTGGACTCATAGTACTGCCTTATAAAACAGAGTCAGGAGGGAAATAAATCACAGCTGTCTGAACTGTTTGCATTTAGGGATGAAGAAGAGGGATAAAGGAGGTGGCAAATTCAGAGGGAGAGAAGCAGTTGAGGAGAAAGCAGGGTTGAGCTGGCATTTGTCACCCAGACACAGGATCAGGGATAGAGAGCCTAGGGAGTTTTCAATGGAACTATTTCTTGGGAAAATAGAGCTGAAAGAAGAGATCCAGGGTCAGAATATCTAGCTCAGTAGTCCCTGTCTTCACCAGATTCTAAAACAGCTGTTCAGTGAGGGGAGGAAGATGGAAGGGAATTCTCACCAGGTATTCTGAAGCCTGGGGCAGCAGGGTAGCACAGTGGATAGAAAGCCAGGCCTGGAGTCAGGAAGTTATTGTTCAGTCTTTTCTACTAAGGTATAGAATATATACATAGATACGTATATACAAAACCTATGCAAAATAAATGCAAAGAAATTGAGGGTTAAGAATTAGGAAAGTCTTAGGAAAGGAGGCACCGGAATCAAACCTCTAAGGGAAGTAAGGGTTTCATGGAGGGAAACTGTTCCAGGTATGGGAAAAGGAATGTGTAAAAGAGCACAGCAGAAGCAAGAGATGGGTTGTCAGATCCAGGGTGCAGCAAGGCCAGTTTGGCTAGAATATAGATTGAGTAAGGGGGAGTAATTCATAACAGCCTGGAAAGACAGGAAGGAGAAGGTAAAGGATTTTAAATGCCAAACAAAGAAACTTTTATCTCAGACCCAAAAGAGTAGCCACTGAAGCATCTTCAACAAGAGAATGTCTCAATCAGACCATTTACAGTCTTCCCTATAGAAGGAAAAGCAAAAGATTGGGACTGAGAAGACATGATTCCAGTCCCATCTCCACAATCAACTCCTTGCAATTAACTCAGAGTCAGAGGGTATGGGTGGTAATCTCAGTTTGATCATAAGTCACAGATTTAAAAATAGAAAGGCTCCTAAGTCATCCAGCCCAGCCTCCCAATTTTATAGAGAGGAAAATATAGACCAAGAAATGTTGACTTAGCTCAGTCACTCAGAAAATTTGTGAGGCCTTTCAATTACCTATTGCCTGTGTGATGATAGAAAAATCACCTGAGCTCCCCAGGCCCTAAATTTCCTTTTCTGTAAAATGAAAAGAGTTGGACTAAATTATCTCTAAGGTCCTTTCCAGGTCTTCATTCCATGATCTATCAGTGACCTGGGGCAAATCACATCACCTTTACAGGCTTCTGTTTCTTCCTCTATAAAATAAGAAAAGGTAGAGTAGATAATCTCTTAGTTTTTTTTAGCTCTGAAATCCTATGATCCTGTGATCATTACCATATCCCAACTGTTATGAAGCCCACACAGAGACATTCTGAAGCCAATTTTTCTCCTTATTTCCCTTTGCTCTTAAAAAAAAGAGGGGGAACAGTCAAGAAAGCCCCCCTCTCAGTAGCTGTTTTCTTTGGCTCCTAAGAACCATTCTGGCAGCCTCCCAAACGCCCTATTCATATTTCAAGCCATTATCTCTCCTCATCCAGTACATTCCCAGCCGGCTGGGATGCACTGCTGGGACAGCAGGACAAGGGTTAGTCCCAGCCCCTCTCTGAGAAGAAGCTGGGAATATACAATGGAACCACAGCTCTAGTCTCTTAGATACTAAGTCAAGGGCCTTAGGGATCTCTGGTTTCCTAACAGGCTTGCTCTGAATTGTATTTTTCCTCTTTCTCCAGGGAGCTTTCCGCCTGGATTTCGAGTTCAGCAAGTTGGTTTTTCTTCAGAATATGGAGATCCTCCTGACAGTTGGCAGGTCAGGGAGTCATGCTCTGCTTGCCCCAAGCTCTTTCTGCTTATTCCAGATCTCTAAAACTCTTCACATGTTTGCCAGATCTCACTCCATATTCCCTGTAGTAGGCATGAGGTACAAACAGAAATACACACACACACACACACACACACACACACACACACACACAGAGGAAGTTCATAAACCCACTCACTGTTTCTAGAGAACTTGCCTCAAAGAAACTCTTTAGGGAAGATAGTATGAGTACTACTGTCCTCATTTTTCAGGTGAGGAGAATGAGGTTCAGAGAATTTCAGTGATTTTTAGGTGACTTTTAATAAATGGAAGCACTGAAGTCTGAACCTAGATCTCTTTCTCTTTCCAGTGTACTATACTACACAGAACAGAGGCAGCTAAGTGGTGCAGTGGATAATGCTTAGATGTCAGGAAGAATCATCCTGAGTTCAAATCTGACCTCAGACACTTATTAGCTGTGTATTGACTGAACAACAACTGCACAGAACAGACATGTTTCCTGCCAGCTCACAAAGACTTGATTGTCTGCTGGTAGAGGCAAGACAGACAATGTAATCTCACAAAATCGTACCATGAGAATTGTAAAAGGGCCACAGTATTTTGGAAAGTGTTTAACCACCAGCTCTTTGTGTACACACTTTAAGTTTAATCTGCATTTTCTTCCATCACACTTATAAAACTAGGTAATCAACAAAATAATAAATCAAGCTCTGATCTGTAGTTTGCTTGATTTCCAAAGTGTAAATGCTCAGAATGAAAATCTAACAGTCCACCTCTAGGGATTTAGTTCCCATTGGATATCCCTTCAAAAAGGGTGTTGGTTAGAAAAAAAGGGTTTTGGGTAACAGATATTATGGGATTACACTAGCGTTAGCCTAAAAAGACAGCCTAGAAGAGTTGAGTTTTGAACCTCAAGACCTCATGTTCTCCAATACTGGAATTCATGAACATTTGCATTTTTTTAAATCCAATAACCAACATGTAATTAGGGGAACAGGCTTTTCTGCTGTGTGTCCTATCAGTGTTTTTTTATTATTACAGCAGGAGCCTGATGTAAAGCTGATTGATGACAGTGGGTAAGACGGGTGTGTGTGTGTGTGTGTGTGTGTGTGTGTGTGTGTGTGTGTGTGTGTGTGTGTGTGTGTGTGTTGATGCTATATCCAGCTTTTCCTGGGTGGAGCTGTTTTGGAGGCTGTAATCTGACCCTCAGTTGGTCCACAATGCTAACAGGCTATAACAGAACTTGGGGGAAGCGGACACAGGGCTTATACACATACACACTCACTGAGTCAGGGCTGGCCCAAAGCAGCATTGTAAAACAAGCAAAGTTCAACTGACCCTTTCTGTCCTCCCCAATGTTTCAACACCGCCCTCCACTTTCCCCATACTCTTTACAATCCCAGAGTCAACTTCCTCTCTTCCCTTCCCTGTAACAAAGCTCACACTGAAATGAGATTATTTACTTCTAGATGACAATGCGTTTCATTAGCTGAATCCCTTTTTCCAAGGGCACTTCTCCTCAATTCCTGAAGTCTCAACCCTCATCAATTCCCCAGAGTCACCAAACAGGTGGAGGAGATATTTCTGAGCTGGGGTGACACTGAAAATATACCCCATGAGGAATTACCTACTACTGGGAAGATTCTAGAGGGAGAGGGAAGATTTCCTAGCTATGTGAATGCATAGAGTATAGTATGCATGGAGAGTGGGCTGATGAACTTTTCGTGTGTATGTGTGTGTTTGCCTGCCTAACTTTTCCCAAGGTAGCTAACTAGTTGCAAAAACCATAAATCTCTCTTAAGTAATAAATTGGCTTTTCTCGTAAAAATAATAGCTAATATTTATATGATGCTCTAAGGTCTACCAAGTGCTTCATATGGATTATCTCAAGCAGTAATGTGCCTTACCCCTCTTGAAGGAGGGGAGAAGTCCCTCTGTGCTAGAGATAATTATAAACTATTGTGATTCTCCTCGAGACTTTCCCACCAATCTGTAATTTAATTTGTAAAATAAAAACAAAATACTCCATACAGATTTGGTGTCAAAGGTTGAACAACCACATAACAGCATGTTGAGTTCATGTCTGTAGTTAAAACTAATTATTACATGGAATTTCAATTTGACCCTGAGGCCAAATTATGAATGATTTATGTATGATTTAAAGCATTTCTGATCATTGGTGGAGAGGAATAGAGGGAAACAGTTCCTTTATGAAAAATTAAAATACAAAAGTGAATTTTGCCTCTATGTATATATCCAAGATATAGACCAGACACAATAAAGAAACAAAACTAGCCAATTCATTAATTAAATTAAATGACCCCCTCTGCACTTCTATGGTCCTGGCTAATCCTTTTAATTTGGGGTTTATTTGGATTACTTTGTTGGTTGGTATTGCATTTGGGGGATTTTCTTGGGGGAGCAGTACTTACCTTTATTCATTCCCAAGAGAAATTAAATTATCTGTTTGAATTCTTGCAAGGATTTTTGAACTTCACAGTTTGAAGTTTAGTCAAGGAGCAACTAGATGGTGCAGTGGATAGAACACTGAGCTAGGAATCAGGAAGACTCATGTTCATGAGTTCAAATCCAATCTCAGATACTTAACAGCTGTGTGACCCTGGGCAAGTCATTTAACCTTCTTTGCCTCAGTTTTCTCATCTGTCAAATAAGTTGGAGAAGGAAATGGAAAACTACTCCAGGACCTCTGCCAAGAAAACCCCATAGGGGGTTAGACATGACTGATCAACTATCTATCCATCTTTCTGTTTGTACCTATCTGTAAATAAAATAAAATAAAAAGTTTAGTCAAGTTCTCAGGTACTGACCCTTGAAATGAAGCTAAGGAGTAATTAGCTCTCAAGATAGAAATATGATTATAATGCCAATTCAAGGACTTCAGCGAGGGGTGAGGAGGGTTTCCCTTGTTGTTGACAGGAGCCACTGTTTGTTCTTATATTTTGGATGTGATCCATCACTGTCAACCTTTTTGGATACCTCTTCCTGACATGAAAGTAATCCTGGACTCTCATAGGCTATGCCAGTAGAGTACCAGCCTTGATAGTTCTTCTCAAGTGGGAATGGCTTTGAGTAAAGGCCCACTGATAAACTAATCATCCAAGGACCAGTTTAGCAAAGTTCAGAGACTTGTGACTGGAAAACTAGGCACCAAGTCATAAATTAGGGTTTTTTTCTTTTTTTATTCAGAGATTTTATTTTCCTAATTACATGTAATCCCCATCTCGGATATGGTAAGCAATTTGATTTGGATTAATAGACGTTAAATTAGTTTTTGTCGTTGAGTGGTTGTTGCTGGGGAGGGGTGTTTGTTTCTTTTACCACAGTAATTCATGAAACCATCTACTGAGATGTGGAAGAATTTTGAAAGAAGCTCCCATTTCCTTAAGTACTTAAGTAAATATATGTAATAATACAACTCCCATTTACATAGCAATGAATGCATTTTTTAAAAAAGAACTTTTATGTACATATATTATCTTATTTAATCATCACTGCTAAGTTAGTAGTGTTTGACACATAGTATGTGCTTGGCAAATGCATTTTCATTATCATTGAAACAGTAAGCCTCTGAGATAGGCAAAGCTGTAAGTACTACACTTTCTGATGAGGGTCACTGAAGCTCACAGATGTAAAAGAACACATCTAAACTTGCACCATTAGTTAGGGGCAGAAGCAAGTCTAGACCACAGATGTCTCCATGCCTCATCCGTTGCTTTGTCTCATTACATTGTGAGGCCTCCATTTGTGTGGCGACACATGTAGGATGAAGTTGAGAGAGGGACTTGGTCTTGGAGAGGTCCCAAAAGGGAACCAAAGAGTTTAGAAGAATTAGAGTAGGAGCCAAGTGACATCTCCCCCAACAGGGTGTCCCTCAACAAAGTTCATGGATACATCATAGCCTGAAAAGTTTGGAAAATATTGATCCAGTGTATTCCCAAAAATAACTAAACCAGCCCATTAAACAGGAGATGGCTCAACCTCTCCAATAACCATTTTAAGTATTTGTCAGCCCTGAACATCAGGGAGGTCTTACTTTTGTCTGACTTGAATCCCTCTCACTGAAGTGACTGGCTCTCCAGATGTGAAGGGGATGTCAGCTCTTGATTATTGTTTCCTTTCTTCTGATTTCAGTGACAGTGAAGAGAAGGAAAGCACCAAAGAAGATAACTCAGCTCTCCTGAGTTTCCACCTGAAATATGAAGCTGACATCCTTTTCACCAGGTATGAAATCATCCTCCCTGAAACGCCCTCACCCAGGTCCAAAAGGAGAGCATCATCCCAGCACGCTCACAGTTGTGTCTCAGCTTAAAAGAGACCAAGTTATCCCAATGCGATAATGTAACAGAAGAGGTAAGGGGGTAAGACATCCTAACAGGAAAATTAGAGTTCGCTGGGAGGGTCAGAAGTTAGAAATTCCATTTCAGTTTTATAAGACTACTCACTTAAAAAGTGAACAATATGGATTTTTTGCATGTTTTGCATGATAATACATGTATAACATAGATCAAATTGCCTGCCAGCACTGGAGGGAAAGGAAAGGAGGAAGGGAGATAAGTTCAATTATATAACTTAGGAAAACTTATGTGGAAATTTATTACGTGTAATTGGTAAAAAAAAAATTTAATTAATTGATTGATTGATTAACCTTCTTATAAAAAAAGAAGTTAGAAATCCCAAAACTATGTGACTAGACAGAGTGCTGAATATGAGGTTCACACCAAAGGGCTTTGTGGAGAAAGGAGAAGACATGGTCCCTTTCCCTGTGGATCTTCTAATTTGAAGACAGATAGAGTCCCTTCCCTCTAAGAACTAAAGCATCAAGGACTCAGATTTCTTTTCTCCCTCTCTCAGATCCTTGCCTTCAGTTCCTAATACCTTTTGGAGAAATCTTAGCTAGGTACCAGCCAAAGGGCTCTGTAATAGGGTAGAAATAGACACAGTATTCTTAAGGAACCCTGAGGAAGCTTTGTCTTCATCTGCCTGTGTCTGATTGTCTTTTGAAGCACTTAGATAACTCACATTTTTATAGCAATTAAAGCATTTTAAAAAAAAAAAGAATTTTCATGTACAAAAATTATTGCTAATTCTTCTAGTTTGGGGTTTATTTGGATTGCTCTGTTGATTGGTGGTATATTTAGGGGTTCTCTTTGGAAGAGGAGATACATACCTTTATTCCCAAGAATGTCTATCCATCTGTCTTTCTGTCCATCTGTCTGTCTGTCTGTCTGTCTCTCTCTCTCTCTCTCTCTCTCTCTGTCTCTGTCTCTGTCTCTCTCTCTCTCTCTCTCTCTCACACACACACACACACACACACACACACACACACACACACACACACCATATGCTGGNCACACACACACACACACACACACACACACACACACACACACACACACGTCATATGCTGGAACAGCCTGATTTGAAGTATTCTAACAATTCTGTCGAACTTCCCTATAGAAGTTCCAGCATGAGCCGCTATGAAGTCAAGTCCAACAGCTCCTTGGAGGGTTACAACAGCATTGGCCCTCCTTTCCATTGCACGTTTACGGTAAGACAGGGGAAAAGGAAAATATGAAGGATGTGAGGCTGGGGCGCTATCCCTAGATGGTCCCATAGTCTGTACTAATGCTATCCTGGTCCAGTTGCTTGGGATTCAGTAAATCAGTGTTCTAACCCTGCTGCAGATGTGTGACTTTGAGCAGGTTACCTCGAATTACTTCTGTGGGTCTTAATTTCCCCAGAATAGAAAGATTTATTACTGTCCTGCCAATTGTAAAGGTACAAAGAAAGATTATTTGTGAAATTACTTTGAAAAAAACACAAAATGCTATCCCAAAATAATGCCTAATGACATATTTTAATGATCCAGATGGAGACATCATTATTTGGCTAAGAACACTCATAGATCATAGACTTCAGACCAAGAAGTAACCACAGAGATTGTTTAATCCAGCCCCTTCGTTTTATAGGTCTGAAGACCCCAGTATCATTTTATAAGCCTCTAAGACCAGTAGCAGCTCGGCACAGTAAATAGAGTTTCTGGCCTGGAGTCAGGGAAATTCCTCTTCCTGAGTTCAAATCTGACCCCAGATACTAATTGTGTGACCCTGGGAAAGTCACTTAATTCTTTTTGCCTCAGTTTCCTCATCTGTAAACTGAACAGAAAAGGAAATGGCACACCACTCTGGCAAAAAAAAAAAAAATTAAGACTAAAGAAAACAACATGGCAACAAAAAAGACCCCGGCATAGTAACCTATTGATAAGGATGATAAATACTGATATTTGCATAGCCCTTTAAAGATGGCCAAGCACTGCCTACTCAAGGACAGGGGAGAGGTAGGAGAAAGGGAGAGAATTTGGTACTCAAAATTTTTTTAATTGAATATTAACAAGGGCAGCTAGGTGACTCAAGGGATAGAGAACCAGACCTAGAGATAGGAGGCCCTGGGTTCCAATCTAGCTTCAGATACTTTCTCGATGTGTGATCCTAGCAAGTCACTTAATCCTGTTTGCCTAGCCCTTATCATTCTGCTTTAGAACTGATATTAGTTCTTGGACAGAAGGTAAGGGTTGTTGTTTTTTAAATGAATGTTAATAGTTTTTATATGTAATTGTGAAATATTTAATGAAATAAATTAAGATATGTTAAAGTTTTTAAAAATAAAGTTGGTCAAGCACATTATAGGTACTATCTCACTTGAGCTCTAAGGAATTGTACAAGTATTAATATTTCTATTTTACAAATTAGAAAATGAGGTTCAAAAGATTCTGAGGTCATTCCCTCAGGGTCACACAACTAGTAAATGTTAAGTCAAGATTTAAACCCAAGTTTTCCTAGTTTCAAGTCCAGTACTTTATCATCCACAAAGCTAAGCTCAGATCAGAATCTCAGGGTGCTATGATATGTTGATGAGTAATGTTCCAGAGATACATGCACACACTTGTGGGAGTATACAGAGGGTACAAGCAGCACTGGCAGCTCTGGTGTACCAGCACTCCTGTATGAACCCTATTCAGGGCTGCTCATCCCCCCCCCTTTTTTTTTTAAATCCTCACCTTTTGTTTTAGAATAGATTGGTTCCAGGGGGCAGCTGGGTAGCTCAGTGGATTGAGAGTCAGGCCTAGAGACAGGAGGTCCTAGGTTCAAATCTGGCCTCAGACACTTCCCAGCTGTGTGACCCTGGGCAAGTCACTTGACCCCCATTGCCCACCCTTACCACTCTTCCACCTAGGAGCCAATATACAGAAGTTAAGGGGTTAAAAAAATTAAAAAAAAAAAAAAAAGAATAGATTGGTTCCAAGGCAGAAGAATGGGAAAGGGCTAGTCAATTGGGGTTAAGTGATTTGCCTCAGGACACATAGCCAGGAAGTGTTGAGTCCAGACTTGAACCCAGGACCTATCAACTCTGGGCCTGGCTTTCAATCCACTGAGCCACTCAGCTGGCCCTGCTCATTCATCTCTGGAGTTCACCTGCCACCCGGCTCTCATCAATGGCTCCAAGAAGCTGTAGCATGTGCCATGGCCACATCCCAGTAAACCCATTAGGCCAGCACACTGAGAAGCCTCAAACCCATCAGTGAGTTAGGGTATGTCTACCCAAACACATAAAGACTTCTCATGTGAAGAATGGGTGGATGAGAATAATTTGTTCCAAAGGCCATGAAAACAAGTGAAGCAGGTTCTGTGGGGTGTATAGAGCTTGGTCAGACACTGAAGATGCCACATCATCCACCATGTCCCATCACCAGTCATCCTGACTTATGGCTTACCTGAACTTGGATGACTAGAGGAGAGAATGAGGCTGATTACTTTGTGCAACTCTGCCTCCCTTAATCCAATTCATGCACAAGTCAAGACATCATCCCATGATATCACTGGTCCTCTTTGGAACAAGGATGAACAACACTCTTCAAAATGTCACCAAAACAATGCTGCCTTCCCTCCACATCCAGGAGCAAACATGGAAAAGTCCTCCAATAACCAAGAGGATAACTAGCTTGAGTTTTTTTTGAAGAGGGATTTTTTTCCTGAGTTCTAATCTTTTTAAAATTTAATTAATTAATTAATTAAGAATATTTTCCCTTGGTTAAATGATACATGTTCTTTCCCTCCCCTTCTTTTTCCTCTCTCCCATAGCCAATAGGCAGTTCCACTGGATTTTACATGTATCATTGATCAAGACCTATTTCCATATTATTAATATTTGCAATAGAGTGATCATTTAAAGCCAAAATCCCCAATCATGTACCCATCGAACCATGTGATAGATCATGTTTTTCTTCAGTGTTTCTGCTCCCACAGTTCTTTCTCTGGATATGAATAGCATTCTTTCTCATAAGTCTGTCTGGATTGTCCTGGATCATTGCATTGCTGCTAGTAGAAAAAGTCTAATCCATTCAGTTTGCCACAGTGTACCAGTCTCTGTGTACAGTGTTCTGGCTCTGCTCTTTTCACTGCATCACATCCTGGACGTCATTCCAATTCACATGGAATTCCTCTAGTTCATTATTCCTTCTAGCACAATTAACTAGCTTGACTTTGACATTCCTCACATTCCACATATTCTTCATGCTCAGAGATGTAGCCTTGTTTCTATCTTCTGTTTGATTTCTGTCAGTTCTACTGGGAGATGGTTTAAGCAATCATCTATAAGTCAATCCGAGCCCTTGCCCGGGCTTAACACTTTGCTCTGTTATGATTTTATCCATGAGCACCTACTCTGTCCACCCCTGTGCCAGAGGCCTTCAGGAAGATGACATACAAGTGATGGAGAATAATAATAGTAGCTGATGCTTAGGTTGCCCTTTGAAGAATAATAGTGGATATGGGGCTGGCCTGGAAGTCAAGAAGACCTGAGTTTGAGCTCTGTCTCAAATGAACATTGGCTATATGACACAAGATAAGTCACGTAAACCTCTCAGTGCACTAGACAATTCATCAAGGCACTAAGTTTCAGAGAAAGTAGGAAAAGAGTCTTTCCTCATCTGAGAATTACCTATTCCAGTGAAATCACAAGTTTAGTCAATGTCTAGCTAGCCCTTTAGTTACAAAGTATTTTCACATTCATTATTTTATTTGAGCCCTACCACAGTCCAGTAAGAAAAGTGTTGTTGAGAGGGCAACTGGGTGGCTCAGTGAATTGAAAGCCTGGCCTAGAGTTGGTATGTCCTGGATTCCAATCTGGCCTCAAACACTTCCTAGTTATATGTCTCTGGGCAAGTCACTTAACTCCTATTGTCTAGTCCTTACTGCTCTTGGAACCAATACACAGTATTAATTCTAATATATGTAAGAGGGAAAAAGAGGTTTTGGGATTGGATATATTAATATTTAAAGGTGTGGTCACCAAGGAACTGCATAAATACCAATTCCTAAAATGATTTTAGTAATTTATTTACAAAATATAGGAGAGAGTGGAAGTAGAGAGATGAGATGAGGGTAGAGTAAGAGATCTAACTTAACTAACTAGATTTGAATTCAAGTCTGGGCTTTACTGGCTCTAGAGGCCCAGCAGGAGAGCCTAAAAGTCAATTAACAAGGGGTTTAGTCACGAGGGCTTCTCCCAATCAAGGGCCCATCAGGAGGCTAAGGTAGTCAGTCTTCTTCACTCACCACATGTAGTTCTTTTTTTTTTTAAACCCTTAACTTCTGTGTTTTGGCTCCTAGGTGGAAGAGTGGTAAGGGTGGGCAATGGGGGTCAAGTGACTTGCCCAGGGTCACACAGCTGGGAAGTGTCTGAGGCCAGATTTGAACCTAGGACCTCCTGTCTCTAGGCCCCCTCCACATGTAGTTCTAAGGGAAAGATTTAAGAACAGTCTCACCAAGGTCTCAGGGTCCCAGCCAGAGCTCTTTCAGGTCCAA
The DNA here is from genome assembly GCF_016433145.1 of Gracilinanus agilis. NCBI lineage: Eukaryota > Metazoa > Chordata > Mammalia > Didelphimorphia > Didelphidae > Gracilinanus > Gracilinanus agilis. Next base: position 569,102,296 of record NC_058131.1, read on the forward strand.
GACATGAACAAGAATAGCCAAAAAGGGGGCGAGCCCTGGAAGTTCTCTTAATTTATCCAGGCCATCACCTTCCTCTTAGTTTATGTGTCCAATCACAACAGACGCTTTTCTTAGGACTGCTTAGGGGGCAGTAAGTCAATTCTGATTTGTCACTCACTCTAGCACACATGGGTCACAGACCTCCCAACTTGTGAATTAAGTGGGGATGTTCTCACCTTTGGTGATTAAATCTAAAGATAGGCAGAGCAGATTTAATTTCATTATCACAGATGGAAGATAAAGGTTTTTTTAAAAAATGTCATTCAGTCCTGTGTGACTCTTGAGGATCCCATTTTTTGAGTTTTAGCCAAGTCACTTAACTTCTCAGTGCCCCTGGAAAACACTTTCTTACTCAGAGTAAAAAAGGTAGAGATCTGGAACAGCTAGGTAGCTCAGTGGATGAAGCACCAGGCCTGGAATTGGGAGGCCCTGGATTCAAATCTGTCCTCAGATACTTCCTAGCTGGTTGACTCTGGGCAAGTTACTTAAGTCTGTTTGCCTAGCCTAGAGTTTTTACTAAGATAGAAAGTACGGGTTTAATTTAAAAAAAAAAAAAAAAGGTACAGAAGGGGCAGCTGGGTAGCTCAGTGGATTGAGAGTCAGGCCTAGAGACGGGAGGCCCTAGGTTCAAAACTGGCTCCAGACACTTCCCAGCTGTGTGACCCTGGGCAAGTCACTTGACCCCCACTGCCCCCCTTACCACTCTTCCACCTAGGAGCCAATACACAGAAGTTAAGGGTTTAAAAAAAAAAGGTACAGAGCTGCATTAACAAAGAAAACTTCTCACCAGGAACTCCCTAAACCAATGAAACTTACAGGTTCAAATTAAAAAATGCACATAAGGAATATAACATAGTTATAATTTTTTAACAATTATGTCACCATCGTTAGCAGTGCAACTCAATAGAAGGAAAAACCACACAGTAGAAATTAAAGACCACATCTCAGTCTCTAGACATCATGGTCCTATAATGCTTCCTCCTTTGTTTCACTCCCCATCCATCTCTTCACCAGTCTGACCTGAACTGTTCCTTCAGGGTCCCCCACAAGTCCCTGTCCCATTGCCTAGTATGCTAAAAACTTTTTCTCCCTTTCTTGACAGATCCTAAACTTGGGATTTTTCCCAGTTGATGGGATCACAATTAAGATCATAGTCCCCATTGCCACAAGAGGAGGAAATCGGCTGCTGATGCTGAATGACTTCTTTGCGAATCAGGTAATACTCTGTTGGGAGCTCTCTCTGACAGTCTACGGTGAGCATAATACCTTTTCCTGAGTCAGCAAACCTTGCCCAGGGAGTAAGGTCTCTGCTGCTCCCTATCCCACCTGTGAAGTGACAACATGATGGATTTCCTCCTAGGTTATTCCATAGGATACAAGTGAGAAAACTGTCTGATGAGCCTAGTTGTAAGCCTGCATGTATGTCTCTTTTTATGTGTCTGTGTAGGAGAATACGACCTGCAGCATCTGGGGAAACAATACTGACTACCGACAAGCTCCCACTGAGGAGGACCTGAGTTACTCAACACAGCTGGTAGAGACCTTCCCATGAAAAAGGGGTAGACTGTGGTAGACTCAAGATCTGTTTCTTGAGCATAAAAGCTGTTTTTCTCATAGTCAACAAATACAAATTAAATACCTAATAGGTGGGGTAGCTAGGTGGCTTATTGGAGTGAGAGCCAGGCCTGGGGAAAAGAGGTCCTGGATTCAAATATGACCTCAGATATTTCCTAAGTGTGACCCTGGGCAAGTCATTTAACCCCCATTGCCAAGCCCTTCCCACTCTTCTGCCTTGGAGCCAATACACAGTCTTGCTTCCAAGATGTTTAATTCTAAGCAGAAGGTAACAGTTTAAAAAAATACATCTAACATGTCTCCATCTTTAAGCTATACTTTCTTTGAAAAATACAAAAAAATAGAAAACAGTCTCTGTAACTCTAACTGGGGCATTCCGACTAATACCAACATGAAACAATACCCCTAATGCAGGACAGTTTATGCCATATGAGGAGTACAAATAATAAATAAGAAGAGAGCACTTTGGGCCAGTGAGATCAGGGATAGATTCATGGTAGTGGTAGGATTTAGGCTGGGCTTTAGAACAGATAGGATTTAACACAATAAAGGAGGAAAGGGCAGATATTCCAGGAAGGAGAAAAAAAAAACCTCAGAAATATATCATATGTTCAAAGGGATTTCTGACCTTTGTGATATCTGTAATATTGATAGGGAATATATCATTGGTTTATTTTCTAGGTAAAGAAATTGAGGCAAAGAAAGAAAATCTAACTCAGCAGACATGTATTTACTAAGTATCTACTATATATTAAGGAACTACAAATTAGGTCTGCCACTGAAATTAAAATTAGGTCTCCCAACACAAATATTTTGTACCTTTTTTAGAGCTGCAATGACACAGTGGCTTGAATAATGAACTTGGAGCTATTTTGAATTACTTGCATCTCTGTGCCTCAGTTTCTTTCTCTGTAAAATAAGAATGATAATAGGACCTACATCACAGAGTTTCTGTGAGGATAAAATAATACATGTAAGGCACTTTTCAAACCTTAAAGTTCATTATATAAATATTAGCTATTATGCCTCTATGCCAAAAGCTACTAGTCTTATCCATTTGGACTCTGAATTGAAACAAGAGTAAATTCCTCCTCCAGCAGAGTCTTATGGTGCCCATCAGATTTTACTACAAAAGCATCTACCATTATGGATTTATTATTCTGGATTTATGGGGAAAAGACTTTATAAGCTCCAGAGTCTCCACTGTCTGGTGTCCTGCTTCAGGTCTCATACCCTGAGATCAAGTCTATTCAGCCTAACTCTATGGTTCTTAGATGCAGGAAGAGTCCTTATGATGAATAACTGACTTAGTAGTTTCTCCTCACACCCTTGGGCCTTAGGTCCAGACTGAGAGAGAATGACCTTACCTAGGCCTTACACAGAGTAGGATTTTAAACATTTTTGAAATTCAATGAAACTTGCCCTCCCCTGGGTCCATCTCTTTTCAGAATCAGAGCAATTCAGATGTTGTTTCAATCAAATGCAATGTGAAGCTGGCCACCAACCAGGAAATGAGTTTCCACCTCCTGGGGAATCTATGGCTGAAATCCCTCAAAGCAGTAAGTGCTCAAGTTCCTCTCTGACTTATACTCCATGCTTGGGCAGTCTTAATCCAGCTAAGGAATGGTAAATCCACAAGAAGATTCAGATCCCTCTCAGTTTCCCAGGAATAGACCCTTCTTTAGGTTCTGCATGGATTGGTTATCTTATTTGTAGGTTATTCTTGGCTAGTATTTCATCCCAGACAAGCCTCCTTTCAAACCCATCCCCTTCACCAATCTTCTTCCATCCTCCCACTCATTCACACTTAACTGAACAATCAATATGTACCCAACACACTATTGTGGAGTACACAACAAGAATAAGACCAAATCTCTGTGCTAAACAACCTATCTTCTAACCATACCACAAGGTATAATTATAATAAAATTAAATATCAATATAAAAGCCAGCATGAAGCAATCAAGCAGTGAAGCAGAAAGGAAACGCTGTATAGGAGGTCAGAGGAAGGAGGACTCATTGTAGGCTGGGATAGTAAAATGAAGCTGCACAAGACAGGTGGGATTGACAAAATATAATTAGGCAACTAAATCTGCTGCCTCGATAATTACAGAAAGCCTTCAAAACTGATGGAAATCTTTTCTAACGTATCCATTATTTTAGATTATCCATTAAGTAGTGTGAGTTAATTGAAGTCTGACTCTCCTTAGATATTTTCTCTCCATCCTTGGATCCTGACAGTCTTCTCTTCAATCCTTGATTATTGAATGGATAAGGCCCTACCTACTAGAGTCTACCTAATGCCACCAAGTTCTCCTAGCTGAAAAATAAATGCCCTTATGCATTGAGTTCAGGGCAAGAGCTAGAGACCAAGGTTGAATGGATGCAGGTAGGGACAGAGAAGCTGGGGAAGGGTCCCAGATAAAGGGCTAAAGAATTGGGAAAATGTGGAGAAAAGGTAAGGGCTATGGATTTCCTTGTCACACTCTGCCCTAGAAGGAGAAACAAGTTTAAATAAGAACCTGGGGCATAACATCCCTGATACATAAATCATAGAATGTTAAAAGCAAGGCACGTCCTTAGATGACATTTACTGGTGGAAAACCTGAGACCCAGAAAAGACTCACTCAAAGTCATACCAGATCCATCACTGTACTGAAAAGAGCATTCGATTTGGAATCTCTCAGGACTTTGGTACTCCGAGTGAACTTGTACAAGTAGTGACTTAATCTCTACCTGGACCTTGGTTTTTTTCATTGGCACATAACAGTCATAACCCAGTAACATCTGCTATTACTGTACATAAAACAAAGGGACTGGCTTAGATGACTTTGAAGTTCCCTTCCCAATCTGTTTATGATCCCAGATCTGACCTTCTCTCCCTTAGTGTCACTAAAGAAATTAAGTTCCCACTGCCTCTGTGCCCCCAATTGGGATCAAAACAGCAAATATTAAGTACCTGCTCTATGCCCTGTCTTGGACACTGTATTAAACCAGCCCAAGAGCCCTTCATCTGAGGCAGCTAACAATGGTGTTGATTCTAGGCTTTTCTCTGGGTCAGAGCTGGGGAAGATGGGTGTCACTAGGAGCCACTGGGAATATGTCAGGTAAAAGAAGAGGGAGGGGAGAAATGAAGAAAGCAGAACCAAAAGAACAACAAACACAATGATTCCAATGATATCTAGAAAATACTCAGACAACAAAGCTCAGGTCAAGATGGAAGATATCAGTCAGCTACAAAAGCAAATACCATGTGGAACTAGTCCAGGGCATTCTATTATGTGGCACTTTTTCCTAATAATATACCTCGTGTGAGGACTGTTTGAAAAGTGTCTTGTATTGAAATATGTTTTTGAAAGAGAAGAATAAGGAAGTCTATAAGAATAAGAAAGAATAGGCATGTGGGCTTTTTCGGGCCTCCAGAAATGCAGAGATGGGTTGGGGGTAGAAGCCTCTCTGTCCAGTACCAGACAACATTCCCTATCTCTGGGCAGCTCAAGTTCAAGTCCTTGAAAATCAAAGTCAACGCAGCATTGCAGCGTCAGTTCCAGAGCCCATTCATCTTCAGGGAAGAGGATCCCAGCCGGGAGGTAAGCTCTGGAAAGGGGTTGGGGCATGGGTTGGGGGAGGAGGCAGGACAAGAACTGGGAAGATCAAACCTGAAAGGGTGACCCTGGCCCACTTTCTCCCTCCCTCCCTGCTCCAGAGCCAGGCCAGCTTACTCCATCCCAGAAGGCAAGGCCTCAAATGGCCAAGGGACTTAGAGGTCCAGATTGTGTTCACTTTCCCCATCCCCCCCCACACCCACCCCCAGGGAAAGGCAAGGCCATCTCTTGAAAGCAAATCAAATAATGCAAGGCAGGTTTTGCAAAACTTAAAGCAATCTATAAAGATAAACAATTTTATTATTTCTCTTCTCTATTCTTCTGGATCTGTCTGTATGATCAGTTTTTTATTAGTTAATAAAACAAGAAATAACATTCATGGGGGCATGACTGGGTAATTGAGTGGGCTGAGAGCCAGGCCTAGAGATGAGAGGTCTTAGGGTCAAATTTGACCTCAAACATTTCCTAGCTGTGTGACCCTGGGCAAGTCACTTAGCCCCCATTGCCTAACCCTTACCACTCTTCTGCCTTGGAACCAATATAGTATTGATTCTAAGGTGGAAGGTAAGGATTAAAAAAAAAAAACAAATCAGTGAGAGTGGCCTCTTATTTTATCTCATTGCCCCTCACACTATGAAATGAAAACCTAAACCCATATAAATAAATAAAATAAATCCTTAAAAGTTATTTGCACATTGATTGTTATTTATGTGCTATTTGAGGGAATCTGATGCTTTAAGCAAGGTATAGAGGTCTGGCAATGCACCTGTATGAGGGAATTTTACTGGGTGATGATGATACAAAGGCCTTGAAGAGAAATCCATCTCATCTACTGACCACCCTCAAGCCCCTGGTGCTCAGGTCACCTAAAAAAGGAGGCAGAAACCAAGACAAGGAAGGGGTTACTTCCAGAACCTAGCCAAGTTAGGAACATGCAGTTCTGCTGCCCTCTCCTGGCTTTCCTTAGGAAAAGTTCCTCATTGGAACTTCTCATTGCTCCCACTTTTTAGGAGGAAGTAGGGGAATAGACTTTCAACCATTTATATGTTAATTGATTCTCTCCCTTTCTCTACGCCCAAGAGCAGGGGAATGAATGGCTGGGGGGGGGGGAGGGAGTTAGGGGGTTAGGGTTGTGAGGATACTCCATTCCCTTTCTGGATACTCAGAAAATCAACCAAAATCATCAAGGACCTAACCTTGTACTAGACACACTAGAGGATACCAAAATGTAGAAAACAAGGCCCCTTTCCTCAAAGAAACTTTCAGTCTATTTGGGATGGCAAGATATATGCCCTTTAAAATATAAGTATAAAAATTTCTAAGTATATGGGTGGTACACATAGCAAATAAATTAGAATTTAGAAGTGGAAAGCATCTTAGAAATCATCTTATCTAACCCCTTTAATTTTCAGATGAGGAGACAGAGCCAAAGAGACTAAATGACTTGCTAAAAGCAATCTTAGCTCTGCTTGGTAGGTAGCAAATTCCACCTCTAGTGTTCTCTTCACTATACCAAGTGCCATGCATGCAGACGTAGCATACAACAGTGTATATGATCACAAATGACTTAATGAAAAAAATAGGGCTTAAATGGACTTTGAAGGTGGATAGAATTCAGAAAGGTGGAGAGGTACAGATAAGCAAGCCATGATGATTGGAATAATGAGGATGAACATCACATGAAAAATGAGAAACTAAAATGACTAGTGTTAATTGGATTATATAGTCCTCTGTAGATTTTAAAATTAATATTCAATGCCTCCAAAGGCATTTTCATAAGGCATATTTATAAGGATTTATTAATATTAAATTAGAGAGCTAGAGAACGCAGGGAACCTTTCCCACTCACCTCACGGGAAAGAGAGAGGCTAGGGCCGCAAGGACTGGTCACCACTCAATTCACGTGAAAAAGCCAAAGAGAGGCCTTTCCCTCAAAACCATATACAATCATGCCAAGGATGCACGTAAAAAGAAAGGAAAAGGAATTGTGAATAATACAGAAAGGAAGTTCGGGTAATGTAGTTTTTTGGGTTTTTTTAGGGATTCAAGAAAATTCTAACTACATATTCCCCCTGTGATCCTTTGGGAGACCAGTCTCCCCAATGTATCATTCAAACATAACTTAACTTAGAACTTTAACTAGAGGCATATATAAATATCATAGTTTTGTTTTGTTTTTTTTAAGTAAAATTACAATAATTTGGAGATAAGAGGGAAATGAAAGGGAGAAAGAACAAAACCAATGTTCGGTGCATTGACAAAAAGCCAATTAGGGGGCAGTCCCCTTTTTTTGGCATGAGAATGTCCATTCAAAATAAATGCATTCAACCCCCAAAGTTCAAATTCGCCATGTCTCAAAGTTCACTCTGGATCTTCTGGTACAGTGGGTATTCTCTGCAGGCATCTTCATGACACCTTCTGGATTCTGGGAGGTAGTCTTCTGTTCTAAATTAGGGTCAAATTCAAATCCAAATTCACAGCAATAACATAGTCCCCTCTGAGGAGAATAACACATTCCCTGCCTGAAGAGGATACAAGGATACATGGTCAAGTCATAAGGTATATGAATCAATTATCAAAAACATCAAAGAATCCAAAGAAATAAAAAATAAAATTCTAGGAAAAAGGAAAAAATTCACAAATCACAACAGGTTTTTGTAGCAATCCATGTCCCATAAGCATTGCAACAACAATCACTCACTAACCCAATTTAGCAGCCTAGACTACAGTAAGTTGTCACATCCTGAAATAAATAGAAAAAGAGACTAGATCTCGAAACAAATGGGAAATAGCATTTACCAGTTCGATCCTTTTCTTCACTTTCAGGGATAATGGAGCTAGAATAATCAATGTTGTGTACTTGATATAGAGTGTGATAAAAGGAAGTCCTATGTCTTAACATATGTTAAGCACTGCAACCTCAAGTCTCACACATGATCAAGTTTTTGCACTCTTTTGCGCAGAATGTCATAGGATTGGTTTGGTTTCTTTTTCCTTTTTGTGCTCATTTGGCACTTCACAGGTCAACTTCTGTGCTCCTTTGTGGTCCGTTTCTCCTTGGATTAGATATATTCATCAAGCAAAAGTCTCATAATATTTAAATAACTAGTGGCAGGTTTCCATCATCCAAAGCTTTTTGGGTATGCATTTATATGCGAGGCAAATGAACATCTTAGCTTATTCTATTGCAAAAATCAAAACAGTCAAAAACCTTTTTAATACTTGTGACATGTGCTTCAAATATAAAAAAATGAGAGAAAAAATCAAACACTGTATGGCATATGTAGAAAGAAAAAACAAAAATATTAAAAATGTGTAGTTTCACAATCACAGAGGTAAAGTATAGAGGCTAATTTCCAAAAATAAGATTCATTTCCTCTTTAACTTGCCATGAACCACAGTGTGAGTGCAAATGAGGTAGATAATGCAATAATATATTTAAGAAAATACAAAAGGAATGACAAAAGGCACATCAGGTCAATATAGGTCACTAATACAAATATTCTGTTGTGAGGTATTATATGTATCATTCAAGTACAAGGATCAACCAAATAAAGTGCAACAAAATAGTGCAAATCCAGCAATAGGGCATTCTTACCACAATCAATAGTCAAATACAATCAATAATCAAATATAATAAGTACAGGCAATTATAATTAGTACAGAGAATTATTCATTATCAATAGAGGGTACTCATTTTACATGACTACAATGAACCCATGAGTCTCTTTCCCCAATTTTAATGGCTGTTGGTGTAGTCAATAGGTCCTGGAATGGTCCATCATAAGCAAGTTCAGTCAACCCAGTACATTTGAAATTCTTTATGTACACACTATCACCTGGGTTCAGATCACGAAGTGAGAAGTCTATGGGGCCTGCTTGAACAGCAGCTCCAGAGTTATGGAGTTCTCACAATTTTGTTTGTAATTGTCTGATATAAGTGGCAATGGTTGTATCCCCTCCTAACAATGAGGTATAGGCAGGGGTAAATGGTTGTGCCTGAATAGGTGGATGTCCAAATAGCATCTCAAATGGTGAGATGTGTAAATCACCTCTGGGTCTGCTTCTAAGATAAAACAGGGCCAGAGGTAGAATTTTGGGCCATTTTAAATGAGTCTCCATGCACAATTTGCCAATCATAGTTTTAAGTTCTTTATTGATTCTTTCAACTTGGCTGGAGCTCTGGGGATGATATGGTGTATGAAATTTAGGAGTTATCCTCAAGCATGAATAAATTTGCAATAAGATCAAATCAGTAAAATGAGTTCCTTTATCAGAATCAATACATGCTAGCAGGCCAAAATGAGGAATAATCTCTTTCAAAAGGACTTTGGCAACAAAAGCCGCTGTGGCCTGAGCAATAGGGAATGCTTCAGGCCACCTGGACAGCTGATCGACTATGACCAGACAAAATTTATACTGTCCAGCTTTTGGCATAGAGATAAAATCAATTTGTAAATGCTTAAACAGTATGTAAGCTAGAAGATGTCCACCAAAGGCTTTTCCTTGAAAAGCATGCTGATTAAAGGCCTGGCAGGTAGGACAAGCTGTACATATTTTGGAGGCAATTGTAGTTATTCCAGGTGCTATCCATACTTTTTTAACAGAGTCTACAATACCTTGGGTGCCGAAATGACCATGTTTATGGATGGAGTGACAAATTTGGTTATAGAAAGCTCTAAGGAGCAGAAGTTTGCCTTCATATGACACCCATACTCCATTTATCTGTTTTGCTTTAAATTTCTGCTTCCTTTTTCCCGCTTCCTTGTCATTATAGGAAAGGGGTAGATCCAAATCATGAGTAATTGTTAGTGGCATAATTAATTCAGGTCCTTCTAAGGCTGCTAGTTTGGCTGCAGAGTCTGTTTAATTGTATCCCCTGAAGACAGGGTCAGTGCCATCTGTGTGTGCAGAGCAGTGAACAACAGCTATGGCTTCACAGAGCTGGATGGCAGAAAGAAGCTCAGTAATAAGGTTTGCATTAGCAATACATTTTCCAACTGATGTTAAGAATCCCCTCTGAAGCCATAACATGCCAACAGCATGACGACATATGTCAAATGCATAATGGGAGTCTGTGTAAATTGTGACCCTTTTATTCTTTGCAATGATACAGGCATGTTTCAAAGCTGTGAGTTCGGCACCTTGTGCGTTTACATGTGAGGGTAAGGAAGTTGACCATAGAGTATCCAATTCTATAACTACCACAGCTCCTGTATAGCTCACACCATCTCATAAAAGAACCATCTGTAAATAATATTAAATCCAAATTATCCAAAGGGGTGTCCAATAAATCATTATGAGGTTTATCAGCAGTGGACACTAAAGATGTACAATTGTATAAAGGTTCTCTGGAAGTTGGCAAATCAGGGAGCAAGGTTGCAGGATTAAGAACTCCACAGTGTTTTAATGTGATATGTTCATTATTCAATAGGGTTATCTCGTATCTCGTAATCCTTTGATCAGTAAAAGCCTGAGTCCTATGTCTTAATAACAATACCTCAACCTCATGCAAGCACATTATGATCAGAGGGCATCCTAATACCAGATCAGCAGATTTAGTTACTAATAAAGCTGTGGCAGCTACTCTTCTAAGGTATGGTGGTGCTCCTGAAGCTACTGGGTCCAGCTGGGCTGAATAATAGGCTACCAGGCATTGAGCAGGTCCCAAAAGTTGAGTTAGAACACCCAAAGCTACCCCTTTCCTTTCATGGACATATAAGGTAAATGGTTTGTCATAATTTGGGATGCATAGAGCAGGGGCAGACAGGATAGCCTGTCTTAAATTTGAAAGCGCTGTTAGGTGTTTCTTTTTCAATTTAAGTGGTTCAGGGACTGAGTTTTTTGTGAGTGATACAAAGGGCTTAGTGATTTCCCCATAGCAAAGGATCCACTGCCGACAAAATCCTGTTGCTCCAAGAATCACCCTCAATTGTTTTTTAGTGGTACAAGCACTTAATTTTTGGATACTTTCAATATGTTTAGGAGAAATTAAATGGGACCCAGCAGTTAAAATAAATCCTAAATATTGCAGTTTGGGGAGATACCACTGAGCTTTGTCTTTAGAGACTTGTGGCCTCTCTTATGTAGCTCCAAAAGAAGATACTTGCTATCCTCTTGGCATGCCTCAGCATTTGGTGAGGCCAAGAGCAAATCATCCATATATTGGATTAAACAGCTGTATTTAAATTTAATGGCATCCGTATCAGCAGTTAAGAATTGTGTGAACAATGTGGAGCTGTCCACAAAACCTTGAGGCAAATGAGCCCAGGTCCACTGTTAACCTTTCCAGGTGAAAGCAAAGATATGCCTGGAATCCTCATGTATATGTATGGAAAAGAAGGCTGAGCACAAGTCTACTACTATAAAGTAAGTAGCTGTGCTAGGAATAGAAGAAATAATAGTTTTTATGTTGGAAACTACAGGGTGTCTCTTTATAACATGATTGTTCATGGCCCTCAAATCCTGGACGAATTGACAGAGATGCTTGCCATCAGGCCCCAATTTTGGCTTTTTAACAGGCAGGATGGGTGTATTGTATTCAGATTTACAGGGAATTATGATGCCTTGGTCAATTAGTGAATTTTTCACTGGGGTAATGCCCTCTATTGCCTCCTTCAAGAGAGGGTACTGAGGAATGGAAGGAGGTGGGATAGATTCAGTTTTAATTTGGACAGGGACAACTGATTTAAGTAGGCCAACATCAGAAGATGATGTGGCCCAGAGAGACTCAGGTATATCAGCTGGGATTTTAAAAGTGGGAGACTCCTTTGTCTAATGACTATCTAAAAGAAGTACAGGGACCAAAGTTAAGGATTCCTCAGGCAATTCCAGTGACATAGAGCCATCTGATGAACAAGTTATTGTGGCTCTAAGCTTGCATAAAAGATCTCTCCCCAGCAAATTTATAGGGGAGCCAGGCATCAAGAGTAAAGAGTGCTCCACATTCAGGGGTCCTATGGACACCATCCTAGGGGAAAGTTTTTGAACCTTTTGGGGTGTCTGTCCCTGATACCCCCACTACATTTATTGATCCTATGGAATTGCAATCTGGGTCAGGTATACTCTTCAATATAGACCTGGAAGCTCCAGTGTCCAAAAGACAGTCATAATAGGTGTTACCCACCTTTAATGTTACATGGGGCTCAAGTGTATGGGGGGTAAGGGGGCAGTGGATGGGGACAATGGGTAGTAAGACATCAGGGTCTGGAAAATGAAAGGTTGTATCCTCTGATTCCTGTGCCCCAACTTCCCCCATACACCTTCATAATCTTTGGGTAGTTCCTTAGGCTCCCCCTTGACGGGCAATAAATAGCACCCTGGATGGTTCAGTGACAAGCTCCACTCAAGATATACTGCTGCAGTGTCATTTGGTATGAGTTATCAATTGCCTGATCCATATTCCTAGAATTGTATCAGTCCTAAAGTTGCAATTCCTGAAGTAATTATTATAATGATTATTCCTATAATTATTTCCATAGTTATTATTCAACTGGTTTCTGATTACTCTTAACAAATTCCTACAGTTTATCATTGTATGGCCCTTCTTCTTACAGAAGTGGCAGATAAGGGATCGATAGTTAGATTCTGGGAGAGGGGCAATTGCCATTGGTTGAGTATCATGCCCTTTTTGTTGTTATCAATTTTATCACTTAAAGAGTCTAGTTTCTTTTGAAACATTTCCATTAAATTATTAGTCTCTTCCTGTTTTTCTTTGTGGCCTTTAACATCAGTTCTCCTTAATTCATCAAGATCTCAGGCCACCTAGGGCAATGTGTTTTAAAGTAATCTTGGACCTCTTTACAAGAGTTATTGACAAATTGTTCCCTTATTTGTCTTGTATCCTTTTCAATAGAAATGTCAAGTTCCATATATCTACCTCCCAGCTCAACGAGCCTATCCATGAATTGGGAGGGTGTCTCATCATTGGATTGTGTAATTTTGGTCCAGGATTGTGGCTTGGCGCATTCTTGCATTGCTTTGAGAATGGCATCCCTACCAAGACATAATTGTGCATATTCTCTGGAGTTGTTATACTGCTATTTAGGATCTTCAGATGGCAAGTGTGCTGCATTGTGTCCTTGGGCTTTGTTAACATGAGAGATAATTTTATTCCTTTCATGTTCCGTAAGGAAAGCCTGGAGCAATTTTTCTACATCTTTATATGGGTCATAGTGAAAAAAATATCATCCACCTTTTTTATTACTATTATTGGTTTTTCCTCATAAGTAGGAGTATCTTGTTTTAATTCCTTTATATTTTGTGGTGTGAAAGGTGTACATTGTTTTAATGTAACCACATCCCCAGCATGTCCTATTATGGACACTTCCCTTAAGGGCAAAAGGCCTTCATAGGAATCATTCAATAGGTGTGGTTTCTGAGAAGCTGACTGTGGGGATACCAAGGCAGCATGGGAAAGAACAGGTATGGTAGGAGGACAAGATTTCCTCAGGGCTGTGATTTGTTGTGAGGTAGGAGAAACAGGTGAGGTAAGGTTAGCCAGGAGTTGCAGAGCATGAGCGAGGTGGTTCAGAGTATAAGAAAGTTCTGCACCAGAGATTTAGTAGAGGGTCCTGTCATCTCTATTTCAGGAGAAATGGGATTTTCCTCTCTTAGTGGTTCAGAAACAGGATTGCAAAAATCAGGCATGTGCTGGGGGAATCTCCCTTTGCCATTTAACCATGGAAGTAATGCACGAAGCAGTTCAATTGAATTTGTATGTTGGTCTGCATTCTCCATTGGGAAGCTTGTTGTGACTTAATAGTCCAGAGGGAAAAAAGAAAATTCTAAGCCATATAAGAAGGAGGAAGCAATCTGGAACCTTATAAGTTCCTAATTGGGCAAAAAGCACAAGAGTTTCTTGTAGAGTAGCATTTATACTGCTAAGCATTGTAATCAAAAGGGTAGATTGAAGGAAAGTGAAAAAGAGAATAATTGTCAATACATATATTTATGTATTTTATTTTAAAAAGTTTTTTATTATATTTCTTATTTGGGGTAGGGGCAGTGTAAGGGGTATTTTGTCTTGTTTTATTTTATTTTATATGATGTCATATGATTTTGTTGGGTTTTATTTGGAAAAAAAATTTTTTTCACTTTATTTGTAATGCTTTTATTTATTTGTTTGTTTGGGTGTTGCTGCCCTCTGACGGCAGAAAACAGCCACTATGGCTCAGCAGGAAAAAGAGGGAAGAAAAAGAAAACAATTTTTTGAGTGTTCAATGCCTCTGGTGGCTAAGTGGCAGCACTACAACAGGAAGGGATAAGAGGCATGGTTAGGGTAGGAGGTGGGAGTAAGGGGCATGATTGTATCTGCCAGAAACCAAAATGGAGGATATGACTACAAAACAGGGCGAGTTTGCTGCTCAGGGAGTCTCAAAGCTGCCGCAGCTGTAAACCGAAAATTGAAGTGGTTATCTTGCTTTTTGAAACCCAAGTTGGGGCAGGGAGGGGTATGGGGATCTTATCTTTTTGCAGGACCAAAGAAAGAGCTTCCAAACAGCTCTCAGATCTTCCAGGCAGTGGTGGGGCAGAAGCAGGGAGAAAGCAGGAAGCCCAGAAATTTCCAGGGCAGGAGGGATTAAGTTGGGGTATGGGGGAGCCTCGGAGTGGAGAGTCTCGGGGTGGGGGTGGGGGCCAGGCAAGGAAGGGAGAAAGGAGAAATAGGAAAAGAGCAACAGTAGCAAGAAGCAGGAGGTCTAGATCTGGCGAATCTAGGAGTAGGAGGGGAAGGAGGATAGCAGTTGAGCAAGGAGAGAGGGGAGTCTTTTAAAGCTTACCAGTCATGGAAGATGAGGCAGCAACAGTTGGTGCAGCGGAAGATGGTTTGGCTGTAGGGGCTAGGAGCAGCTGAAGTCAGTACCTCAAGAAGACAGTGGATTGAGAGCCAGGCCTAGAGACAGGAGGTCCTAGGTTCAAATCTGACCTCAGACACTTCCCAGCTGTGTGACCCTGGGCAAGTCACTTGACTCCCATTGCCTACCCTTACCACTCTTCTGCTTTGGAGCCAATACACAGTATTAACTCCAAGATGGAAGGTATGGGTTTAAAAAAAAAAAAAGAAAAAAAGGCAGTGGGAGGCCCCCAACCAAGTGCTGCTGCTGGGTGGACACTCTCGAAAAAGCTTGAGGCAATGGGGGAGGGGGGAAATCAGCAGAAAAGTGGCAGAAGCAGGGAGTTCTGGGAGAGCCCCGCTGGAGGGCTCTGTGGGAGAGCTGGGAAACTTAGTTCTGCAGGGGATCCCTTCATAAAGTTGCCAAATGTAGATTTTTTTTTTTATTTTAAACCCTTAACTTCTGTGTATTGACTTATAGGTGGAAGAGTGGTAAGGGTAGGCAATGGGGGTCAAGTGACTTGCCCAGGGTCACACAGCTGGGAAGTGTCTGAGGCCAGATTTGAACCTAGGACCTCCCGTCTCCAGGCCTGGCTCTCAATCCACTGAGCTACCCAGCTTCCCCCCCAAATGTAGATTTTAAAATTAATATTCAATGCCTCCAAAGTTTTATATTTCTAAGTTCTTATTAATATTAAATTAGAGAGCTAGAGAACGCAAAGAACCTTTCCCACTCACCTCACGTGGAAGAGAGAGAGGCTAGGGCCACAAGGACTGGTCACCACTCAATTCATGTGGAAGAGCCAAAACCATATATGATCATGCCAAGGATGCAGGTAAAAAGAAAGGAAAAGGAATTGTGGGTAATATAGAAAGGAAGTTTGGGTAATGTAGTTTTTTGTGTATGTGTTGTTTTTGGTTTTTTTTTAGGGATTCAAGATAATTCTAACTACACACCTCCAAGATTGTCTTTTCTGATCTCTGCCTCCCCTCTCTATGTCCCATCTTATCTGGTGGCCTTAGGCCTCAAAGCTCCAAAATCAGTGGATAAAGAAAGCTATTTTAAGGGTAGGATAGCTTTCCCAGTGACCCCTAATTCACACATACTTTCCATATGCCAAGGACAGACTAGGAAGGAGTCCTGGGTAATTGTTATGCAGAGACAGATATTGCCAATTTACAGAGAACCTCCTTCTGAAAGGTGCTGATTCATGGAGGCTTGAGGGGTTGGCTTCCCTATTGGTTGGGCCTTAAATGGAGGAAGAGAGCTGGACTCTGGTCATGCTAGTTCTTTCTAGCATTTTTAGTTAGGATAAGGACCATCTCTAACCTGTACCCCTCATCAGACTAAAAGCTCCACAAGAGCAGAGGCCATGTCTCCTCTCCTAGAAAAGACTATTTTGGCAACATTCAACTAATGGTTTTTCTTGGCTATTGTCCCTTTCAGATCATATTTGAAATCTCTAAGCCAGAGAATTCCCAGATCCCGATTTGGATCATCATTGGAAGCACATTGGGAGGCCTCTTGCTCCTTGCTCTGCTGGTCCTGGCACTCTGGAAGGTGAGGGCCGTGGCTTCAGGCAGCTACTGAGGTGGCACAGCCTAATAATGAGGATGGGAAGCTGGGAAGCCTGGGCATTTCACCCTCATCAGCTCTCCAGGATCTAAACAAATTGCTGACCTCTTGAATACTTCTTCCCCAGGGACCTGAGGTCAGACTCTCCATCTTTCCTCCATGAAACTCCCACTTGCTGCTTCTAGCCTATTATCTAGGCTCTTGCATTGAAGACCATATGTGCTTTTAAGTATGATAGAATTGCAGAGCATCAAAACTATATAAGAAACCTTAAGGAAATCATCTGGTTCAGCCCCTCGTTCTTCAGAGAAGTAAATGAGTCTAGCCTAAATCACACCGTTAAAGCAAGAACAGGGGCCATAACCCAGGTTTCTTATGTCTTAACTGCACATGAATCTTTTAAATTCAATTAAGTAAACATTTACTAAGGACATACTAGTACCTTAAAGTCAACCTGAAGAGATCTTACCTCCTTAATGAAATCTTCCTTTAATGAAAATTTTAGTAGACCAAGTTTTCTTTTAGTCTACTTTCACTTTCTATTATACACACATATACACATACATGCAACACATATACACACACAAACTCTAAATGTTCTTAAATTGTTCTCCAACTGCCCAGGGTATCCCCTGTGAAATCCCACTCAAACCCACCTTTCTATCCCTCCCCACATTAAAACTTAGCAGACTTGAGTCCCAGTACCTGGGAGTTGGGAGAAAAGTCATCTGATAAACTAATTTATAGCAAATTGTTAGACAATGTGTTCCTCCTTCCCAAGAAAGAGCTGCATTTTAACTGTGCTTTCAATGCTTTACCCCTGAGTAGTAAGAGAGGAACGAAATGGAGAACATTTTAGACATTGTGTATTGTGACAAGTCTATTGGCAAAGAGCAGGCCTTTTTTTAGGCCCCTGATATCAAACTACATAGACAGTTGCTTAATTCTACTCATGGTTAGGCTGGCCCTGCCTCTAACCACTGATCCTTTCCATTCATCACCAACATTGCCCCACTGCCATCCCAAGGTATTCCTATTTTCCAAAATTAACTTGCTTGCCTAAAAGAAGCATCCTCATCAGTAATAATCTCTTATAAGTGTATTGTTCCACTTTCACATACATTGTCACATTAGAGCCTCACAGTACAATTGTCAGACTAAACAAGACATAATTATCCTCATTTTACAGACGAGGAGACTGTCTTAAAGAGATAAGTAACAATCAAAGTCAGAAATATAGCAAGTTAGAGGCCAATGACAACCCTAGTCTTCCAATGTTAAGCCCAGTGTTTTTTACTATATTAACAAGTATTTATTCAGAGTTTCTGGAGGCTCCAGACTTGTGACAGGGAGGTAGGAAGAGAGGAGGAAGAAAAGAGTGGTAGTGATGCATGGATAAGATAAGATATTAATTCCTCTCAAGCAGCTTATGAGATCATTTTGAGAAACAGCAAATGCAAACCAAAATGTAATTAAGTATCAACTTGTGCATTCAACTCAAGGAGAATCTGAAAGGGACTATTCTTGTGAGCAGGAGGCTTCATGAACGATGTGAGAGTTAAATGAGGCTTTGAAGGATGGATATAAAGTGGAGGGTTTTAGAGTGATGGGAATCTGGGCCAGTATATAGATAGAAATTATACCATGCCTTGCTTATGGTTAATGAAGAGGGGGTGGTTGTTCCCTTTCAATACCCACAGCTCGGATTCTTTAAAAGTTCCAGTCGAGAGAGGAAAACAGAACAGGAACCCAATGCCAAAGTGCTGGAATGAGGCTCCAAGAGGGTGTGATTCAATGGGGATGGGAGTGCACTTTGTGTCTGGCCCGCATCAGTCTGCTGCCCGTGGAGTGCCTGTCTGACCATCTCTGGACCAACGGGAGAGAAGAAAAGGCATCCCTTTTCAAATGATGTCATCCCAAAGCATAAATTCCCCGGGTGGCTACAGTCCCACTTTCCCCAGAAAGGTACTTCAAACTGGTTTAAAACAGCATTGCTCTACCTAAGCCCTGGTAGCTGAGCACACACATACTCTGCTCCTGCCTGGCTTATCCAGAGATCCAGCTCTGTCTTCTCAGTGTCTCTGTTTAGAGATGCTTTGGGGGAGCATACCTTTCTCGAGGTTCCAGGATGCAAGCAATTCTTCATCATCACCATTATCGGATGAAACCTGGGGAAGAAGATTCTAGTGACCACTGCTCATGCTCAGTCCCCAGTCTAGACTGCAGAAAATCTGAGCAGTGTTATAGGAAGCATTAAGATCTGGTGCGTTCATCTCCCACCTACCTGAAATTCTGCTGATGGCTCATTAATTGTCTCACCTATACTGTCAGCTCCTGAAATTTTTCCAAACTTTCTCCAAGTTGGATGGGACAGAAGCAGGTGGAAAACCTCATGAGGCTCCTCCCCACCTCTGCCAGATTAATCTAGAGCTAAGGAAAGTCCTACACCCCAGGAAGCAATTTATCCCAGGAAATAAGATATTGCTTCCTACCCCTAGCATTTGTGGGATGTAGAGACTGACAGGCATTTGTGTCACTAGCCTCAGCAATCAGGGAGGCAGGCTGAATACACACACACACACACACACACACACACACACACACACACACACACACACACACACACACACACACACACTTCCCTCCTTATTCCCAGCTACTGTTAAAGTTGCTTTAGTTTCTCAGTACCTCAGAGGGAAGAGTTTGGATGATGCAAAACATGGTGCTATGAAATCCACATTTCTGGTTTTCCTACTGATAACCTACAGGAACAAAGTATTGGAGTTGGATGCTGGGGAGGAGTTGAATCCCAAACTTTGCTCTATACACCTGACAGTATTCATTCATGGGCAACACATGTGTTCACTACAGCTATGCTGTGCCCTCTGCCAACCCCTTCTCTACGAAGCCCCTATAAGGATTCCTCTCATGGTCCTGTCAATCTCAAAGATAAACCCAGTGGCCCAAGTGAGAAAAGTTTTAGCAGAGATATTTTGATTCATCCTTTTCTGAATGCACTGAATAAAATTCTTATCAAATTAAGCACCTTAATGTAGAGAGTTCAGAAACCAGCTATATATTCAGGAAACATCTACATTTGAGACATTATGGGGAAAAAACAGTTTGAAATATCTTCTACAAACTGTGTGGCTTCATAAGTGTGTGTGCAAGGGAAACTGATAGGGGTGTACTGGCTGAATCCACCATGAGGCCACTGAGCCAGAAGCCACCAAGGCCAACAGGTCTAGGCCTTCTTTGTGCAAAATGAAATTATTTATGCCTTTTGAACTTATTTTTTGATGGGAACAGGGCAATATGGGGGAAGCAAGAGCATCTGTTCATCTGTTGCATAGTACAATCTTTACTGTCTTAAATATTTTTAAGAATTAAAAATACGTTTAAGATACCAATAGTTTTGATCTAATATCCTGTGATCAGGGTCCTTTCCATCAGGATGTCACTGACTCCATTTGTCATTTTTTCTTGATAGGGAAGATATAAAAGGGACTGTTCATTTTCTTACTTTTAAAAAAGCTGCAAAATCTCAGAACTGGTCAGCTGCTCAAAGGTTATCAGTCTGGTCTAGAACCTCATTTTATAGGTTGTGTCACAAAATTCAGAGCTGCCTTGCCCACTGTCAGCTCTAATTTCCAGTAAAGATCAGGACGGTGAGGGGACTTTAAAACCAAGCCACATAAGAATCAACTCAGAAAACAGGAGAGACTTGGCATGGAGAAAGATTTAAGCAGTTTGAATGCAATGGTTTCTAAGATCCCTTCCAACTTTCAGTCTCTGTGAAAGGAAATATTTTAATATACCCTAATGTTGAAAGGATTGTTATATAAAATAGTGACTGAACAGACTTTGCTTGGTCTCAAAAGGCAGCACCTATCTATGAAAAAAAAGTATTTATTTTACACCTACTTGCATAATTTTTTGAACCCTTACCTTCCATCTTAAAATCAATACTATGAACTGGTTCCAAGGCAAAAGGGTGATAAGGGCTAGGCAATGGGGGGTTAGATGACTTGCCCAGGGTCACACAGATAGTATCTGAGGCCAGATTTCAATCCATGTCCTCCTATCTCTAGACTCAATCCACTGAGCCACCTAGCTACCCCCACCTACTTGCCTTATAAGAGGTAATCAAATCAAAGGACTATAAAGAACCATAAGGGATCATATGATCCAATCCTGACATTCAAGGAACTTCAAGGAACACTATCCAGTATGGAGACCTATCAAAGGGGTACAACTATTTCATTAATAGCTAGTTGACATTTCAACACAATTTCATACCATTATATTCCAGTACTTTGAGGAAGAACATGAAAATGTTTAGCTTTACTTTTCCCTACCCTCCTTACCCCAGCCACCCTCCTTTTCCTATTCAAGAACCCCAAAAGTGCCATTGCACAACATACATGAGAGACAGAAATGGCTCCTGTAACTGTACAAATATGTACCTGTAGCCCAAAAAGCTTTTTTAGTAACCAACATGAATAGCCAGGATGCAGGGAGGCCACTTCTGAAAACCAAAGAAGATTCCCTTCAAGTCAGTACACGGTATCAAAAGAACTTCTGACTTAGACAAATAATATGGTTGTTCCTTTGGGAGAAAAGTTATCTGACCAAATTTAGTAGTTAATTTAAACTAGTTGTTCTGGGAGGTCTATTCAGACATAATCTATGAAAAGAAAAGTTCAGACATTTCAAATACATAAGTCAATTCCCATGATGACTCCAAGGGCCAGTTTGGATTTATTTTGTTGGACAAGAATCCTATGAGCATAGATGTTTCTCAGAACAAACTGAGGGCTCAAGCTGGGAAGAACATTTTGTTACATAGGGTTTTTGTCTGGAATGATATTTATCATGAAGGATCTGACCTGGAGTTCTAATTTACCTTTAGGACATGAAAACTGTTCCCCTAAATAACAAGCCAGTACTCCCAGTTTTGCATGATCTCTGTCTGGTGCAGAACTCTGGGGCTAAGTGGACTATTTTGATTTCCACTAGACTCAATATTAATTCATTTTGCAGCTGTGTAAAATAGGTTTGGTATATACAGTAAAGATATGCTTGGGATTAACTTTCTTATGAAAGTCAAAATATAATCAAACATCCTTTTTAGATTTAAACAATTACAGTCATGGCATCTAAGCTCTATTACTATTATTGAATTCATTCACTGCTGGAGTTTAGTTCTTATTCTCCCCCACCAACACAGGGCTACCACAATGATTCAATTCTTCATTTGGTTTTCTTCCAACTTTAATTTCAACAATTTTGTTTTTGCATTGCTATTTGTTCTATGAGTGCCTTCCTGAAAAGTTGCATATAAATTTAATTCTACTTTACACACAGAAACAGCTATTTAATGAATTCCCTGTGATAAATTATTTTTGAAAAGTGAATAATCTGCACACACATTCCCCCAATTTCTACACAATATGGTTACTTTAAGTTCAGTTCTGTGACACAGAGAAGGTTGTTTGTGATACCTGCTTCAGATGTTTTCTAAGAACTCCCATGGGCAACTAGAGTTCACCCCCACATACAAGAATGCTTGATTTGTTTCATTATGCCATCTTATCTACTGTGTTCTTCATTAAAACAGGGAGGGGAGTGAATTATGAGATTACTCTGACTTTCTTCAACATCTTGAGACAGGAAAAATCCACACAAAGGGCAATAGAGAATAAAGAAAATAAGATTCATAATCATATACATGATACATTTACTTGTCACTATTATGGTATTAATCAGAACGCCATTCTTCCATTCTTAAATGGTAACCATATTGTAAAGTTAGAGGAGAAACCAGGAGCCAAATCAAAGATTAAACAACTGGTAATAGGGCTAATTGGGATGGCTGAGCATGATAGTATATTATAGGTTGCCTTATCTTCTCATAACATATTCAGAATAGTTTGGACTCATTTTTACAACATCTTTGTCTAATTCCCAGAATATTTTTCAGGGGAGAAAAGAAACAGTGCTGCATATTTTACTTATATGACATTAACTTCTAATGGATAGCAAGTTGTTCCCTAAATATGATCCTTATTTGATTAGTGTCCCCCATGGAAATAAATGGTGACCAATCTATGACTTGAAAAATGCCTTTTCACCATCTCTACCTTAAGCTAAAACAACGTGTATATGTCTTATCTAGTTTAGATTGTTGAGAGGTTTTTGCATGAAGGGAAAATGAGGAGGGAACACAGAGGCTGTGAACATAGATAAGTTTTCTAAGTCATTAATTTAATATGCTATACAAATGTAAAGTACTACTGGTTTTATTTATAACCCTACCATTAGATTCAATATGATGCCTTACAATGGTATGGTACCCTATAGAGTAGGGAAGTCATAGGGCCTATGTTCAGTTCCTGACTCTTACTTGCTATTTGGCTTTAAACATGTCATTTCATCTCTCTCTCTGAAGAGAATGATCTAGATGGTCTCTGATGGCCTTCTGGAGCTAAATCTCTGATACTACTCAGAACACAAACTTCGGCAAGTCTTTGTTGTTGCTGTTGTTTAGCCATTTCAGTAGTGTTTGGCTCAGTCTTAAAAAATTATAAAAGCTTGAAGTCTGGACCCAGGTATGTAGTATGTAAATGTCTGAGCAACAATGCAGTTCATTTCAGAAGCTCATCACCAAAAGGATGGCCACTAGGTGATAATTTTTTTGAAGGAGGAAAAAAATTACATTCTTTTTAAAAAGACTAAATTTAGGGAACAACATATCCATTGGGGAAAGTTAACTCTTATTATCTCCTTATCCTGAACTCGCACATCAACTCATAAAGATTAAGGCATTGTGATCGACATTGGTGGAGTACCCAAACTGATGAAATCATAAGATATTTTGAAGTATGTAAACATACTATATCTAGGAAACAAAATATCTTTTAAGAATATATAGATAATAGATGATGCTATTATAGGTGAGATAACTTTAAGGAATTAGGAATGTTTAGTTTGAAGAAAAACTGACTAGCAAGGTGAGGAACATGACTGCTGTCTTCAGGTATCTGAAGGGGTATCATGTAGAAGAGAAATTAAACTACTTCTATTTGGCCCCAAAGGGCAAAACTGAGACCAATGAGT
Source organism: Gracilinanus agilis (assembly GCF_016433145.1). Lineage (NCBI taxonomy): Eukaryota > Metazoa > Chordata > Mammalia > Didelphimorphia > Didelphidae > Gracilinanus > Gracilinanus agilis. The sequence goes on from NC_058131.1 coordinate 569,126,042, forward strand.
AGATAAACTGAGGCACAGAAAACTTACCCACCAGGATGCATTTAGCATGCAATCTTTTCTTTTCAAACATTTCTAACTAATATAAGCTAGATTTTCCCTAGCCAAGTCACCATATTCAATAAAAAGCAGGGCTAATACATTAAGATTACCATTTCCCACTACTGAGAAATTGATGTTAGAAAACTAATATACGATAATTTAAAAACTACTCAGAAATGCAAACCACCTTGTCTCATCAGGTTTGTATTTTCAGAATCATTCAAAAACTCCTAAATACTAAATAGACCAATACAGTGATTTGAGGGCTAGAGTGTTATTTGAATGTTTTCTTAGTCAGCCTAAGAGCAATTTTCATTTTTTCACTTCTGAAGTTTCATTTAAGAAAAGGCTATATTAGGTGGAAATTGTTTTCTTATTCCTAACTTGGCTTTGAAAAAGCAATGAGAAAAAAGCTTTGAAAAAGCAATGTTGGAAAAGACTTTAAAAATCAAACTACAGGGGCAGCTGGGTAGCTCAGTGGAGTGAGAGTCAGGCCTAGAGACAGGAGGTCCTAGGTTCAAACCCGGCTTCAGCCACTTCCCAGCTGTGTGACCCTGGGCAAGTCACTTGACCCCCATTGCCCACCCTTACCAATCTTCCACCTATGAGACAATACACCTAAGTACAAGGGTTTAAAAAAAATCAAGCTACAGATAACTTGCTAGTGATATCTTCCCACTAATTCAAATATGACAGTAAAGCCCCAGTTTCTTTCTCTAATGTGACTAAAATTAATTGAAAAGATGGCAAATGTGCAGGCGATATTTTTAAAACTACTTCCCCCCACCCCAAGTCTGACCACAGGCTCAAATTATATAAATTATCTCACTCATACTCCAACTCACATAAAAAAAACAGCACTAGAGTTAAGAATATGAAGAGAACTTTACCCAAAATATTTTCTATTACTCTAGTAATATGCTATATTAACACAACAGCCATCACTTTATAAATCAGATAATAATGCCTTGAAAGATTCATCAAGATGTATCCTGTGGTGATTGCAACCAGAAACATATTGCCTAACTAGAAGATGAACTGTGTTTGAATCCTAGATATGAGATGTCCTTCACTGTTATAGGATTAAGAAAAAGGCAATAAAGGCCCTTTTATTTGAAATATACAAGTTTTTATATCATGTTGTTATGTATAATTCCAATTACACCATTCTAAACAAAGATGACCAACTTCAAGAAGGTTGGGGTTTGTTTTTACCTTTACTGAATAGATACATTTTTTTCTTTATTGAACACTTATCTTTCAAATTAGTGTTCTTCAAGCCATCTATTGCCATGAAAATGATAAAAATGGAAGAGTTCCTTGGGGCCATAAAATTCAAAAATAAAATACTGCTCAATATGTAAATTATCAACAGGGCTCTAATGCAATTGACATGTTTACTCTCTTTATTAAAATCGGGTAAACAATTTGACAAAAGTGCACAACAGAATGACATCATTGGTAAGTTATAAATCACAGTGAAATTACTGGAGTACAGCAATGCAGATCTGATTAACAGGGTACGGAGGGTGAGGTGATTTTGAAGCCAGAGGACAAAAGACTCTTTCCAAAAGAAATCAGATTCAGCCTGTAAGGTTTCCCTGTTTCTCCCACTCCTGGGTTTTGCAGCAAATAAAAGGTACACAACACAGGAAAGGAATTTTTCATTTCCCCTTCTTTCCTGACATTCCAACTCTTAAGAGGCCTCTAAGAGCCATAAGCAATGCTATGTAAAGACAAACTTTAAATAATAAGTTTTTTTCACTTTGTAATTTGCGAGCTTAATTTTGTCTCCACTATGATGCCTTCTTAGCATTTAACCAATTTCAATCCCTACCCCTACAACATATTGGACCCTGTATTCCCAGCATGAGACCTAAGTTGAAAAGGTGCTAATCATTTAGCATTATCAAAACCTGGCACAAAGATGTCAGGATACACTCTACCATTTATAAATTTCATTGCACCTTCCTTAAACAGTAACACAAAACTGTAATACAACTACCCTAACATGAATACAGTACAATACATATTTTACAATTTACAAACAAACATATCTTCCTCCCACCAGTCCTCAGTGTAATACCTACTGTAAATCCCACAACAGGCTGAAGAGTAGCTCTATCTTTACATTAAAAAGGTAGCAAACTAGTATTCTACCCAAATGTGAGCAATTCTGCTAAGAAGCCTTATAGAAATAGCCCTGAAACCTGGCATACTTTCTTAGGCATCATTAAACTATTAGCAGTTCTCTGCTTTTAGAAAATCTTTCTTTGAGCTCCATAGCTTTTGGGTTGAAGACAAAGCTTAAGATCCTGCAGGATAGCTTTACAGAACAAATGGCAAAACGATCTGTTTAGTGTTACACTATTTTGAAAAGGAAGAATTGTATGTTATTCACTGATATGCTAACTGTATTCAACAGTAATTTTATGAAGCATAGAAACAAGCTGTCAAAAAATAAGCCCTTTATATTTGTTTTACCTTTGTTCATTTACTTGCTAATTCTTCTATAAGCTACTTTCCTGCCAGTAAATGGAGGTTCAAAGCAATTATATGGATAATTTAGGCCTTTTCCCAAAAAACTGCTTGTGCTTGAAAAGTACAGATAAAAAGAAGTGGCTGGAACTATCCAAATAACTGTCTCAATTCTAGTGGAGAATTGGCCACTGGGTGCTCTGTTTGCTTTAGGCTTGTCTCTGAAAGATATCTATCAAGTTATCAGGTACTGTCCCCAAAACACCTCTCTTCCAAAACCTACAACACGTAATATGTAATCCAACTACTCAAAGTTAATGTGTAATGAGAAATTCCTTAAAATCTGTCAGTTGTTATTAAATTTCCAGCATAAGGAAATAAACCTTACTACATACAGAGGGAGAAAAATAAAATCAGAGCTTAATGATAGTAATTTTTAAAAGCTCCCATTCAACATAACAGCTGGGATCAGGTGGCATGCTTAAGGCTATTCCTTGGGAAAACAATACCGATTCTTGTGGTGAAATGCAAATTGTGCACTGGAGAACTCAGGTTTTCAGCTTTAAGGTTAGATCTTTTCTTCACCCTCCCTTACTCCTTGCCAGTTGGCATTGATTTGCTGTCCATTCCTCAGGTTAAATGGCCATTTGAATACAAAATTCGTTATCAGATGTGTTAAAATAAGGCAAAAATCCCAACAAGTTTCTTGTGGTTTCTGAAAGTACTTCTAGGCCTTTAGTATGTGCAAATGTATATGGCAATTGCTGAGCAGCACAAAGCAACTCTGAGATTGGTAATAGTATTAAAAATTGACAAACCAAGACATCCCTACACCAAAGGATAAACACAAACCAGTGCAAGTGACTGAAAAATGGACAACATACAGTTTGAGGAAAGCTAAGGTACCAATGAATACCAGCTTTATTTTCTGTTTGATAGGGGTTTTTTTTAGGTTTTGTTTGTTTTCTGTTGAGGTGAAAGAGTTTGGGAAGAGTTAAGCCAAACATACTTTATATCAGCTGTACAAAAAAACAAAACAAGAAGAGCAAAACAGGCTTATAGTTCCAAGAATGGTTTTATACAGATATTTTACAATACATATCTTAATTTATTTTACAAGTTGGAATTACATCCTGAGCAATATAGTGCAATGAAGTTTTACTGTAAATAACAGTACAGAAGTTACCAATGAACATTGGAGCAATTCATATTTTATTCAAATGTTATCAAATACCTTTGTATTTTTGCCAGCATTGTAATCATACAACCTTACTTGTTATCAACATTCAGTACTCTCTTTTTTAAAATAACTGGGGGTTATTAAAAGTTATAGAAGCCTGTGTATTCATAACCAATCACTTGTCATCTTATAGGGACATCATAAATTAGCAAAGTATAAAACAGTTTGGTCAAGGGCAAGAGAAGGAGCAGAGTAAGTTCCTAAAACATCTATAGTGAAAGAAGTGCAATATATTTGCTATTTTTAATTTTGGTGTCTTAAGAACACATTAACATTAATAATATCACCCCAAAAAATGCCAAGAAGATCACATTTGCTCCTTGGAACAGTCAAAGAAGACCCTCAAATCTGTAACATAAAGAGCTTGATCCTAACAATGAGGAAGGCGTGGACTCTTTAGGAACTGTAACCTCTTTCAGAGCACCAAAGAACAAAGGACTGTGCTACCTACTCACTGGAAGGATCAGGGCCAGTAATTTTTAAATTAGGATTCATTAAAATTCCTACTTTAAACCATATCAGACTAAAAACTTTTTTCTCATAAAACCTTAGTTTAGCAAAATAGAAATCAAGTACTATTGCCAAATTCATAATCCATATAATCCTAACTGAAGCAGAAAGACACACAAAATATAAAATTGCCAGAACTGTAAAATTACCTTGCATTTTCCCCCAAACATCCTTGAAAGGAAAAAAAATAATATTATCCCTTCCCTGCCTCCCCCCACCAAAAAAACCAGCATTTCATTTTGTGGTGTTGCACTATTTAAGGCCCCAGGTGGTAGAATTTGGCTTGGTCATTTCTGTTCTACACTGCTTAAATTGGAACCTTTATTCTTACCCCACACAAAGCAACGGACATATATAAAACACAAATTAAACACTAGGTTTGGTTGGGGTTTTTTCCATTTGCGGGCTTGGAATTGTGACAAACCAAAAAATTTTTCATTAAAACAAAAGTTACACGTCCACACATATAGTAGCTGAGTAGTTCATTTGGCACCAGACAGGAAATGGAGTTATTACAAGCTAAATTCACATTTCAGGTGTGTACCCTCCCTCTGAATTTTAGGTCTACTTTTTTTTAATCATAAAATATTCTTTTAATCAGTTTTAAAAATTGCAGTTAAAAACAATCAACAAAATATTCCAAATAGCCTGTCAGAACAAATAACATTCTGTTGTTGAAAAATCTGTAGCTCTCAGACAGAAGTACCTTTTCAAAGTAGCATTATACAAATTACTTTTCATCATAAAAAAATTTCATTTCACACCACATTTGTGATTTTTCTACCTTTGTCACAGACTAATAAAAGAAACATTTTTTTTAAAAAAGTATCCAGGTTCCCTTTCACCTGTCATAAGCATCTTCTTAGGGAGGCACTAGCTATTCCTCCTGGAAAAGTGGTTTTCATATTCAAAAGGAAGACACCACAGGAGGGTAAAGTGAGTAATGAAGGTAGGTGGCATGAAACAAGACTTATAATCATGTTGTGACAAGCTGTTTCATTTTAAAGGCTAACATTCATAATTCACACATTACTGAAAACTCTAGGTCAAATGCTGCCTGTTCCAAATTGCACAAATTATATGAAAATAACAGCAAAGAATTTTAGAACTCAAGTCTATTGGGAAAGGAGTTCAAAAACAAAAGTCTGCTTATTTTCTAGAAAGCCTTCTTCAACTTTCTTCAAAAAGAATTGGTTTGATGCAAATTAGTTTTTGTTACCATTCCTTCTCACATTCAACATAGCAAACTGCAACAATCTCAATGGATTAAATTATAATAATTTGCAACCATTATTAGATTTATCACAATAATTTAATCTTGTTTTTTCAAATCCTCCTTAAGTTTTAATGTGTTGTTTATATTTCATTCAAAAAAGAAAAGCTCACTGAAGAGTGAAAACAAAACTGTCAATTGTTTTAGTGTGAACTGGCAACCATAATGGGCAAAATGCACTGAATCACTGGGTTACTTTTATCATGTTATTTTCTATTTCTTCTTTTTTTCCCAAAATAAAACTTTAAATCCTCAAAACTGCTGCATAGATCACATGTTGAGATAGGCTTTTAAACAGAAATACCTTTGTACATAGCTATTTAAAACATTATCAACTGCAAATCATAAGTGTACCTTAGTACGATTAAACAAAATATTTTATATTTGTTCCTTTAAAAAAAAAAAAGAGGCAGGGAGAGGTAACCTGACCAATATCCAAAGATACTACATTATGGTTATATCAAGGTTTTCCTTGGGATGTTATTTGTAATTGGCTCCTGTCTGAGCAAGAGAGACCAAATATAGAACTGAGGATAGGACCAAGGGAAAGGAAGGGTAGTGAATAGAGAAGTAGAATTTATAAACACGTAATTCTATTGTCTGTGATTAAAGTCCTTTACTTTTTAGCACCACATTTAAAGATTTTACATATCCAGTCACCTAATGAAATTCAACAAACTCTTCAAGAGTTCTGGGGATCTGGTTTTGGTAGTTAATGTTATAAATCCGAACTGCTCGGGCAGCCAGGCACTTAAGGCTCAGCTTCATTTGAGTTTTAAGTAATATTTCAGACACCCCCGTTGTACTTTTGTCTAGCGGAGTCTTCTTCTGTTTGTTTGTCATGTCAGTATGAGCGCCAGCTTCCACTAGGCTAATGATGATAGAATGCAAGGTCAAAAAATCACTAATGGGCCTGTTGTACTGAACGATAATATGAAGAGGACTATTTCCCTCACTGTCAACAGCATTCACCTCAGCACCACAGTCCAATAGGAGTTTAGTGACAAGGGCATTGGGGAAGCTGCAGACATCATTTGTGTGGAAGTCATCTACCGGGGTATTAGAGTTAACAGCAAGATGCAATAAGCTGGACCCCTCTCGAGTTCTAGGATCAAGGTGAATCAAGTTGTAAATCTGCTTGTTAATTCTTGACTGATCTTCCTCACTGCACTGTGTTTTGGTAGAGATGCACACCAAATACAAAAAGGTAAAAATATTGCATTCATAGTTGTCCAGGGCGGTGTGGATATCAGCATCTTGTGTACTTTTCACCCTGGACATCCCCTGTTCTATTTCCAAAACACTACATCTCAAAACACTTTCTATGTCCTTGGCCTTTACCAGTTCATTCAGATGTATCATCTGTGAGAAGACTTGGGCAAATCTTAAAAGATCTTTGTGAGTGTTTCTGTTACCTTTCTGCCTTAAATGCAAAGCATGAAGCCACAACTTGATACACTGTTCAAATTCCATGTTATCAGCATAAACAGCCCCACGGTAAATGATAGGATGAGAAACATCAATATTGTCTGAGCCTAAAATCCGTTCACGAACTATCAGGCCTTCCATGTGAAGAGCATCTCTGTCTTGCCTAATGGACTCTAGTTCCTGAGGATTTCTGCATTCAGTTCTATTTCCATAAGCATCAATTGGTGGAAGAACCTCTTTTTCAATAATGTTTTCACGATCTTGATACCTCTCCAACATCGCTAAATATAAATAGTGGTATGTCTTCATTATGTCATAGTTTTCTCGGTCATTTGCAAATGAGGCACCCAAAAGTTCCAAAGCTTCAATTCTACTTTTTCGGTCACAATCAGCATGAGAAAGCAATAATTCAACAACATCTGCCTTACAGCTTTCAGCGGCTACTTTTAATGGAGTCATTCCGTGGCCATTCACCACCATTGCAGCTTTCCACCTTACCAACTCTCGTACAATCTCCAAGTGCCCAGCTTCTGCTGCAAAGTGTAATGCTGTAGCCCCACAGTGTGCTTTGGCATTGGGATCTGCATGTTGTTCTAGAAGATACTTGACCACATCTGTGTGTCCTTTATAAGCTGCAATCATAAGGCAAGTGTTGTCATATTTGTTGGCAATGCTGATGTTGGCATTATTTTCTACCAGATATTTAACGATGTCCAATCTGCCATCGAAGCATGCAGCCCGCAAGGGTGTTGAGTTGGTTACTGTAGTATGGTTCACGTTGGCTCCATGACTGACTAGAAGTTTGACAACTTCAAAATGTCCAGCTCCTGCTGCACACCAGAGAGCGGTGGCTCCATCAATGACATAACTATAAATATAAAAGGCAAACAATAAGAAATTCAATTCCATAGAAAACACAAATTCCTCATTTAAATGATACATTTTTTAAAAGTCCTACAAAAAAGTCTATATAAAACCAAAAGATATATATAAAGCTAGACAGAATCTTAAAACCATCTAGTATAATCCCTTTATCTTACAGTTGAGAAAAATGAGGTTCAGTGATGTTCAATAACTTACCACAGTCACATTTGTCAATAGCAGAATTGCAACTTGAATAAAGGTCTTCTAGGGGCATCTAGGTGGCTCTTTGGATTGCAAGCTAGGCCCTAGACAAGAAGTCCTGTGGTCAAATCTGGTTTCAGACACTTCCTAGCTGTGTGACCCTGGGCAAGTCACTTAACTCCCATTGCCTCGTCTTACTACTCCTCTGCCTTGGAACCAATACACAGTATTGATTCTAAGATGGAAGATAAGGATCTTTTGTTTGTTTGTCTGAAGTCTTCTTACTCCAGATCCAATAGCTCTTTTCCTCCATATCAAAAAATCAAATATATTAGGCCAGAATCCAACTTATCTAAGAAAATACTGAATCCATGAAAAAAGGACTTGAATTAAGTCACAAATTTCCTTATGGCAAAATTAAAATTAATTCTGGAAAGCCTAGAGTAAACCTTAAACTATTCCAAATGATCAGCAACTCGTTAAAAGAATTTTCTCTGAACCTCATCTCATATAAGGGAAATACAATAGGGATGGCTACCAATCTACTTCCTTTCCAATCCTTCCTAATATCTCACCTTTCCAAAAACCAATTCTTTAAAAATCCCTACCTTCCATCTTAGAATCAATACTGTGTATGATTCCAAGGCAGAAGATTTATAAGGGCTAGGCAATGAGAGGTTAAGTGACTTGCCCAAGGCCATACAACTAGAAAGTGTCTGAGGCCAGATATGAACTCAGGGCTTCCTGTGCCTAGGTCTGGCTCTCAATTCACTGAGCTACTTAACTGCCCCCTCAAAAATCAATATTAATGCCACCCAATTTCCTAACACAACCTCCAATACCAGTAACACTCACAAGTTGTAAAGAAAGGTGTGGATCCATACAACCTTCTTTTCCTTAAAAAGATTTTGGAATATGCAAACTCTCCCTATAACTAGTTTCCCCTAAAAGTCAACCTACTTCTGAAAAAATATTAATGGCTGGAAAATAAACAGTACTCTATGAGAACAAAGGAATCTCTTCTCACTTACCTCAGTTTATAACAGGTCCTCCTGCCCTCTAAATAAGGAGCTTACAAGATTAAATAAAAGTGGGCTCAAACTATTTTCTATCTAGCCACTAGAGGACCTCTTGCTAAATCATTTTTTTCTTCTTATGCAGCCAATTTCCCAGATTTGTGAATTAATGACTTTTAGAAATAAAAGGTAGATTCTATATGAAAATTTCATACCCTGTCAGGAAACATTACTGTAATTAGATCATTTAGAATTAAAAATTTTATGAAGAAAACAAGAATAATATTTAAGGATGAAATTTATTATTATATCACGGTATATGTAAAAACTACATACCTAATAAATCTCATTGCAAAGCATCTCACTATATCATAAATTTAGTAATATCACCAGTTAAATACTGTTTCTCAAGCATAGTAAAAAAACAGTGTGACTCCACTACCATGGATAATATCAATTTTATAATAAATTAGCGCTATTTTCTTCAGCTTACAAAAGATAAAGCAAATCGATTAAAAGCAAAAGACTTCTGAATTTTCTTTTAAAGATTTAAGGATACAAGTTACTTTAAAGAAAAAATGCTTTTAATTATTTGAAGTGATACCCACTTCATATAAAGCATACCCACACACTTGGCAGGTAATTGATAACATATTGAATAATATTCTGCCATTGAAAAATATATTCTATGACATTTACTCAAATTTATCATTTTGTTTCACAATACATTTTCTTAGGAAAACCGGACTTAAAAATATCAGATTTATCCAGAAGTATTGTTACCAGGCTTTCCTGGAATAATGTTTTTAAGTTATATTTATTATATGCCAGTTACATTATCTTTAAGCTGTTATAAATATGAGTTGAGATGTTATATTTTTAATTAACTTTCATATTATGTAAAATATAAAAACTTAGGATGATGAAAACAAACTAATTTAAATTTTTGGTCATTTATTATAATTTCAATTGCTTACTCCTTGAACAACAGTTTTCAGCTCAAATGCTATATTTGCAAATCACAAAAGAAATATTTAAATTATATATTTTGGGTTAAGCTACAAAAGAAAATTTCTAAAGAAGAAAGTGAGGGAAGGTAAATGGATATAAAATTCACTATATAATGTTTTGTAAAAGGCTATCCCTTTAGAAATCTTAAAGCTCTGGAGAATTTAGAAATATATACTCTGAAGTACAATACAGAATAGGCTTGTTATAGGGAATTATATCCCTGGTTTATACAAAGGATGTTTCTCTTTCTATATAAATTAGCTTTAAATGCAAATGTATACATTGCTTCAAATAGAATTCTGCAAGTTTTTTAGTGTTTCTTTTTTCTTTATTTTTAAAATTTTAATAACAAATTTCCACATAAGTTTTCCAAAGTTATAAGATCCAAATTGTCTTCCTTTCTTCTTCCCTCCACCCTCCTGGAGCTGGCAATCTGCAAGTATTTTTAACAACAGAAAATTCTTAAATATAACATGATCCTTATTGAAAAAAAAAAGTTTTCTAAAATTAAACCAAAATTACAGTGCAAATTCTGAGTTATGCATTTTATTTTACATTCAAGGTATTTTATAAGCTTGTATTCAAATTTCCAATCAAATGTGTTTACTGGAGATACTGAAAAATACTTCAGAGGATAATATTCTGTCCTCAAATTTTTCTTTCTCAATTCTTTCATATCACAAGAATTTGAGATGGAAAAGCTTTATTTAATAGGTGATCAGTATAATCGTTTATTAAGTAATTTATTAGATCAGAAGTTTCCTGAAGTATGCCCTGCTCATTGACTCCACTTCAAACTAATCTTACAGTGCTCAAATATTGAAGTTCTCACCACACACATATACAAGCTCATTTTAATTATTAATGCTAGTACTGCCAAAGCACCCAAAAGAAAGCCTTCAGAACTTCATCTTACTGCCCCCTTTTCTCACAAAGTTCTCTACCATATGCTTTTTTTAAGTACAAGCCAACAACAGTCCCTCAGAACTCATTGCCATCACAATATTCCAAGGGTCACATGACATATCACCCTTCCTTTGTTCTGTTCATTTTCTATAACATTCTTAATAGCTTCTCCTTCCAAGGAATTTTTATTTTTACTTCCTACTAATGAAACCTTTCCTGATATCCATCATTTCAGTCCTACCCTTCTACCTATTAGTTTATATGGGGAAGAAAACCCCAAAGGTTACTGTTGTTAAGTGTGAACAATTACTATGTTCATCATTTACACTAAACCAATGCATGGATATTAACCAAAAAAACTCAGCCTGGCAACTATCTTAAGAGTGCTATCTGGATAAAAGAATGAAGTTTTTGCTGAGTACCTTTCAAAAGTCATCTAAAGAGGGGGTAGGTAAGTGAGCCTCATGTCCTTTACATGTCGCTCATATTAACATTTTCATAAATAGTTGAGAAGGGCATCTAAGTGGCTCAGTGGATAGAGAGCATAGAGACAGGAAACTGCTTCAAAACATCAATGAATCTGTGATCACAAAAGACCACCTTTATTCCCTTCTACAGATCAAACCATTCTCATCTTGTCAAGTCTCACGTACTTATCTTCCCATAAACTGTTCTCTTTAAAACTGGGGATATACAGAAAATATGTATCTATGTACTTGCCCTCAAAGGAGCTTATATTCTAATGGGTAAGGGGAATAAGAAAGCATACAACATGAACCCAAATAAGTCAAAATGAAGTAAATTGAGAATAAACAGGAAGAGGAAGCTGATTATTAACTACTTGTTAAATAAGATAATGTTCTCTGAAATCTGAATTATATCTCAGAAAGAAGTCTCTCCAACTAAATTGTATTTTTCTTGAGGCCAAGTATCTAGCATGCCACCAGACTAAAAGAGTGGTCTAAGAATAAGAAGCACACAATAATACTTTTTGACTGAATGACTGAAAAGAAAGTACAAAATGGATATATAAGATGTCTAGTAAACTAGTAAAAATAGCTTTACAGGTTGAAATATAGATATATATTCTCTAAAAAGCTTTAGATAAATTCACGAATGAAGATTTAGGGCTGGCAAGAACATCAAAAGCTAGTAGTCTAACCCCTTCAATTTACAAATGAAGAAACTGAGGAAGCAATATTTTCAAAAAATATCCACTGATACCAATAAATCAAAGGAATAGGTGGCTATGGGTCTGACTCAGTCTGGTATTCACTATCTCCTTTTTAAAACCATCTCAAAATACATTTCTGAAGAATTCCTCTTAGAAATTGGAATGGGCAAGTAATCAAGTAACCTCCATATTTATTTAATTCATCCATTTTTAAACTCATCAACATGCATTATGTCCTTAATAATAATTAGTCACTGGTGAGAGGGAATGTTTGAATAGATAACAATAGCTCAGAAGGGGATATACAAAGTAGGTCCAGAAACTACACACCTTCTAATCCCTCTACTTTCCTGGAGAGAGGTGGAAGGGACTTTTAGAGTTTTATAAAGTCCAACCCCTCTCCGAAAAAACTGAGGCCAAGAAAGGTTAAAAAACTTGCCTAGGGTCATATAGCTATAACGTTTTGAACGCAAGTGAAGTCCAGTAAGCTTTCCGCATCACCAAGCTTGATTTGCCATTGGCCAGAAGACATCAAAAATGTTGTGACGAGTCATCAAAAACATCTAGCCAAAGAGGTTAAGGGAGTAGTATAAGGAAACATTACAGTTATGCTGTTTTCGTATTAACCATAAGCATTAAGACATTAAAGTAGACACCAGTGAAATGCTTCTATTCTAAATTTTCATTTCATTCAACCATAACTTTCTCAAATATTTTCCTCTCCCCTAAACCTGTAAGAAAAATCTCCTTCCTAAAACTGAGAAAGAACTACCAAAAATTTAGTCTTTCGGAAAAAAAGTTGTAAAATTTAGTAGAATTTTAAAACGGACTCTTTTTAAGTAATGAAAGTCAAAGGTACATTTGAGTTTGAGTACTTGGGATAACTTACCTTCAAAATAAATACTTGGTGTAAATAACTATGAAATACATAATGAAATCTCTAAAAGAAACTCTAACAAGGTTACTCTCATCATCATCACTCCCTCACCAGTTCTTTCTCTATTCCATATCCCCTCCCCAAAAAAGGACTCGGCTGCGCTAATGTTAACCTTCAGTATCTAAACTTTTGAATTTCTCTATCCCACTGGTGGCCAATTCTGGTCTTCCCCTGAACAGGGATGGAGTAACATGTAATTTGATGACCACATCACCTCCTACCTCAGACCAGCCTTCCTCAGGAAAACAACACACCTACAAAGGGGGCAAAGTGGAAGAGCCCAAGCCATGGGGTTGGGAACTGCATGAGGCCACTTGGCTGGGAGGTCTGGGGGGGACAGGGGAGGGAGTGGAGGAGGGGGAATTGGGGCTGTCCATTCCTGAAAGCCGCCGGGCTGGAGGCTGTGCAAAGCTCGGGAAGAGCAGGGGTACCTACCCGTCGAAGCGGACAGTGCCCGTCTGCTGGGTCTGCACTCGGTAGTGCTCCAGCAGCAAGCGCACCACCTTGGCATGCCCGTTGCGCGCCGCGATGATGAGCGGCGTGGAGCGCTGCCCTCCCTGGTGGCTGACATAGCCCAGCAGGTAGCGGATGTCGCTCTCGGACCGGTTCAGGAGCAAGGCGGCCAGGGTCAGCACTCTCCCCTCGCTGGCCGCCTTGTACACATAGCCGGCCAGGCCCTCCATGGTCGCCCCCACCACCGCCGCCGCCGCCGCCGCCGCCGCCGCCTCCGTCTCCTCCACCGCCGCCGCCTGCCCCTCGAGGCCGCCTCCGCCAGCGCCTCAGACCCGGCTCCGCACCGCCCATTCAACAGGGGGCCGCCGCCGCCGCTCGGGGGCAGCAGCGGAGGCCGGAGGAGGGGAGAGAGCGGCCGAGGGCACGGGGAGCAGCGGACGGCCGAAGCGGGGGACAGGGGGACGTCCCGGGACCCGCTCCCCGACGGGGCGGACAGCGTCAGGGCCGCCCCCTGGCCCCGAGGCGCCGGGCGCCAGCTGAAGGGGTCTCCATGGCGGCGGCCGCCCCGGGCCTCGGGCCGGACCCCTCCCTTCTTCCCCCTCCTCCCCC
>NC_058131.1:569144828-569155126 GCF_016433145.1 Gracilinanus agilis
CGGGGGCAGCAGCGGAGGCCGGAGGAGGGGAGAGAGCGGCCGAGGGCACGGGGAGCAGCGGACGGCCGAAGCGGGGGACAGGGGGACGTCCCGGGACCCGCTCCCCGACGGGGCGGACAGCGTCAGGGCCGCCCCCTGGCCCCGAGGCGCCGGGCGCCAGCTGAAGGGGTCTCCATGGCGGCGGCCGCCCCGGGCCTCGGGCCGGACCCCTCCCTTCTTCCCCCTCCTCCCCCTCCCGCTGTCGAACGGGCTCGCGCCGAATCTACGGGTCGCCGGCCGGGCCCACGGGCTTGGGGGGCGGGGGAGAGCGCAAGGCTCCAAGGGAGGGATCGGCAAAGGTCCGGCCCGAGGTCTCCGGCTCCAGCTGCTCCTCCTCCCTCCCTCCTCTTCCTCCCTGAGTCTCCAGCAGGAGGCTGCCTGCTCGCGCTGGCCTACACGTCTCTACAGGGACCGGCGACGGCAGGGATTGCGGAGCGAAGTGGCGGGAGTCGGCCCCCGAGACAGAGACTAAGGGACCCGTTCGCTGCGCGGAACGGTGCGGCCCCGGCGGCCCCCAGAACTCCGGGACGGGAGGAAGGGAAGCCTTGAGAAGGGAAGGAGGGCGGGGAAGGGGCGGAGGCCAAGGGGGACGGTTAATCTCGGGGCCAGCCCCCAATCCTGTCCGATGAGGAAACTGCATGCTGCAGAAGAAAGGTTCCGGGACATAGAACCCGCCCTGCCCGAGCTCAGTCTTCCAGCCTGCTGTCTGGGCCCTTCACACCCTGCTCCCTTGCGTCTACCCGCGAGTCCGCCAAGCCGCCCGCAGGCGCGGCCCCCAGGTGCTGCGAACACGCTCTCCCTCCCACCTCCTCGCCTCCTCGTGGAGGACAGGCTGGGATCCTACCTCTGCACGTCCAGCCAGCGGAGTCCCCGAGCGGCGGGGAGCCCTCGGCCCTGAAGGACGTGGGCTCTGACAGGGGAGGGGAGGCTTCGTAGAAAAGGGGTACCCCAGGCGCTATCCAGCTCCCCACCTGCCCCTCACGGGCGCGCACCCACCTCACCCTTTGGCTTCAGGAAAGCTCCCCCACCCACAGGATTCGGGATGAGAGCCGAAAGGCACCCCAAAGCCCAACCCCGTTTAAAATAAGGAAACAGGCTCAGAGAGCAAAAGTCTTACGCTGTACAGGATAAGGGACTGGAAGAGACTTCAGAAAGAGTTTCGTTGTTTTCAATGAGGAAATCAGAGAAGGATGACTTGCCCAAAGCCCCACAAAATCAATATTAGAACCCAAAAATGAGATTCAAAATCTCATGCCCTTTTCATTATTATAACAAAAGGTTGGCATAGTGCTTGGCATGTAGTTAACTCTTTATTTTCAGGGCATTGTGGTCTAACCCTAATGATGGAAACTCTACAGTTTGCCCCTTCCTCACCCCCTAAAATAGCAAAGTTCTCATGTCTTCCCTTTTACAACCCCCACCCTCACTGATCTAGGATTGGGACAGGATCCACTAAAACAAATATTTTGTGACTCTACCACTCCGTTTTACACCTTGGGCAAACCATTTATAAAAATGGAAAAAGATGATGGTCAATGCCTCCAAATTTAAAAAATAATAATAGTAATTGGTATTGTTGAAAAGACCTCATAAACAAAGAGGAGACTCTGTGAGTTGATGACTTAGGCCCATGAGTTTATATTAGAATTAGGTTTTTGACCAGGGAAATTGTCCCATGGCCCTAAAAAGCCACACTTTTGCCCAATATTGCCTTTTGGATGGACCTTACTGAATTGTTTCCATAGCAACAACCCAAGCTTAGAAGTTCTTACTGCCCTTTCTGAGTTTGGGTCAGTTTTGACTTTCTCAGTTAGAACTGACAACCATGGACCTTCTCTTAGATGTTAGATCCAAGGATCCCATCTCTCTCAAGAAAAAGTGACCAACAAAACAAAGTACAAGGCTCACGTGGGAACCAGATTCAGCAAGAAACCAAGTCTTCTCTTCCCCTTGTCATACCTCTTCTTGTTTGGTGGTATAACTAGACAGGTGCAAAGAGAGGTAGTTGTGCCAGGCATACAACAAAAGGGGTCTTCACAACTCATCCCACTTCCTTTCACAGGTATGAACATGCCTTAAAGCCTCAAGCTACCAAAGAACGATCAGTTCTATTATATTTGTATCTGCTCCCTGGGTGATACTGAGAAAATCCCTGGAAAATTTGGTCATATTACTTTAGTCTTGCGGAAATACAGTTGTCTTCCAGATTTTTGGGTTCCCCAAATTGAGACAGAGCAGGGGGCAAGGCAAAAAGCAACTCTTGTAATGTTTACTGGATGAAAAAATATAATTTAGATATTTATATCTAAATCTATAATGAGGTCCCATCACTCTCCTTATCCCCTTCAAATTTCAGGTATGACACCCAGAAACTAAATGTTAGCAACTGAACCCTACTTAAGCCCTGTATAGCAGAGCTTGGGTAAATGGGTGGAGTGTGACAAGAGGATGAATAGTGCTTCCCAGAAAATTTATGGCCTGACCAAAGGAGGTAGAACCTCAGAGTATGAAGGAAAGGCATTCTTTATCCATGAGAATGTGGGACTTGCCCCACATTACACAGGAAAATAAATATCCTCAGTAAAATACCATGTTAGTGCATTGGAACTGTAAATTAATTACAGCTGCTATATGCAAATTATATGCAAATTAATTCTTTGATAGCTCAACAAGTAAGGCTTTTTTTGATGCTGAAATTGTTTACTACATTCCCAAACCATCCTTTACTCATCATCCCTATCCTTTTATTGTTTTCTACCATAACATAAGTTTTTTTTTAATATGTGAAAAACTTTTTAAGCTTTTCCCAAGCTTTCCCACTTGAGTAGAAGTTCATAATGAATTTTTTTTTATTCAGCAATAGTTGGAGACAAAAAGGATCAGGAATAGGTATCCAGAAATTCCAAAAGAACCTCAGAAACAATGGTAATCTAGAATTAAGGTAGCTGATTATATGCAGGTGTCTGTTACCAGGGATATGGAGGGGAGAGGGGAGAGGACAGCTAGGTGGCACAATAGATAGTTTGGGACCTGAAGTCAGGAGGGTTCATCTTCCTGAGTTCAAATCTGATCCCAGACACTTACTAGCTGTGTGAACCTGGGCAAATCCCTTAACCTTGTTTGCCTCAGTTTCCTCATCTGTCAAATGAGTTGGAGAAGGAAATGGAAAGCCACTCTGGTATCTTTGTCACAAAAAACCCAGTGGGATCATGGAGAGTCAGACATGACTGAAACAATGGAACAACAACAATAATAGAGGGAAGGGGTGGGTTAGGACCAATAGGACCCTAGTTGAATGTACCTGCCCCGTATGTCATCCCCCATTGGGCCAGCCTTTAGTGTTTTTCAAATTGGTAATTAGCTAATTTCATCAACTAAACTATACTAATGAGAGAGGTTTGAAGGAGATTTCCTCCCCAAAGGGTATATTCTCTCTCCATGGTCATCCCCCCCACCACCAGGTTACCTCTCTATATATTTTTTTTTACCTCTCTATATTTTAATAAGAACTTTCTGGAAATAGTCCCTAGTATCTCCCACCCCCCACCCCCCTATCCTTTGCTGTGTAACACAAAGGCATGACTTTCCCTTATGGGTATTTTTGGTCAGGTACTCGGGAGCATGTCCCCAGAGAAGGCCAGAGATTAGATTATGTGGGCCAGGAAAGGGACTATGGCACTTCTTATATTGTACTATGTAAATGTCATCCTGTTTAGCTCAAGCACAAAATTTATTTTTACATACTCCTGGAGATAAGGTCATTGCCCAAGATGCCCATAAATTGCAGGCCACTCCTCACCTCTCCCCTAACCCTGAGTTTGCTCAACCTCTAAAGCATTTATTATTAGCACTGATGTAGTAGGCAACACTTGACTCAGAGCTTTCCAACATGGTAGAAAAAGACAGGCCCTGCCCTTCAGGAATGCATGATTCATTCCAAGGAACATGACCAGACAAACCCGAAAGAGAAGAAGAAAGGGTTGGGTGGTAGAGACCAAAGAAGGAGAATAAATAAATGAGCAGTTTACCTGTGACTGATATACATGCTCCACATTCCTGAACACAAGGAAGCAAGGGGCTAAGGCCTGACTGGGGGTTACCCTTTTAATTTTTCTACCCATGACCTAATTTATTTTAGCCTCAATTTAATGTATTAATTTAAGTGAGAATAGAACTGTGTTTTGAGTTCAAATTTAAATTTTGATAGAATGTAAACTTATTGAGAGGCTGCCACCTAACAAAGAGTTAGGCCTGAAGTCAGGAGGGCTCATCTTCCTGACTTCACACACTAGCTCTGTGACCCTGAGCAAGTCATTTAATCTTGTTTGCCTCAATTTCCTCATATGTCAAATGAGCTGGAGAAGTAAATGAAAAACCATTCCAGTATCTTTGGCACAAAAACCCCCAAATGGGGTCAGGAAGAGTCAGAGATGACAAATAACTGAACAACTGAACAAGCTTACTAAATACGAGGTCCTCTTATTTATCTTTGTATCACCCTCAAAGCATTACATGCTAAATAAATGTTGGATGAATTGAATTTTTGAAATGTGCTTCTAAAGCAAAGAGTGATAGGAGCCCTATTAAGAATATGATAGAATATTGAGCATCCCCTTCATTCTTGTAAGTAAGGGGTTCTAGAAATGAGGGGTTCTAGGAAATAGTGTTTTCTGGCTACCTGAAAATTAAACAAAAAACCTTTAGATTTTAACTCTTACTGGGGAAAATCTAAACTGTTTGTTGTTTAGTTTCCTATTTTACTAAATCCAGAAACTAGTTCTTTGCAGATTGAGAATCCCTGAAGATCTCATCACCAGTATTGTATACTATAGAAAAAATAATACAAGGTAATGCTCTAAGTATCATTTTTTTCTTATTGTATACAATACTGGTTCAAGGGTCCTAAACCTGGGCTCTGAGATCCCTCCTTTGTATAGATATCAGGGAGTAGATCACTCTTGGATATATTTATGCATTTGAAAACTGTATTCTGAGAAGAGTACTCATAGATTTCAGATTTTCAGAGGGGACCATGATACAAAAAGAGTCAAGAATCCCCTAGACCAGTGATAGGCAAACTTTTTAAAGAGGGGGCCAAAGGAAAGGAAATGCTCATCTGTTAGTCTGTTTCTAAGGTAACTCTTTTGAAGTTTCATCGTATGGTATCCTACTCATTGTATTCGTCAGATTAGGAATAATGTCACAGGGCCAGATAGAACACTTCAGAACCCCCCCCTCCCAATCTGGCCCGCAGGCTGTAGTTTGCCCATCACTGCCCTAGACAGAGATTTCTAAGATCTAGGACATTTACTTTACATTCAGTGACCTCAAATCATATGTCCAAAAGTTATCTTCTCAAATAATAAAATTGCAATTATAACCTCAATTTCATTTTTCTTTCTTTTAGATTAGATCAGTGATTCCCAAAGTGGGCACTATCGCCCCCTGGTGGGTGCTGCAGCGATTCCAGGGAAGCGGTGATGGCCACACTTTTTTTGTATTACATTCTATTCTGAGTTCAATAAATAGTTTCATAATTTCCAGGGGGCACTAAGAGGGCAGTAGGCCAAAAAAGTTTGGGAACCACTGGATTAGACCATAAATTCCTTGAGAGAAGATATTGTATCCTACTCATCTTTGTATTCCCTATTACCCTTATTATAATACTTTATGTAATAAACATTAATTTAATGAATGAAAACAAAGATTTCAGTTATTTGTAGTTCTGTTAGTTGAAGTTTTAATAAATGTCAATGACTTGGGATGAAGAAAGGAACAGGGAAAGTAGTAAATAAAGTATTTCCCAGCAACTACAATACTATTTTTTATAATTATAAAAAGTTTGCCCTCCTTCCTGACCACTCCCAACTCCTGTTGATCTGTCTTTTCTAAACTCTCATGGCACTAATGAATTGTCCATGCCATTTTTTTTATTTTTAGCACATGCAGTCTTACATTGGGAGTAATCTATTAATGTGCAGCATTCATCAGACTATAACCTTAAGAGAGACACCTATGTTTCAAGTATGGTGTCTCACACATTCTAGGTGCTTGATAAATATTAAACAAACCAGAAAGTACTTATCCATATAGTCACTTGGGGGCTGTGGGGAGTAGGGGGGTGGGGCAGAGGGGTTAGAGTATTTGCTTGCTTGCTTATTTTAAGACTGGGTCTTCCTGTCTCACCTTGACTGAAAGTACAAGGGCCATGCATAGGCCTAATCCCACTGTTGATTGGTTCAGGAACTTTAACCTTAGTCTGCTTCCAACTAGGCCAGTTCGCCCCTCTTTAGGCAACCTGATGCCCAGTGCCCCTATCCCCAGTTCTAAGGCTCACCAAACTTAGTGTGGACACCAAACTTAGTGTAGACTCCTGATTGGCTTAGTCATCATAGCTCAGAATTCTTGGGCTCAAGAGATCCACCAATTTAGCCTCTATAAGAGTTGGCTTACTTTGGGGAAATAAGTATTTTAAAAAAAGAAAACAAAATTAGTAAAGTTTTGAAATTACAGGAAAAGATGGGATATATATTGTTTCAACTGCAGAAATAAAGTTAGTTCAATAGGAGAGTACAATAGAAAGACGTGAAGTCCAACAACCCTGGTTCAGATCTTACCTTTACTGTTTACTTTCTCTGGGATATTTGAAAGATTATTTCCCTTCCCTCAGTTTTCTCAAGTATAAAACAGGAGGGTAGGAAAGAAAAGGTTATAAAATAGATGATCTTTAATGTCATTCCCAGCCCTAAAATCCTTTGATTTTCAGTATTGTCTGCCTTACTATGCCCCCAGCATTGTCCCAGGTGCTATGAAAGATATAAAAGAAGTACACATGGTCATTCCCTAAAAAAAAAAAAAAAAAGCTTACAGTCTTATTGATGACTCAATCAATACATTCAGTTGACTTCAATGAGCATTCATTAACTTCCCACAACATGCCAAACAAGTTGCTAGCCATTATAAGACTAAATACAATTGCTGGAAATTGCCATTACATTACATGCTTTCCCAGTTTAGAAAGAGAAACATCACATAAATCATCAGCATATCTATATGTTTCCAACAAATTCTAGCAGCAAGAGATAGAAAGAGAAATTCCACTTAAAATAGCTCTAGATAATATAAAATACTTGGGGATCTATTTGCCAAGACAAACACAGGAATTATATGAATACAATTATGAAACACTTGTTGCACAGTCAGATCTAAACAGTTGGAAAAACATAATTGCTTATGGGTAGACTGAGATAATATAATAATGATAATTCTATCTAAATTAATTTACTTTTTCAGTGCCATGGCAGTCAAACTACCAAATAATTATTTTGTAGAACTACAAAAAAAGAATAAAATTCATCTGGAAGAACAAAAGATCAAGAATATCAAGGGAATTAATGAGGAATAAAATGTGAAGGAAGGAGTTAGAGAAATGCCATTTAAAATCACCCTAGACAATATAAAATATTTAGGAATCTATTTGCTTAGACAAACATAGAAACTACGAACACAACTACAGAACACTTTCCACACAACTAAAACTAGATCTAAACAATTGGAAAAACATTAACTGCTCATGGGTAGGACAAGCTAACATAATAAAAATAACAATCCTACCCAAATTAATTTACTTATTCAGTGCCATACCTATCAAACTACCAAGAAACTTCTTTACTGAATTATAAAAAATCATAACAAAGTTCATTTGGAAGAACAAAAGATCAAGAATATCAAGGGAATTAATGAAAAAAAAATGTGAAGGAAGGGGGCCTAGCAGTACCAGATATTAAACTATACTATAAAGCAGCAGTCATCAAAACAATATGGTACTGGCTAAGAGATAGAGAGGAGGATCAATGGAATAGACTGGGGATAAATGACATCAGCAAGACAGTGTATGATAAACCCAAAGAGCCCAACTTTTGGGACATGAATCCACTATTTGACAAAAACTGCTGGGAAAATTGGAAAACAATATGGGAGAGATTAGGTTTAGATCAACATCTCACACCCTACACCAAGATAAATTCAGAATGGGTGAATGACTTAAATATAAAGAAGGAAATTATAAGTAAATTATGTGAACATAGAATAGTTTACCTGTCAGATCTATGGGAAAGGAAAGATTTTAAGACCAAGCAAGAGATAGAGAATATTACAAAATGTAAAATAAATAATTTTCATTACATTAAATTAAAAAAGTTTTGTACAACCAAAACCAATACAACCTAAATTAGAAGGTAAGCAACAAATTGGGAAAAAATATAACAAAAACCTCTGACAAAGGTCTAATTACTCAAATTTATAAGGAGGGAAATCAATTATACAAAAAAAATCAAGCCATTCCCCAACTGATAGATGGGCAAAGGACATGAATGGACAATTTTCAGATAAAGAAATCAAAACTATCAATAAGCACATGAAAAAGTGTTCTAAATCTCTTATAATCAGAGAAATGCAAATCAAAACAACTCTGAGGTACCACCTCACACCTAGCAGATTGGCTAATATGACAGCAAAGGAAAGTAATAAATGTTGGAGGGGTTGTGGCAAAACTGGGACATTAATGCTCTCCTGATGGAGTTGTAAATTGATCCAACCATTCTGGATGGCAATTTGGAACTATGCTCAAAGGGCTATAAAAGAATGCCTGCCCTTTGATCCAGCCATATCGCTACTGGGTTTATACCCCAAAGAGATTATAGGGGAAAAGACTTGTACAAAAATATTTATAGCCGCTTTCTTTTTGGTGACAAAAAATTGGAAAATGAAGGGATGCCCTTCAATTGGGAAATGGTTGAGCAAATTGTGGTATCTGTTGGTGATGGAATACTATTGTGCTAAAAGGAATAATAAACTGGAGGAGTTCCATGTGAACTGGAACAACCTCCAGGAATTGATGCAGAGCGAAAGGAGCAGAACCAGTAGAACATTGTACACAGAGACCAATACACTGTGGTACAATCAAACATAATAGCAATGCAGGAATCCAGAGCAAGGCTGACGGACTTAAGAGAAAGAAAACTAGACACATCCAGAGGAAGAACTGTGGGAGCAGAAACACAGAAGAAAAACATATGATTGATCACTTGGGTTGATGTGGATATGACTGGGGATGTAGACTCTAAATGATCACCCTAGTTCAGTGATGGGCAAACTTTTTAAAGAGGGGGCCAAAGGAAAGGAAATGCTCATCTATCAGTCTGCTTCTAAGGCAACTCTTTTGAAGTTTCATTGTATTGTATCCTACTCATTGTATTTATCAGATTAGGAATAATATCTCCCTGACAGATAGAACATTTCAGGGGGCCACATCTGGCCCGAGGGCTGTAGTTTGCCCATCACTGCCCTAGTGCAACTATCAATATGGAATTAGGTCTTGAGCAATGACGCATGTAAAACCCAATAGAACTGGTTCCAGGTTAAGATGGCGGCAGAGTAAGAAGCAGCTCTTAACCTCTCCTGACCAAAACACAAAAAACTCCTCAAGGGGACATAAAAACAAGTCCAGACGAACGGAGGAACCCCACAACAGGGCACAGCGTGGAAGGTACGTGGAATCGAGACATTTCCAGGCTATAAAGGGCTCTCACTAAATCGCAGGCTGAGCAACCACCCCACCCCCACCCCCTCCACACACATCTATAGCGCCGAAGCCAGCTAAAAAGAAAGAGAGCAAGTTTGGGGCACCCATCGAGTCATTGGCAGCTCCGGGGCCTGTTCCTGAGAGCAGCAAGATTTAGGACCCCAATAAGCCAAAGAACGCAAACGAAATCTGAGTGCGGGAGCAGAGAGTGGACGCCGGGCACAGAGTGCCGGCTGAGAGCACAGGCACGGGCGGAGGCATGGGTGGAGGCAGACACAGCCAGGAACTAAACCTCTGAAACCCTGAGTGGGGAACCAGTGCAGACGGGTATACGACTGTGGAAGCAGCGCCCTGAGACTTGTAAAGGAACCTCCTGCAGAGGATCAAGCAAGGGGGTCAACCAGGGGGCTTGACCTTGGAAAAAACCAGAACTCAGACCTCAGGAGCCAATAGATCGCGGACAGACACTGAGCGCAAGGATAAACCTGAGAAGCTGCTGGGCTAATGATGGCTACCCAGACTCAGGGAGTTCAGAAGAGAAAGAATAACAACAAGAAAAAGAAGCCTTTAATGCTCGACAACTTTTACACAGAGAAAATCCAGACAACCGAGCAAACAGAGGAGGAGAACAAACAAGCATCCGGACCCTCCTCAAATAAGGAAAACTCCTCACAAG